>NC_056035.1:38745894-39078919 GCF_004379255.2 Salvia splendens
TAATGTGAGTAAGTTCAGAATATACATGCAAATCAAATAAGGACACAATTAGCTGAATGTTCAAACATACAACTTGAAGTTAAATCTTACCCCTTCTTTTCACATATTCTGTGATGGTAAGTGACTGAGAGTTATCAACAACTAATGAAACTCCGACCATGGCATTTGCAGTTTTAGTCTGGAAAAGAATGTTTAAAGAAATTAACTTAAAATAAGAGAACCGCTCACAGCTTTACTCTCCTATATAGCTTTCTGAAAACGTTAAAACATTAGCATGTAAGGCTAAAATATGACAATGTCAGCAAAACACATTTGGCATACCAAACTCGATATAATGGTTGCATTTGAAGTCCCTGAAGAAGCCTGAAATGCTTTAGATTTCCGTCCATATAGAGAACATAGAACAAACCCGCCACTATCACCATTTTTCCTCCCATAAGCTTCAGAGAGAAGAAGTATGGCTGGAGAATCCATATCCCTGAAGTCCAAACACCATCGAAGATCTCCAGTCTTCAAGTCAATCACTTCAACTCCAATGTAAGTGACTTTCATTTTCTGCAGAGGAATACTTTAACATAAATATCGTGCACATTATTTAGCATAGAAAGCTTCAGATGATAAAAGCTAAACCGACACATCCTAGTAACAAGGGGGGA
Source organism: Salvia splendens (assembly GCF_004379255.2). Taxonomy (NCBI): domain Eukaryota; kingdom Viridiplantae; phylum Streptophyta; class Magnoliopsida; order Lamiales; family Lamiaceae; genus Salvia; species Salvia splendens. The sequence continues at coordinate 38,746,551 of NC_056035.1, forward strand.
ACAGAAATGTAAGAAAATAGCTGAAACAATGGCTGCTTATTTCTCGTAAGATTCTGACCATAGTAAAAGCAGGACTCCAAGTGTAAATATTCTTCATCTATTTGTAACCAAATGCAACTCCTATCATGCCATTCTTATCCGTTTCAATTCTATCATCCTGCTCCTGATACTCTCATCTCTTTTTAAACTATATAATACACTCACCTCATTTCACGGGAAGGTATTCAAATCTTAGTGCCATTAATCTAACCGTGAATGAGTTAGTGAACATTTTTCTGCTCAAGCTCGGAATGTGTCCTGTGTGAACAGCCAAATGCTAGTATTTAATACTCCATCTGTCCTATTTTACTCGCACTTTTCTATTTCGGCTCGTCCCAAACTACTTACACTATTTCTATTTTAAGTAAGAATTAGGGTATTTAATTAATATATTAGTGTTAATTATTCTTTATTAAGTGATTTCTCATTACACTTACTAATTTAATTATACTAAAAAATCAATCTCAAATTTACGACCTAAAATGAAAAGTGTGAGTGACATGGGACGGAGGGAGTAGTTTAATTCAACCTCAGTTGCAATGAATTTCTACAGAGCCCGAGCAGTTGCAGCACGAAGAAAAACACCATTTTCTTGTCAGAGGTAGACACCATGCTTACCAGAGTATATTCAAAAAAACTAAAATAATGCTCCAGTTACCCCCATAGTATAAAATGCCAAATAAGTTAAATAACTATCACAAATTTACAAATTACACCACCAAATAGTTATCCTAACAAAGGAAACTGCACTGCCATAGCAAGAATGCCCATAACACCAACTGAACAGAACTAGACAGCTCCAATATAAGAGGAAATAATCAAAACAAGTGCAACATGATATCTAATGTCGTCCTGTGATGGCCTCCAGAAATACTCCTATTATTCAGTTATGGTACCATACAGGAGAATGCAAACATTTGCTACAGAAACTTATTCAATAGAGGAGCACATGATACATGCTTCTCAGTTCAATGTTTCCTTTGAAGTATAGACACTAAAATACATAACAAATTGGGTATATATCATCTACTCCCTCCGTTCCGCGGTAGTTGAGTCATTTCATTTTCTGCACTCATTTTGAAAAAATGATAATAAATAGTTAAAGTGAAGGAAGAGTAAAGTACGATGGAGAATCATGTAGAGAAGAGTCTTATCTACATTATTTTCTCTCATAATTTACTTTTTTCCACTTTAACTATTTATTATTATTTTTCCAAAATGAGTGCAAAAAATGAAATGACTCAACTACCATGGAACGGAGGGAGTACCATATAAGAACATATGAAGCTTCATTAACTTGAGAAGCCATCCCCAACGAATATTTTTTCCACACCAGACAAAAATTCAAGGCACCAGAACGAGAGTTCACCATAAATTAAGAGCATTCACGGAAGCATAAGTTCTCCCAAAGTTGTTCCTTACATGAGTAAGCTTCCTATGGTACAAGAGCTAATGATGGGAATGATAATAATAATGCAGCTCTCACTCCCAGAAATTTATATTCAACAATATTCTCCTCAACCTTCAGCATATCATCCCTGGTTTTGTTTCGCTTTACAGTCAAAAGGTAGTGAAGCCACTAAACGAGGAAATATTGCAATATTTTGGCTCCGTTTGTAATATCTAACTGCTACTGTCACCAAATGTTTGAAATATTATTATCTAAGCAGCCAATTCTAACTCCAGCAATATACATAATGAATTCATTAGAGAAAAATTTCATTCAGTAAAAACCTCCACCCATTTGCACACCAACTCAGACAATATCAATTCTCGACAAGAAAGAAAGGATTGTAGTTCAGCTAGTAATCAAGGGACAATCAAAATGAAACCGATAAATAGGATGGAAATCATCAAAGCAAGTCAAATAAAAGAAACCAGTCATAACAAAACTTACAAGAGGGATCCATTCCGAGGTCCGCCTTCGTAAATGAAGAACAGGGAACTCCCCCACAACAGCGATTCTGTTCCCTCTAATCCGCTGCAGTTCAGTCAATATACTCGCCCTATACTTGGAAGAAAACTTCATCGCTTTAAACTTCCCACGGCCATCAGTCCGCACACTGATATTAAACTCATTAGAAGTCTCGTCCCTCCCAATGATCGGGGTAGCTCCTTCAAAATCGCTACCGACATCATACGAATTAGTCACGGCCAGCGTGCCTGGATCCAGAGTGATAATCGAGAGATTGGATATGCACAGAATTCTCTTGTAACGGCCGCGCCACGAGTGCTTAACGACGGCATACCGCGCCAGATACTCGGGCTCTTCAGGCGGCGCAGCAGAGGAGGCGGAGGGAGTAGGAGGCTGATTGTCGGAGGGGGCGCCGGCGTGGCGGCTGACGAAGTCCATCTGAGGGGCAGGAAGATAATGGAGAGAGTGGTGGCGCGGCCGACTAGGGCGGAGGAAGAACCATAATCCACCTGCCGAAGATGATGACGGCAAAGGTCTCTGCCTCGACTGATTGGCACCCAGAGCTCCAAATCGGGAAACCCTAACTTGTCAATCAAGCTATCAGATTTCAGCTGGCGGCAGAGCTGATCGCCTCAAAAACCCAATCAATCAGCATCTGTAATCAGAAGATTGTGGCGAAAACGAATGATCTCTAAACAAATTAAATTAATCGAATCGACGCGCTAGAAATTGGGGGCGATGAGAAGAAATTGGAAGTGAGCTTGAATCAAATTAAGGAAGTAATTGGAAGAAATTGATATGCGGAAGATCGGGAGAAACTTAATTGAAGAAGAATTTGATTGAAACAGTCACAATCCTCGACGCTACTATGCCCCCACCACCTTTTTTTTGTTTTTCTCGAATTATTTTTTGTTTCCTTTTTTTAAAAATCAGACACCTAAATCACCCAGAAAATCACTAATTTTGGATAAAACTGTTTTCGTCCCATCACACACTATATTACAATAATAATGTGATTGATTGTGGAGATTTGATTGTGTTGTCCGAAATATTTTTAAAATGAGGAATTAGTTTATAAGGTGATTTATACACAACTATGGAAGATTTCAAAATAGGAAAATGATTTTTTTACTATGCCAGACTTGTTTTTATTTTCAAAATTATGTTTTATGCTTTGACTAATAGTATAATCTTATACTTTGGATGCTATAAATCAATTAACAATATGGTCTATGGAATCAAAACATAACAAAATATACTCATCTTTTTCGTAGTTTAAATCAGTTAACAATAACAAGTAAATTCCTATAATTATGGAATCACAATTAACACAATTCAATCAAATTTAAGTCACATTCCTTCCACTTGGATGATTTTTGACTCTCACTTTCTATACTGATTTTTCACAGTAGCCAAAATGCATTTTCTTGTATAGATATATTAATGGTTCTTCACAGTAGTTAACTGCTGTCATTTTAGGGGGGGGGAAAAAAACTAATGTCATATTAGACGATAATTAACCGATGTTGATTTTTAGTGTTTATTTATTACTTCGTTGTTTTCACTTTAAAATATGATATACTTATTAAACAAGTACTATTAGCGATAAAAACTTACAAACAATCAAAGAAAAATAAATGGAAGCCATGTCGTTGGCTAGCGTCCTAAACCTGGAAGAAAAATATAGATTAATTTTAATTGTGCAAATATACATTGTTGCATTAATGATATATGAAATGTATAGAAAAAAAATCTTGAAGAATTTGTTAATAATGAAGCATATTAATCATGATATGATAATGAAGCAGATGTCTCAAATTCCTACAAATTAATACGTTCATGATATATTATGATTATAAATTTAGATTTTAAATTTTTTTAAAAAAAACAATTTTTTATTGTAATCAAATTTGATAGAGGTTTAACACGAAGCCCGTAAATATTTGCACATAGTAATGTTATTTTGCTAGGATGACTTATTCCGTTATTCGTGCCAAAAGCAATGGGCCAAATGAAAAGGTCCAATTGTAATGCAACCCAAACAAAATAAGCGAGCTAAATAAAACAAATAGATAACTTATTAGAAAATGTATGATACTATACTATACTATCATAGAAACACCATTCTAAGGTAGACGATGGAGAGGGAATATAATACATACAGACATACAGTACATTGTTTCTCTTTATAAATAAAGAATATAAATTTAAAGATCACATTACCATAGACTCGAACTTTTGAGATCTTTAGTCTTAGACATTATGTCACACACACTGGTAACAATATTTTTTAATTTCTATATAAAGATATTAGTGACTACTACTACTAATTTATTTCAAGGGGGAAATAGTCTTTGGTATATTTTATATACTCCGTATTAGGAGTAGTATTATTATATCGATAAATGGATAAGCATTGATGCCAAAAATTAACTTTAGAGCATCCGCAATGGCGGACTTCCGCGCGGAATTCCCACGGACGTCTCGGAATTCCGTCGCGGACGTCCGCCATTAGGCGTGTCCGCCACGGATACGGAATTGGGCTGAGGACGTAGCAGGTCCGCGGCGTTAAGCGGAATTCCGCGGGGACGTCCGCCATTGCGTCGACTCCCGCAGAATTCCGCTTTATTTCATTTTTTTAAATGTATTTTTTTTATTTGGTGAAATGTACTTTCTTATTTTAATGGATTTTTCCTTGTTTTCGTCGAAATTTTAATTACGTAAATTGTTTACTTCCGAAAATTGTTTAATTTGTGATTTTTTTTAATGAGGGAATTCTGTCGGGAATTCCGCCACTGTGCAGTGGGAAGTCCGTATGACGTGGCAATGCAGTGGGAAGTCCTTATGACGTGACAGAAGGTGTTTTTGGGAATTCCGCGGGGAATTCCGCCGGGACATCCGCACCACTGCGGATGCCCTTAGACCTAACCTAAAACGTCTCAATCGAAACTTTTTCTTTGTGCCTTTTCCCCTTGTTGTTTCTTCAATCCATCAATCAAGTCCAAAGTGTTTTTATTTAATTGATTTTCATATCATAGGTTAGCAAATGTTTGAATTGGTCTTTATTAATTGTGTCAGAGGCATTGCAAATGCATGCTTATACTTATACTCATGACAAGATAATTCATGTTGCATTGAGTTTTTTTAAATAAAAATTAAGTACAGTATATGGTAGTACTGCGTATATTTGTGATTTGAGAACTGATCCCAATTTTATTAACTTTCATGTAAGATAATGTAGATAATAAATTAGAGTAGTTCCGGTGATAACTTTTTTTTAAAATGAGAAATTTGAGAAATGAAAAATATACTATTAGATATATTAATATCAGTTGACATCACAAAGCATACCAGTTATTGATATTGAGTCAAATACTTATATTCATGAATCATCGAACTGATATTAAGTAAAAAATTCGAAATGTTATGAAATGTAAATTGTTATCAATTTATTTGCGAATTGTATCATTCTGTGTTTTGATATACTAGTAGAGACTAAAAACTTAATGTACGTCACGATGGACTCGGATTCAATCCTAAGACTTCAGGCATTGACCATTCTACTATTAGGTCGAACACGTAAATAAGAGAGATGTGAAATGATACTCGTAAATAATTATTCCACGAGTTATTCATGTATATTAGTGTTAATTGGTGAATTAACATTCAGCTAAAGTTCAGCTCAAGAAAGCCGTTGGAAGCTGTTCCAACTGTTTTAGGTTTAGCTTTTTCTCATTTCTTTTAGTTAGGGTTTTTCCTTGATCCTCCATGTTTAGAGAGGTATTAATAGAGATGAGTGTGAGATTCATGTGGTTGTAACCAATAGCTCCATATTCATTCAATCCAAGAAATACAAGAATTCCTTTCTGTCAATTGTGTGTATTCATCATCTTCCTTTCGCATTCTTCAATTGTGCTCGATTGCAATCAACTCTCCAACAATTAGCAACCCTCTCATTGGAAATTAATACAGGATATATAGTAACTCAAAGAGTGAATATGTGAAATTGGACCAAATTGAATTAAAACTAAGCTTCTGAGTTCCGACCATTAGAAGTAATAATTACTTTTTCCCCAATACGGAAAAGAGTAGTATATTATAGGAGTATTAACTTTTGGCTCGGTTTCACTACTGATAGTATTAGCCATTAGGGTAAAGTAAAGAGATGTGGTTTTAAAAGTACTAATACATTGATTAGTAGTAGGTTCTTCGTAGTATAATTTATTTTGTTAACATGATGATTAATAATGGTTACTATTCCTCACATATAGACATGTACGAAATAGTACTATTTTTTTAACATGTTTAGGATGGTTTTTTAATAGACTATTTGGGTTATTTTAATCTTTCATCAAATTTCAGGCCATTTTTGTATTTTATAAATAGGTCTACTATTTATAAATTTGGGTTGCATTTTTGAATTTAATTAGATGCATTCTTGTTTTGATCATCTCTCATAGTCTCATATGTAATTTAAAATTATCATAGCTACAATTAAACATAACATCTAAACCTCCAATCATCACTCTCCATATGTCCCAATTTATCCTACACCAATTAATATTGCCAATAAAATTTACTCCACAAAGTGATCATCACAGCACATCCAATGCAGTAAACTATAGTTTTGCAGTAGTAGTAGTGTAATTTGATGATTGACACTAGAAACACAATTACACTCCAAAGTCCATGAAGAATCAAATACAGAATCGACGCGAGATTCACGAACAAATGTGGGACGATATTATTACGAATACAAAGCAAACGAAGGCGATTACAACACACTATCACTTAGCTCGCTACTCAATCGGAGAAAACAACTCGATTGTGGATCACTCACCTAGCTAGCTCAAGAATCACAAAGTGTATTCACTTCTCTATCTAGTTTCTTGAATCACACGAATATATGGAGAAAAACAAGATGTGAAACTGAAAACTGAAAAACTAGTCGTTGTAACTGAACGAGCTGTTCAAATACAACGGTTGGTAGCCGAGCTTAATCGAGCTCGGTGTTGGAGAAGGTTAATCGAGTTCGGTGTTAGCCGAGCTTAATCGAGTTCGGTGTTAGCCGAGCTTAATCGAGTTCGGTGTTAGCCGAGCTTAATCGAGTTCGGTCCTCAATAATGACTTGGGCCGATGGTTGGTCCAGCCACACCAAAACCCAACAAATCTCCACCTTGGCTGCATCCACCATCCGGCCAGCCAAAACTCCACCTTCACCAAAATTCCCTCATCTTCTTGCAGTCAAGTTAACCAAGTCTAAACAATGCTCGAACTTAGCACTTGGTAGGGGTTTAGTCATCATGTCAGCTGCATTTTCAGAGGTGTGGACCTTCTTGACTGCCACCACGCCTTTGCTTATCTCATCTCTTACAAAATGAAGTTTGATGTCGATGTGCTTACTTCTCTCATGGAAAGTCTGGTGCTTGGCCAAGCTAATGGCGCTGTTGCTGTCACACAAGATAGTTACAGCCTCTTGCACCACACCAAAATCCCCCAATATTCCCTTTAGCCATTTAGCTTCTTTAACCGCTTCTGCTAAGGATATATACTCTGCCTCCGTTGTAGAGAGCGCAACCACAGATTGGAGATTAGACTTCCAACTGATTGTTGTACCAAAGAGCTTGAAGATATAGGCAGATTGGGATTTTCTGCTATCAATATTTGCAGCATAGTCTGCATCACAGTAGCCTATGAGCTCATCCTCACCGTCTGCTGTGCAGAACAACAATCCCAAATCTTGTGTGCCCACCAAATACTTCATTATCCACTTCAAAGCTTGCCAATGTGTGCTACCCGGGTCTGCCATGTATCTGCTGGTCAGGCTTATGGCATGTGACAGATCAGGCCGAGTACACAACATCATGTACATAATACTCCCAACAATACTTGCATAAGGCACCTTAGACATCAACTTCCTTTCCTGATCATTAGCTGGTTTCTGACTGACAGAGAGCTTGAAGTATGGACTTGTTGGAGTTGATACCTTTCTAGAGTCAATCATCTGATATTTGATTAACATCTTCTTGATGTAGCTATGCTGCATCAACCATAACTTCCTAGCAGCTCTCTCTCTTATGATATCCATGCCAAGAATTCTCTTTGCATTTCCCAAGTCCTTCATTTCAAAAGCTTCTTCCAAATCCTCCTTCACTTGCTTCACATCTGCCTTACTAGGGCCTGCCACAAGCATATCATCCACATAAAGTAACAAGTAAGCAACAGCTTTACCTCCCTTGTACCTTATGTAAACACAGCTATCAAAGGCAGATTTCTTGAAGCCAAGTCTCTCCATCTGTCTGTCAAAAGTCAGGTACCACTGCCGGCTGCTTTGTTTCAGTCCATAGAGGCTTCTCTTCAAACAACAGACCTTATCCTCATCTCCCGGCCTTATGAATCCTTGTGGCTGCTCCATATAGATTGTCTCCTCCAACTCACCATGCAAAAAAGCTGTTTTTACATCAAGTTGTTGCAATTCCCAATCTCTCCGAGCCACAATTGCCAAGAGTATCCTTATTGAGCTGTGTTTCACCACAGGAGAGAAGACCTCGGTGTAATCTATCCCCTCCTCCTGTGTGAAACCCCTTGCAACCAAGCGAGCCTTGTATCTGATACTATCATTCTCAGAGGCCTCCACCTTTTTCTTGTAAATCCATTTGCAAGAGATAGGTCTTTGTTGAATCTGTGATCTGAGAACTAGGATCCAAGTTTTGTTTTTGATGAGAGAGTCTATCTCATCCTTCATAGCCATTTTCCATTTCTCTTTGTCTTTGCTGCCAATAGCTTCCTTATAGGTGCTTGGTTCTGAGATCTCCAACTCCTCTGCAACACACAAGGCATAGTATACAAAATCTGCATCTCTGAACCTTGCTGGTGGTCTGATTTCCCTTCTGGTTCTGTCTCTGGCCAGAGCATATTGCTGAACTTGTGGCTCTGGATCAGAGACATCTGGAGTATTATCAGTAGGCTGCTCATTCTCCTCATCTGAGGACATCATTGGCTCTTGGAAATCAGCAGCATCTGAGGCTCTATGTTCTGGTTCAAGTTGATCAAAACTGACCCCAGCAGGTTCTGGAGTTGTCACTGTCTGCAGAGTAGGCTTGAATGGCATAATTGACTCATCAAAAATGACATCTCGACTGATGATGACTTTTTGATTCCCTTCTTCTGTGCACCAAAGTCTATATGCCTTAGCACCATCTTGGTAGCCAAGGAAAATGCATTTTAGTGCTCTAGGTTCTAGCTTTCCTTGCCTTGTGTGAGCAAAGGCTCTACAACCAAAAATCCTAAGCTTCTCATAACCTCCTAGGCTTCCATACCATCTGCCATCTGGAGTATCAAAACCAATGGCTGAGCATGGACATTTATTGATCAATTTGGCTGCTGTGGAGACAGCTTCTGCCCAGAATTTCTTAGGCACTCCAGATTCAAAAATCATGCATCTTACTCTCTCAAGGAGAGTCCTATTCATTCTCTCCGCGGTTCCATTTTGTTGTGGATTCCCCGGAGCTGTCCTATGCCTCTTCACTCCCCTTTGCACACAGAAGTTATCAAATTCCCTTGATAGGAACTCAAGCCCGTTGTCTGTCCTCAGACACTTCAAGCCATGCCCTTTCTCAACTTCAACTGCCTTGTACCATGCACTGAACTTGCTGAATGTGTCTGATTTCTCCTTGAGGATCCATACCCAAACCTTCCTGCTATAGTCATCTACTACACTCAAGAAGTACCTTCCACCACCTATGGAATTAACCGGGCTAGGACCCCATAGATCACTGTGACAATAATCCAGAGGTCTTGTGGAGTTGTGCTTTCCTGAGCCAAAAGGCAATTTCTTTCCCTTTCCCAGTAAGCAAGACTCATACATTTTTACACTCTCCCTATCATCACATGCAAAAACGCCCTTCTTGATCAATTCTTTAAGCCCTTTATCACCCACATGGCCTAATCTCTTGTGCCACAACACCAGATTCTGTTCCTCAGCAACATAGGAATCTCCCACAATGACCTCAGCCTCCAGATAATATAATCTATTTATCCTAGAGGCTGACATAACAATAGCACCACCATTCATAATCCTCATACTCCCACCAGAAAATACACAAGAAAATCCTTTCATTTCAAGCACACCAACAGATACAAGGTTCCTCTTAATAGTAGGTATATACCTTACTTCAGTCAGCAATTTAATAGAACCATCATGCACCTTAAAACGAATATTACCAATGCCTTTAACAACACACACCTGGTTGTTGCCGAGCAAGACTGATCCATGTGCTTCAGTCAGGTTCTCAAACCAATTCTTGTGGCTGCATATGTGGAAAGAGCACCCGGAGTCCACGATCCAAGAGTCTGCAATGGGCCTCTCAGTCACATTCATGACCTGAGCCGGCTCCAAATCTGCTGCACAGTCAGCAGTGTTCTGATCAGAATTGCCATCAGCCTGCTTCTTCTTTAAGGCCCAGCAATTTTTCTTGATGTGCCCAGGTTTCTTGCAATAGTTGCAAGACCTGGACTCCTTCTGATCCCACTCCCTTTGGCCTTTTCCTTTCCATTTTTCAGAACCCTGCCTCTTCCATTTTTCAGGTTTCTTGATATTGGCTTTCACGTTCAAGCTTTCCCCAGCCTGATCACGCAGTCTTGTTGAAGAACTCTGAAAATCCTTCAATTTCAGGGCCGAATACACCTCTTCATAGGTGATCTTGGAGTCTCTTCCAAGGAGTATAGCGTCCTTGAATTGTTCGAAGCTCTTCGGTAATGAATTGAGAAGCATAAGTGCTTTATCTTCATCCTTGATCTGCTCATCGATGTTCTCCAGATCATCCATGCATTTACCAAAATCTTCGAGCTGCTCCAAGATGCTCTTCGCCTCTGATATCTGGAAGGTGAAAAGCTTCTGTTTCAGATGAAGGCGATTTGCAAGAGACTTCGTCATATAGATGGACTCAAGCTTCCTCCATACTGCCGCAGCGGTCTCCTCCTTCGAAACCTCCCTCAGGACTCGATCGCTGAGACTCAGGATCAGAGTGCTATACGCCTTTTGTTGAAGTTCTTGAGCCTTTGGATCGACCTTTTCATCCGCACCCTTGGCGGTGTCGGCCTCCCCATTTTTGACGATTTCCCAAAGCCCTTGTTGCATCATCACGGCCTTCATCTTCAATCTCCATAGACCGAAGTCATTCTTGCCCGTAAACTTCTCCAATTCGAATTTCGCCGTAGACATCGCGCCGATTTCTTTCCCACAGACGGCGCCAATTTGAAGAATCAAATACAGAATCGACGCGAGATTCACGAACAAATGTGGGACGATATTATTACGAATACAAAGCAAACGAAGGCGATTACAACACACTATCACTTAGCTCGCTACTCAATCGGAGAAAACAACTCGATTGTGGATCACTCACCTAGCTAGCTCAAGAATCACAAAGTGTATTCACTTCTCTATCTAGTTTCTTGAATCACACGAATATATGGAGAAAAACAAGATGTGAAACTGAAAACTGAAAAACTAGTCGTTGTAACTGAACGAGCTGTTCAAATACAACGGTTGGTAGCCGAGCTTAATCGAGCTCGGTGTTGGAGAAGGTTAATCGAGTTCGGTGTTAGCCGAGCTTAATCGAGTTCGGTGTTAGCCGAGCTTAATCGAGTTCGGTCCTCAATAATGACTTGGGCCGATGGTTGGTCCAGCCACACCAAAACCCAACAGTCCAAAATGCATACATATCTATAAAAGTCAGTAATGGTACGTAGAATTTGATTGCTATAGAGAATAAATAAATTAATAAATAAATAGATTTGCTTGATTTGCCTTTCAATTTTAAAATGAAAAATCGTGAATATCAAAACATGGTAGGGACCATAAACGCAATAATTTCGCAAAGCAATTAAGATAGACGACAAAGAGCACCTTTTTGGTCTCTAGACTTTAACAATACAAAGAATCTATACTACCATATTACAAATAATAATATAATTCAAGAATACAATAATATCTGCGATGTGTGGATGTGATTTCTATTTACCCACTTTTGTAATTATTTAGTTCACCCCAACACCCACTTTGTCACGGAAGAGGCATATTTTTCTATTGATTCACAAAAGACATTCCCAAGTATACAAAAAGTCCATCTCAAATCTCAATAAAAGTTAATTATTTTTTTCATGCTCAAAGTTTGTTTTAATTTTTCGAAGTAAAGTAGTATGTTTGTGACCTTGACATATTGATATTCAATAATTATATTTTTATTGGTAAATTTAATTAGGGTTGACCTTTTCAATATATGATAATCGATACTGGTATTTCTTTATTTGAGTAATTATTCATAGTAATATGTTAGTACATGATTCATTAGTTTGACGTTAAAGTCCTTCACGAGTGGACATTTATTTGATCCTTGATATTTGGTCATTTATATATTCTAATCATCTTGAGGTATAAATGATTACCAAAAATTTTATGTAGTTATCAACCATTTTTTTCTCAAATGATAATTTAAGAGAAAAATTACCTAAAAGAAATTAAAAGGACACTCATCCAATTATAAAAATAAAAGGATAAGCAAATCTACAATGTGAGTTCGTGCTAGATTCCATATAAATTTATTTGTATTTTGAATCGTGTTTACACAGCGCATGATCAATGCGATACATAATTAGTATTTTATTTTTTATTTTCATGTGAAATAAGTAAAAGATAATTTCAAACGTAGGATGATTGAGCTGCCATGATTGACTTTAGAAATTAAATAAGGTAGGAATACTTCACTTTTCAAGTGAAATAAAGGCTAGAAGCCTAGACAATGTTGCATAAATGTTTTTTTTGGATCATTGATTTAAGCGTGATTATTCATGAAAATTGAAAAAAAATCAAGAGGAGACCAAAATAGAATTGTGCAGCCTACTAATTTTGTGGTGGATATATTATTTAAAAGGTCAACCACAATAAATGATTCCAACCAAACTTATCGACAATTTAAATCCACTGATTTGGATGCTTCACTCATCTAATTAATGGAGTATACGATTTTCATATATATATAAAGTTTTGGTGTATAAATATGATCCATTTTTCGTGATCTTATTGATTTTATTGTTTACCTATAAAACATTAACTTCGTTAGAAAATATTCATATTTCGCTAAATTAAATATACACACTAAAATATTGTTTATTTACCTAACTCCTAACGGTTGAAAAATGAGGTGATTCTAAATAAAACATTCCACACACCTTAAAACAAAATAAGGAATAATTTAATGTATTATTTATTTGAATAATTATCTCGAGCATTAGTTTGGATTTAATATCACATGCATACAACGATTTTTATCATAATTTTGCGTGTGATGGATAATAGTAAGATATACCATTACAATTCTGCAAAGTCTAATAATTTAGCCTTGACAATATAAACATAAAATAATTTCTTAGGAGTATTATTTTGCAACACTAAAATAATTTTTTTGTTCGTTGGACATTATACAAACAATACATTCTTCCAGAATATAAGGGAAAAATCTCGAATTCAATGTACAACATATCTTTCATGTGTAAAAGGAAGAAGTGTTGGTTCATTATATACCTTTCTTTATTTGAGTAGCATTTGTCCGAATCAATTAGTGGAGGGAATAATTCAATTAAATATGGATATAAAAACAATGTATTCGAATCTTTCTTTAATACAAAAAGCAAAATTTTGGAGCATTCGTTCTAGACAAGTAGATTTTTTTTATTTATTATTCCTTATGTAACTCTCAAAGTTACATATGATAGGAGTATCTATATTTCTTATAGGAAGGATAGTAGTGTCATTATACATGTTATTATGTTCAAATATCAACGTCACACGAGATTATAATTGAAACATATAAAGAGGTACATAATTATGTGATGGAGTATGTGACGAGTCAATAAAATATGGAGTATCTACTATCTAGTACTATTAGTAACAATGGTCACAAATGAGCCATTAGGAAGAAAAAAGGTTTACACTGAATCAAATATTTATGTATAAGAAATTGGAAAACCAACATATTTGACAAGAACAATGAAATTGCACATTGGTCTCTATAATTACTAATTAGGAGTACTATAATAACTATAAAGTCATCGTTAGATATGAGAAGTCCCTTTCATGCAAGCTGCGTCTGATTAAATTTATGTAATGATATTATGCTTTATTTTTCGGAAGTTATTAAGATTAGGTTTTGTAGGCTTAGGTCTCACCTTTTTTAGGAAATCTTACATAATTGAAAATGTTTTCTGAGTTTAAAGACCTCTTTACAGATATTCATTTACTAACATTAATTTTACCATTAAAAAAATAATTTAACTAGCTTATATAGAAAGCATTCCACGAATGATGTGACCACCTCTTGTATCATAATTACAACCAAATTTGGACTGCACAATGCAAAAGTGGACATGCGAGATTGATGCAGTGACTTTAAAAAAGTACTTATAATAGCATTACCTGTATTGATACAAGAGTATGAGAGCGATTTTGGAAATTTTCAATTATTGTTAAAGTCTCTCCCTCATGCTCTAACATTCAAAATCGAATCGACGTGATCAACAATTCAAAATATACTCCATCGTAAGAATCAATTATATTTTCGCGTCATCTGAGCCCACCATGTGAATCAAGACCGTCTAAATTCACATTCAAGAATCAATATAAATCTCAGATTACGATACAAGAAATGATTTTGAAATTAATACAACTATATATATACACACACATAATTTTGTATTTGAAGCTTGTTGCCTAAGGGTTTTTAATGCGATTTATCACCTGTATGCACATGTATATTTTTTTTTACCAAACACACACTTACCAATAATTCCATGTTTTTCTCAGTAATATGGAGTATTATTAAAAAGAATTGTTAGTGTCCAAATGAATATCATGTGTGATCCGTGTGAATAAATTGACTAGCTACTAGTGACATATATTTTGATCATTTTCTCATCACATCAAATGGTATATGCAATTTTCATTGCAAAATATAAACCAAATAAAAATAGAGCAAAAACTATATATTATAACCCACTAAATGAACTACTCCATCTGTCCCTAAAAATTTGTCACATGTTTCTATTTTCGACCATCTCAAAAATTCGACACCTTTCATTTTTACCAATTTTGCCAATGGACCCTTCCACTAACTCATTTCCATTCATACTATATAAAAGTATAACTCATATTTTATTAATTTTTTCAATTCAATTTCTATTATATGTCTCAAATTTTGTGCCGGGTCAAATTATGACAAATTTTTGGGGACGGGAGGAGTATATCTAAGCCAGCCCCCACGCCGGTTTCTCTATATAACTAACAAGTATAACAGCAAACACCTCACTAATTTATCGACCCACCAAATTACTCCTCTCTCTCTAGAAAGTAGAAACAGAAAGAAAAGGAAGGATCGATGGTGATGAGGGAGAATATGGCGGCATCGATGAACGCCAAGCTGGTTGGGTCGGGCAAGGAAACCCTAGTCCTCGCACACGGCTACGGCGGAGAGCAGTCGGGCTGAGACAAGGTGGTGCCCCTCCTCTCCGCCCGCCGCCGCATCCTCCTCTTCGATTGGTGCTTCTCCGGCGCCCCTCAAAGATCCGTCCCTCTACAATCCAAACAAGTACATACATACATATCTTTAATTTGCAATTAATTAAGCTTATAGATGTGGAAAAAAACTAACAATTTTTTGAAAATTGCAGCTGCTCGAGCTACGATGATATCGCGGACGACCTAATCTCCGTTGTAGGAATCAGACCAGTCCGGATTCACTAATTACCGAGACTTCTTTGTTCTTGTAGAAAAGCCAAACTCTTAACCACAGGCTGATTTAACCAATATTACAAGTTTGATTACAATTAATAAACCCTAGCTATTACAAGTCTTGACAGAAACCCTAGCTAGTCCCTTGACTAAATTGCAGCCTGCACACTTAAAGAAACAAGTTAGTAATAACAAACAAGATCCTCTCGAATCTAAGATATTACAACTGATATGAACAAGAAACACAGAGAAAACCGAATAGATCACAACAAATGGCTTAGCCACCCGCCTATAGTCCAGATCTATTCAACCAGAGTTTAGGTCCAAGGGAGCACTGTCAAATCCGACCAGAGATTCACCTATCACCGTCGGGATCAACACAACACAACTCCTTCACACCGGATCTAGAGCCACATAACACAATCTCACACCAAAACCCTCACACACCATACCCTAGATCTCACACACACCAACAACCGAAGTAGTTGCCTTCGCCGGTTAAACACCACCGTCAATCGCACCGAGGAACAGCGAGAGACTCCAAGGAAACCGTCATACTCCTCTAACATATCTAACACACTTCACAATCCAACGATGCAGGAGCATGATCCCAGTGAAGGAGCGACGTGGCAGCCATCCAACGGTGGAGATGAAGAGTCACGGGCTAAATGGCTCGGTCACTTGGGTCAAGCCCAAACAATTTTGCATTGGGCCAGAATTAAATCACAGCCAAATAAATGTCCACCAACATATATTCAACATGCGTGATGGAGGAGATGAAAGTGACGTCATGCGTGTTTGTAGGGCATTCGATGTCGGCGATGATTGGCTGTATCGCTTCCTTGAAGCTCCCCGACCTCTTCACCAGGCTCATCCTTGTTGGAACTTCTCCCAGGTTTTTAAATTTTTATCCATCTACTTTTGCAGTTTCAAGTTTTAATCAATCATGAATTGTTTAATTTTCTGTTTTAATTGTGGATCGGAGATTAATAAGAGATATAGTCATATTGAACAGTTAGAGAAAATATGGGACTGTGGAGGAAGATTGAATATGTCATTTGAAAAAAAGTCATTTTTGTCTCTTTGTGTGAAAGAGAATACCAACTGCAAATTGCAACCATAAATTAACTTCTTTCTCACTGCCTACCACTACTAGTCTACTACTATCTCGAATCACGTCTTTCATACTTTTATTTTTTTATTATTGCTACTTCAATTTAGTCTATTTCTAAATTATTACAGTCAAAAGTTACCGCGTTGTCATACATTTCTTAATTTTAGTCTCAATTTATTTATGATTTACTATAATTTTGGTTCAACTTGTCACTATATTGATAAAATGCAGGTGTGTGTATTAATTTATTAATTTTATTGAAAATATAAATACTGGTGTAGTAATAATTTATTAATGTATAACCTATTTCAGATTTTAAAAAATGAGGCAAGAGGAAATTAAAAATGTGAGCCTAATGAAATTGAAAAGTGGACAAGAGGCAGATGATATACAACTTAGTATTTTAATTTGCCACTATCTATTGTTAATATGTTAGTTATATTAATTTAATTGTGTGGGTGACCAAAAACCATTTAGCACCACTCATTATTGATAAATGAAGATTTGTTAAGCATACATTTTTATAGTAGATAATAAGATCAGTTCAACTTGCATTTTTCAAATAATTCTGTATATTATGTTTTTGGCAGTTTATGTCGTTTGTAGAGTGTGAGCCTGATGTGAAAAGAACCAAGCCACAAAATGTTTAGTTTTTACTAGAAATAATAGAATATATATATAATGGTTTGAGAGAAAAGAAAACTAATTGATGGAAATAAAATTTTAAGCCTCAAAATATTCCAACCTATTCATCTAATTCTTAAGTATCGTGTTGAGGAAATAATTACTCATATTTTGTGGAGAAGATTAATTTGATAGATGAACAAGTATAATAACATGATAAATACAGGTATCTAAACCTCGAAGACGAAGGGTACAAAGGAGGTTTTAATTTATCAGATATCGAAGAGATGCTATCAAGCATTGATTCAAAATACGAGCAGTGGGCTCCGGCGTTTGCTTCGGTGGTGGTGGATGCCTCCGACCCACTTTCCATCGAAAAATTCGCAGTTTCATAGAAGAAAATGGGCTCACAAACAGCTCTCTCTTTAGCCAAAACAGTGTTC
The DNA here is from genome assembly GCF_004379255.2 of Salvia splendens. NCBI lineage: Eukaryota > Viridiplantae > Streptophyta > Magnoliopsida > Lamiales > Lamiaceae > Salvia > Salvia splendens. The sequence goes on from NC_056035.1 coordinate 38,764,472, forward strand.
CTTTCCGACCACAGGAGTGTTCTTGACAAAGTGGTGGTGCCTTGCAATATCATCCAGACCAGAAACGACGTCGTTGTGCCATTCACCGTCGTCGAATACATGCAGAGCGCCATCAAGGCGGGGGAGGGTGCGAGGTGGATGTCATCGACACCGAGGGTTATTTTCCTCATCTCACTGGGCATCTCCAATTTGTTCAAGTTCTTGATAGAATTTTAGGGTGTTAAGTTATGTTTCTCTTTTTTTTCTTTTGAGTTGATGGTTATATGTGTTTGGTTTGTTTGGTGAAAGAATATGTTTTGGTTTGGAAGTGAAAGTGTGGTGTTTGGAGATTTGTGTAAGACCATCCGCAATGGGCGGACGATGGCACGCCCGATGGCGCGCATCGTCCGCGCCATTCATCGTCCGCCCCCACTGTGGGTGTGTGGCATAGGCCGCGGACGATACTCACGGCCTATGCTTCGGGCGTGACTTAAACCGCGGACGATGGCCATCGTCCGCTCCATTGCGGACGTCGCGGACGATGGCCATCGTCCGCGACATCGTCCGCCCCATTGTGAAGGCCGCGGACGATGGCACGCGGTTTCGTTTTTTTATAAATAGCGTTCATTTGTAATATTTCATTTCACACGATTTCATCTTCGAAACTTACATTTACATAATTACTATGAAATGGATTCAAGCCCCAATAGCCCTACGTTTAGCGGAGAGGCGCATTGGCCGGGTACAGAACCTCACGATTATCGTTCGTTCAGCGACAACACCCATTACGATCCCGATTTCAGTACGGAATCGTATGGGTTGTCTGATATGGAGCCGTCGCCGCACCGCCCAACCGGATCGGCCGATCCCGCCCCCGCAGCGACCGGTGCCGCCAAGGGGAAGGCGAAGCGGAACCGGCAGCGGGCGCAGAAGTTGCCGCCTCCCGGTGACTGCGATGAGTACGCCCCCGGCCGTACGAACTACACCGGCGACGAAACTCTCACTTTGGCCCGGTGTTGGGTAGATATATCGGAAGATCCGATATTCACCAACAACCAGAGACAGACCGCGTACTGGGAGCGCATCGCGGACCTCTACAATTCGGTCAAGCCGCCGACCGCGTACAAGCGCAAGCGTGAGCAACTCCGCAAGTACTGGGATCAAATCAAGAAGCAAGTGAACTTGTACTCGGCGGAGTTTGAGAAGTGCGCGCGGTCACAGGGGAGTGGCGAGAGCGTGCACGACGTGCGCTCTAAAGCGATGTTGTCGTACCGGTCGATGTTCGGCGAGTTCAAGCACGAGGCCATCTGGGCGCTCTTGAGGGAGAAGCAGAAGTTTCAAGGTGGAATTCTGCACACTGGTGCGCCGAAGAGGACGAAGGTCACCGAAGCTGGTGACTACACGAGCAGCGGCAGCGGCACTAACCCGGTTGACCTCAACCGGACGTACGTGGATGAAGGGAGTTCCGGCACACCGGTGTCCTCCCGGCATCAAGGCTGCGAAGGCCAAGGGGAAGGCGACCGCGACGTCATCGTCGACCGCTGCAACCCCTGATCCGGACCCGGATGAGCTCCCGACGCAGACGTCCACCGCGTTTGCGTCGTTAGCTACAGCGTCGATGGCAAGGACGATGTTGCAGACGCACAAGGCCCTCAAGAAGTGCACCGACCCCGAACAAGCCGAGTATCTCCGTGCATTACTCGATGAGTTGCGTAGGAAGTTGGGAATTGGCCAGACTTAGTTTTTTTCTTTTTTTAGTTGAATGGTGTAATTTTTTTTATTAAAACTTCACCGCTTGTTATTTAGTCATTTTTTTTTACTCGTTACGTGTTATTTGAAAACAGTTAAATTAATTAAACAAAACAACAAAATGATGATGTGGCGCGTCATAGGGCGCGCCTTAGGGCGCCCCACTGCAGGTGGAGAAGGAGGAGGATAAAAATGCTGACGTGGCGCGCCATAGGGCGCGCCTTAGAGCGCCCCACTGCTGATGGTCTGATACAGTTGTGGTAGTTTCTGTATATGACGATTGGAATGTTAAATTTTCTTGTGTTTGTTGACAAGTTTAATCTAAGAGTGTCCACTATGGTAGGACGCGGCTATAGCCGCGTCCTGGGGCGGTGGGCGGGCGGCTATAGTGGGGAAGGTGGGCGGACAACTTTTGGGGGCTATTGGGGCGGCGGACGCGGGATAGCTGCGTTCGGGGCGAGGACGCGGCTGTGAATTTTGTTGGATTTTGTATTTGGAATTTGGGGGCTATTGGAGGTGTCCACTATAGTGGCGGAAATAGAATTTTGGGGCTATGAACAATAAAATTGGGGCTATGGATAAAAACTGGGGCGGGGCTATTGGGCGTGTCCGCCTTATAGTGGACACCCTAAGGGTGCGTTTGTATGTTGACAAGTTTAATTTAAGGGGTCCGTTGGCTAATTAAATTTAGATTTTTAATTGAATTACTAATTAAGAAAATAATGCTACCAATTAAGATACTAGAATATAAAGTATTATCTATAATATAAAATTTGTATTAAAATTGGCTTTAAAATAATACTAACAATAATACTTATTACTACAATTATACTGTTATTATTGTTATAAACCAGAGTGATTCATAATATTAAAACTTACATTAAGATTTCTTAGTAAGCTATAATTGATGACATAATAACAACAATAACAATTATTATTATTTAACTGTTGTCCATATTAGTAAAAATTACATTCGGATTTGTTTAATAAAGTCATTAATTGATAACTTACTAAGAAAAATATTAAATAAACAAATAATAGAAATAAAATTATGATATTATTAATTATAATAAAACAAGTTTATTAAAAATGAGCCTGGAAAATGTAATATAATGAAAAATGATTGAATGCATTATGAGTTAGAGAGAATATCATCTTGAAGTTCGTAGCAACTATGTGGTAAAAGTGTAAATAAGCTGACATCAATAATTTTACATTCAGAGATATTGTCTGAATGAAAATGAACTTAAGTTTTAAATGTATCAAAATGACAAAAACGATGTTTTAGGAGACATTGTATATTGTTTTTAGAATGTTGATGTAAAACGATGTTTTAGGAGACATTGTATATTGTTTTTAGAATGTTGATGTAATCTTCGCATCCTCTCTGGCACCATAACTCACTTCTTGTGTTTCTTCAACATATGTGTTTCTGAATGATAGAGTTACCTATGCGCAAGAGAATAATACAATTTGCACAGCAATTATTTATAGGTAAATATTTATAAAGAATGCTAGATTGTTGATTTACAAGAAACTGATGAATGAACAGTTTGCAATTATTATGCAAGAGAACGTAAAAGCTCAACTTTTCTATTTCACAATATTGAAAAAAGAACATACAGTTTTATGCATTGGGGTCGTAATACTTGTCCAGCACATTTTCGGTGTAATCTCCAAAAGAAGTGGATCCCTTTGGAATAATAAACTGTAAAAAACAACCAACACCATACAATATAATTTGAATATGTACATATAAACAAATTAATTTCTCTGATTGAAATATAGATTCATCGCAGGTTAATAGGTTATTGTCACAGCATGTAGATAGAAAATCAATGGACTCACCTCATGAAAATTCACCGGCTCCGGAAACACAAGCTTTTCATCCCTGAACATAAAAATGATCTCTAAGAATTGCATGAGACACTTTCTTTTGTATGATGGCAAATGATCTAAAGCAATTTGCTTTATGTTTTTTTTTTATTTAATTATGTTAAAATCAAGAAGGAATCGCCGAAGCAGATACACAGATGTAACTAGGAGACCAGTTAGAGATGGGATTTAATTCCAAAAGAGAGAGGTTTCGAAGCAAACTTCATGTTCCTCACATTTTGCTTCATTTTATCACCAAACTAATTACTATAAGATGTCCTCTTGCTTAGCCCCTTTGTACGGAAGAGAGTTTGCAGCATATTGATAACCAGAATCTATTATAGGTAACCTAGAACCAAATATTGAGATGGAGAGATTGTGAATGAGCATACCAGTTAGGCTGCATAAATAACGCAAATGTAGAACGTTCAACACCAGATGCCACTTCGCCTTTTGGTGCCTAAATATAAAAAACTTGGTTAAAAGATATAATCAACAGTGCTTCCATTAAAAAAGAGAAATTCAAATAGCCAGACTACCCGAACACAATGTGGTGTTGCACAAAGTTGACCTCCTGACAGTATCTCCGTTGTTTCACCTATTTGATAGGCAATTTCATCTTCCCCATACACCACCTATATCAGTAAAAGCACAGAAGATGACAACTCATACCAAAATCAAAAGCATGTCTTAAGACCATCACGCTATCGTAACTACATGTTGACATTGAATAACACAACAAAGTTTGTATGAAGGGATAGGGGCCAAGAATTGGCATATAACATCTAGTCGAGTTTCTTGGATTTTTTCTTCAACTAAACCATGCATTTCCTATCTATTTTGTTGTATAACAGAGAAAATTATGGGGCTCTTATTGCAGACGCCAAGAATCAACGCTCTAGGATGCAACAAGTGTCCACTGCTATAACCATTACACCCGCCTCGTCTTTTTCCCTTATCCTCTCTTTTGGTTTTTGGGTTTGTAATATTTTGAGCACATAAACACAATCAAACCTTTATACTAGTAGGACAATGAGCAGAAAGATGTATACTTTGACTATTTGACCTGAACGTGTTTTTACATAAAGGCCAGCAATGCTGTCTGGACAAGGTATTTCTGCAGTATCTGTATCCCTCGTGAAAATTGCACGAGTAAGACCTGTATAAGGGATGCCAGCATCCATTAGTCACAATTGATGTAAAGACTGAAACAATAGAACATTTCTCAAGGGAACATGTGTTTTCTACTTTTAAGATCCTTAATACACTCTTTCAGTCTTATTAGGGGACAATACAAAGGGAAGAAAACAAATGTAGAGAAATAATATGCACAACAAACCACAGAGAGATGCAAGATCTTATACCAAGAATTCCATCAACTTTTGTACAGCTGAATAAATTATTGTAATGTAGTTCAAATCATGCTATTACGGACATATTATCATAATAGCCATATCTTCACTGGGGAACTAATTAGCCAAAGAACCACCATCATGAAAATGCTACCTCATCTATACTAGATCCGATGATTGTAATACAAGATCTAAAATTTACATACCTGTAAGGGAACCATGATCTGTATGCCATCCACACCATGATGACATAGAGCCACTATCACTATCTACAAGAGAAGTGCTGTAACAAAGCCATTCACGAAAGATTATTTTTTTAAGAGGAAATCTTTCTTCCATATTTTTTTAAATGAGTGATCTTTACTACGTGTGCCTGTTAACATAAACTAGTAGAGCATACATGCTTTGCGAATGGGAGGTCAATACTTTTGAAATTAAAAATAATTCAACAATGTCCCATTTTTGCAGTGAGGTGAAGGATATTATGTCACAGTAGTGGGAACTGTTCATATACATGGAGGCAATGACCCTGAGAATGCTCCACATAACGTTGAAAAGAAGTGTACCAGTGATAGGACGGAAAATAGTAAAGGAGACGGCCTTTGTGGCATCGAGATCGAAGAAGTATTTGCCGCAAACTCCCATTTTCATACTTTTTCAACCCATTTGATGCTAGAGAAGTCCAGATCAAGAAGCAATATATTAGATTTCAGATAATGTATCACAGCAAATGCAAAATCCTGCCCTTCGGCGGCAAAAAGGTCTTATATTATTAAGTATCTATGTTATCTTACCACTTTTAGTGCGTTCAAGTTATGGCTGGACTGTATAAAAAATAATTAGTTATAAAAAAACTGAACATGTATCGAATTTCAAAGCCATTTTAAAATATAGGCACCCATCAAGAATCAGTTGCATCTTCATTCCATAACTTGGGTTGCACAACATTTTCTCCTTTTTGATAACTAGACTAGAGGGTTTGAAAAATATTTTCCAAACAATAGCCAGGATATTTCTGTCAAGAACAGAGATGAGAACCCTATACTATAAGCAAGCATTAGATTGTATGAGATAAAATTTTGAACTAGAATGACTAAGGTCCATGCTTTTAAGTTTAAAAAGCAACCAATTGAGGTTGAATATATTGCATGGGTGTTAAATGCATCATTTAGCATGCTGGATATCACTTACTAAAACTAACATGTATAATCACCATACACAGGACAGCCTCAAATAAATGGAAAAAAACTCATAGCAAGTAAACAAAATCCAAAGATAAAGAACTTACTATATTGATCACAATGGTGTGCCAATAGCAACCCAACATCCAGTATCAACTTTCCAAGAGCTTTAAAGGCTACATGTGGTAGAGGCGAAAAGAAAAGAATAGAAAAAGAAAAGTTATGTATCCAGACTCCAACCAATGAAAGTTATCAAAGAAAGAAAAAAACTACCAAATTTCTTTCGCATATCACTATCCTAATAAAGTATTTGATGAAAAAGATAAACCGTTTGATTTATAAACAAATATTACAAGTATTGACTACAAACTAGAACAAAAATATACATCTACAAACTAGAACAAAAATATACATCAAATAGGATCAGTTATCAGTACGAATCGTTGGAACTTCAGCTCCAAACAATAGTCACGGTTTTTCAGAAGGAAACACACAAATACATGAAACAAAATTTAAAGTCTCATACTAGGTCGACAACAAACTGAAGATGTGGAAAAAGTTTCTAAGTTGCATAAAGTATAAATGGTTATCGCATTATGAGAAGTTTTCCAAAAAAAAAGTTGATACAGAAAGTACACAAACTCCAATAAGTTACACCATTCCTACTGGAAATAAAGGTAGAGAATATGTAAACGATTTACTAGACAGGTTCAGAGTAGCTAGAACCAGCTCATACCCAGTTCAAGTTCTGGCAACACATCATGAGGCCATATATTTGGTCCACAGTAAGAAGGATACCTAATAGAAAAAAATCATCATAACCATTAGAAAGTATCGTAGTTTCCAATATAAAAATCAAGTTGACTATTAAAAAGCATTTATCTTCTATGGGAAATAGATCAGATTACAATTCTCAGCCCAAGTACAGAAATTTCTCAATGCGGTTTTAGCAAATGTCAACATGGGTGGGCATACAATTTATATAACCTGTATAATTTCAAGTTACTATCAATTGTGCATAATTGACAGGTTCCAGCAGATACTTGAACATCAACAAACAACATGACATGAAAAAAATGACAGAGTTGATTACATTTTAAAACTTGAATACCCACAGGCCACAAATAAACATGAAAAACATAATCAAACTGAAATAAAGTCATGCAGGACATCAGCAGTCAGATCGGGATGTGAGTAACTGAAGATACAAAAGAATAATGAGAAAGGACCTACTGCTACAATCATCAAGTTTCTGCTTCAAAACATGACAGACTTGATAACATTTTAAAACAGGTATAGATACTTCACAACCAATAACTTTTCAAATTCAGGGAAGGTATATGCTGTGTAGTTAATTTAATCAATCATTCACTTTTTTAATTCATAATAAAAAGAAGGGCATCCCAAAATTCCCATGCATGTTCTGTGGGATGAAATAAATTTTCTACAACAGGAACAACAATCTATGAAGATTCAGTGTCAGTCTATTTAGCTATCTGTTATCCAATGCCCATGATATCGCTGTTACTGCTGACAAAAGTAATTGCAAGTTTGCAACGGTTATTACCTTTTAACAAGTGATTGGTCATTTGTGGGGACATCAAGTATCGGATTGGCATAGAATGATCCCTTTAACGTATCTGTTAAACAGAATCATACTCTCATGATTGAAAAAGTGTTACAGAATAGTAACATAGACAGTTAGATAATGTAAAAAGAGATATATGACTATTTGCGAGGACAAACAGAAAGCTGCTAAATTCTGCTTATATATAGTCCAGGGACCCAAATTACCTGGTTTTCCGGACTCAAGTTTTTCTTTTCCATGACTCCATCCAAAATTGTACCTACAAACGAACATGAAAAGCATGAGCAACTTAAACTAAAGGCATCAGGACATCACCAGTGAGATCACAAGATGAGTAACAGAAGACATACCTACTGATAGGATCTTCAAGTTGCCGCTTTACATCTTCCGGTAGGCTAGCTAATCTGATTTAAAATCATTACAAGGTTACCGAGAGGAAAAGAGAATGGGAAATTTAATCTACAGCTGACTGAAGAAAATCAAGGGTCCATTACATTGGCGTAAACAATGTAGAAGACATAACGAGAACAGCTAGCTCATTGAATTCATACCTAGGTGCAAGGCATAGAAGATTTCGACGCAGTAATTGATAACCTGGCACCTACAACAAATGGAACCAAATGCAATCTCAAAGTTAATATTTATGTGCCACTCTATGCATTCTGTTTACATGTTGCAACAATTAGGTTAACACATCCTACTTCTCTCCTAAACGCTAAGTACTGTAATGTAAATAATTAACAACACCACATTATTGACAACACCAATATTTCCCAGTCAAATCCTAACAAAACAAACGAACAGAAAATTTGAGTAGCTATACCGTTATCCGATTCCACAATTAAAAAACTAAGCACGGTATTCCAAATTTATGTGGAAGTGGTGGTTAGCTGCAAACTGAATGTATAAATTCAGTAAATAAAAGAAACCAGTAAAAAATTACTCCATACATTCGATACGGAGAGAATTCCGAGGCCGTTGGGGCCAAATCCGAGCTCTATTTTATCCGATAAATCAGCACTTGTATCCTATAGTGGAGAACGATGTATCAGAACATATGCAATCCCCATAACTACCAACTCAAGCAAAAGTATTGGATATCGAGATTACCTTCAATTGATCGTAGGAGATAGTAACGATTGAAAGCGTAGGAGCAGCATGAGTTTGCGAAGACATTTCAGCAGCTGATCGAATAGCAGAGCGCTGCGGTGGAGGCGGCAGAGCAAGCCTTTTATTGGGTGCCGTCGATTTAGCCGTCGTTAATTAGGAATTTTAAATTATTTTTAGTTTAATTAACCTTGAAATTTAAGATATTTTATGTTGATTTTATTTTTATAAATAAAACAAATCTAATCTACTCCATTTCATAAGCGATTCTATTTATCTTATTATAATCATGCAAATAATTTAAGCGTTATACTCCCTCCATCCCATATGCCCATAAGTGAGACTTATTAAAAATTTTAATATCCTATAATCATGCAAATAGTTCAAATAGGTATTATTTAAATTCCAATTATATGCAGTTGATTATACAAATGCATGGTTTTTATTTACAAATACAATAATATTTTATTAAGTATACGTACAAACGCAGTAGTCATGAAATAAGAAATATGCATCCATAATAGGAAGGACTTCCCCACGGACTAGCACTAAGACTTCTCAAAAACACCGTCTGTCATGTCACTAAGATTTTCCACCCCACTGCCACATCACTAGGACATCTCACTGCACAATAGTGGACAAGTACTAAGACATCTCGGCGGACAAACACAATAATAAAAATTCACAAATACACAATTACAGAATTAAAATTTCGACACGAATACGGGTGGAGAAAATGCAATAATAATTTTATTAAATAAAAAAAATTAAAATAATACAATGCAACAAAAAAAAAGTTAAACAAAGTTTAGTATGCCTTGAATCTTTATAGTTGACGCTAGCCGAACGGGGGTCTCGCCGATAGTTGTGCATGAAATGAAGTGCAACGAATCGAATATATAGAATAGAAATTTAAACAAAACGAAAAATGCTCTCGCCCGTCGAGCACCCACAATAGCGGACGAGCGCCTTATTCGACAGACAAGAGGTCATCCGTCTGGCTCGTCCGTCGCGCGCTCGTCCGCCCCAATAGTGGATGTCCCGGACGGACAACTCGTCCGTCGGTCGGACGTCCGCTATTGTGGATGCTCATTATACTCAGAAGAAGTAGCATTAAAAGTAGTATTGTTCAAGCTACACTCTAATAAAATCGACTGTGCATATCAAATAATAATTACCTTTGTTATAAGAAAATAAATTCCAATTGACTGATATTATAATTGCCATTATTTATACAATAATAATAACTCATCACGATTTTCCCGTATGAGAGATTATATATTTATATTCATAGTAGATTCTGATTGATTGAAATCAAGGCATTAGCAATGGGGCGCCCTAAGGCGCGCCACGTCAACAGTTTTATCCTCCTACCTCCCCACCTGCAGTGGGGCACCATAAGGCGCGCCCTATAGCGCACCACGTCATCATTTTTTTAATATTTACAAAATCCATACGAATTTAAAAAAAATAATACATTAAAATACGAATTTCATAAACTTCATTTCATTTAATAAAAATTAATACATTACAATGCGAATTAAAAAAAAACGCAAACTCAGCAACGGCGGTTACGAGCCTACACTTCTTCAATCATGTCACTCATGAGCTGCGCATGCTCCTGTTAGTTGCGCACTGAGGCATGTCTAGATAGAACCTCTTCGAAGCCTAACGGTAACCCTCTATCGGGTGTGTCGGTCGATGTGCCGGAAGAGCTAGATGCATGGTCGTCTTCATTCCAGTCGGTGATGCTTCCGCATTCACTCTCGACTATCATGTTGTGCATGATTATGCACGCATATATGACATCGGCGATGACTTCCTTGTACCAGAAACGAGCCGGCCCTTTCACAATTGCTCAGCCGCCGCCGCTGCCGCCTCCTTCTCGCGCTGCATTTGCGCATAGCATGCCGCCATGGCCTCTTCAACGGCTGCATCTAATGCTTCGTCAAGCGAACCACCAGATTCAGACGAACTAGAACTATTGGTGTCGTCGCCGAGATTCATTTTGGTTGGATGTAGAGAGAGAATATGTAAAGAGATAGTCGATATGTTCGTATGCACAACTGAATGAGAAACGAGATTTAAATAGAAAATCAAAACCGCGTGTCATCGTCCGAGTCGATCGTCCGCGACCTCCACAATGGGGCGGACGATGGCGCGGACGATGACCATCGTCCACAGCCACAATGGGGCGGACGATGGTGCGGACGATGGCCATCGTCCGAGCTATCCTCCGCGACCGAAATATAGGGCGCGACTATCGTCCGCGCCTTATGGCACGCACCCGCAATGGGCGCTGACGATGCGTGCCATCGTGCGTGCCATCGTCCGCCCATTGCGGATGCTCTCATACTATCTTTATTTATAAACTATTAGTATTGCATCACAATTTTCTTTTACGAGAATATTATATATTCTTAAATATTATGATTACCTTTGTTTATACATCGATAATATTTATTTTTCAAGCAGTATATCGGCATTGCATTTGCATATTGGATAGTCGACATTAAATTTGTAGCAGTAATATTTATTAAATTCTTATGGAAGGTCTTAAGAGCATGCACAACGGTGAGCAGGACGGCGTCCGTCCTTCCGTGCCAGTGGCACGGAGACGCTGTTCGCCGCTGCGCTTGCGCCGCTGGCACGGCACTGCTCGATGCATCGAGCACGTCCGTGCCAGCGAGCAGGTGACGTGGCAGGCGCGGATTGGCCAACGGCTTAGCCGTTGACAATTTTGATTTTTTTAATAAAACCGATTTAAAATAAAAAAAAATTATTTTCCCACTTCCCAAAAAAAAATATATTAGTTTTCAACTTTTTAATTTTTTTTTTCATTTTTTCCCCCAAAAATACACATTTTCATCTATAAATACCTCCACTTTAACACCCAAAAATTCACACTACACTACACAATTCTCATCTACATTCTCTCATTTCCATTCTCATCTACATTCTCTCATCTCCATTCTCAATCTTTCTTCCACTCCTACAACATAACAATGTCCGGCCACGACGATCACCCCCGGGCTCCCACGGTTGGAATCCCGATTGGTTCGATTCACAACCGTTTCCTAGTCCGGAAACGGAATATATTGCCCCTCCTCAAACCCAAAGTTCGGGAGTTCCGGGTGGCTACCGGCCTTACCCAATCGACGACCAAGATGCCCCCGAAGGGAAATACGGGTAGACCCCCGAGCCTAGAGCGAGGTTGAGCGGCCCCTCCCAAACTCTGACTCCTCCTACTCGTGGTATCCGCACACCGTACACTCCGGCGGAGATGGAGCAATTTTTCAAGGCGTTCTTGTCAATCTCTGAAGATCTGGAGGTTGGCACGAACCAATCCGACGATCATTATTGGTGGCGCATCTTCGCAGGTACAATGAAAACCGGCCGGCGGGAACAATCGAGCGCAACGAGAGTATGGTGCGCAACGCCATATGCCCATATACAGAGTCAACGAAGAAATCTAAAAGTTTCAGGGGTATTACCTCCAGGAAGAGCGGTCGGCGGGGAGCGGCCGAAGCGAGGTCGACATCATCAGTTCCGCCTTGTCGACCTACCAATCCATGAACTACAAGCCATTCAAGTACCTCAACATTTGGCAGGAGACGCGGTCGCATCCGAAGTATAGGGGAGGCGTAATATCCTCCTCTAGCGGCTCCTCCAAACGGTCAAGGTCGGTATCCCTATCCGACGCCGGCTCCGAAGACGTGGCTAGCCAACTTGCCGGAGCTAACTTGGGTAGCCCCGACGCCGGCCCGAGCGGTTCCCAACGCCGACCACAAGGAAGGAAGAAGGCGGAGGCCAACCACCGTCGCGCCGCGACTCCATCCGGCGATGCTCCCGAACCCGCTCCCGTTCCCTATGCGCCACCTCCACCCCCCACCAACTCGTTGTGGGCGATTTTGGCCCAACTCAATATGGCTGATAGGTCAACTATGACCCCTGCGCAACTTCGATTGCATGAGGCCATGATATTGGGTCTCCAAAAACAATTGGGGGTAGTGCCGCTGGATGAATAGTCTTCCACGGGGTATTTTTAGCATTTAATTATGTAATTTTTAATTTTTAGGAGTTTAATTATTTAATTTTTAATTTGTAGGAGTTTAAGTATATAATTTTTAATTTTTAGGATTTTAATTATGTAATTTTTATTTTTTAGGATTTTAATTATGTAATTTTTATTTTATTTGTAATTTGTAATATTATTTCAGTTTTTTTAATGAATTTTAATATTATGGAAATGTTTTTATTCAAATTGAATAATAGAATGGTGAGACCCTTGTGCTCGTCTTTGCGGAAGAGCACGGCTGTGAGTGTTGTGCTCTTGCCTAAGATCAGACAGAAAAAGTGGGGCCGGGCCCACAACCGTGCTCGTTGGCAAGAGCACGGTTGTGGATGCTCTAAAGGCTAAAGCTGATATTCTTTTTGGGCTAATTGGGCTTTTATAGATTAAAAAGAGATTGGGCTTTTATGGATTAAAAAGACTGGGCTTTCGTTATAACTGGAGTATTATACATTTCATTTTGGACAAATCATCATCCATCTCTAGAATAAATAGAGACAAGTAAGAATGTAAATTGATTTAAGCATTGAATAAAATCATCAATAATTATTTCCTTTTACTTAAATTACAAAAAAAATTATAGCCAGCCATATTGTAGCTTTAATCAAATCCACAACAATTGACATATATAGAAATCGAAGAGTTATAAAGTATACTCCATGCCCTGGTCAACCTCCTAAATTAGGGTTGAGGAAACAGTTCTCGGTTCTTGGTTAACCGAGAACCGAACCTTATTTTTTCGGTTCTCGGTTATCCAAGAACCGAAATAATAAGGTCAAGGTTCGGTTCCGGTTAGTGGTTTAGTGTTTAGGCGGTTCTTGGTTCTAACCGAGAACCGTAGGGTTAGAACCGAAGAACCGGTTAATTTAGGGATTGATTTTAATTTTTCATATATTCATTTTAATTTCATAAAATTATAAAAAGTAAAAAGTAAAATTCCTACCTTTCATTCAAACTGCCAATATATGTTGTACTACTAGTTCTATAATTTTGTTTAATCAGTTGTTTTTTAAATTTATACATGTATCCTAATATGTGCGTGAATGGATGCAATGTCATAGAACTATCAATCCAACTTATGAATTAAAACCTTTCTCTTTCAGCATTACCCTTTTCAAATCTCAATCTCTCCACACGCACGCTAGTCTCCCCCACGCCGGCGATGCTGCTGCTCTCTCCGATGAGGCAGATGCCCTCTCCACGCCGCCGCCGCTGCTCTCTTCGACAAGCCGCTGCTCTTTCACTTGATTTCGGTTCCTTCGGTGGAACCAAAGACCCTGTCGGTCCGAACTGATCGGTTCCTTGAGGAACCGGACCGAGGCTTCGGTTTCGGTTCTGGATTTTGAAAAAAATGAGTCGGTTAACCGACTAATCGGTTCGGTCGGAACCGAAGCGACCGAATCCCCACCCCTGACCTAAATCCTAGTAATAAATACACAATTCATATTTCTTGACTAAAATTAAGGAATTCAAGAGAAGAAAAAGGACGACCCTTTGTATGGTCACCATCTTAATAAAGAGCTCTTTCTTCTTTTGTGCTAAGAAGTTAATGGAATTCCAAAATAATGAAGGAGAATAGATTCATTCTAATTGAGGGAGTGACGCATAATGTTTGTGCGTCGTTCAATATCGACGCACAATCCTTATGCGTCGTTAATTAATGACGCACAAGGATTATGCGTCGCTTAACAACGCATAAGGATTGTGCGTCGATATTGAACGACGCACAAGGGTTATGCGTCGCTATTGAACGACGCACAAACATTATGCGTCGTTAAATCGGCTTTTAACCCCCTCCAGGCAGACGCAGATCACAGGACGAACATACACACACTTTCATTTCCTCTCTCGGCGATTTCCGGCGTTTTCAGGCGATTTCCGGCGATTTTTCCATAAGATCCGGTAATTTGTTAATCAATTTAGCTACATTCGACATTATTCATGTTTATTGTGCTTTCATTTGTTAGTTTGACCCAATTTATACAAATTAGGGCTTGTAGGAAAAATGTCCTTAATTGTCGTTGTGTTAAATGTCTTTGATGCAGAAATCATGCAAGTATTTGTGAGTTTGTATTGGGGTGGTAGAGTAGTTCAACTACCACATATGGGTATTGGTTATGAACCACCTCGTCCGAGGAGCTCCATCATATTAAATTCAGGTGTTTCCTATTCTGAATTAGTAGCAATGATCTGTGATGCGATAGGAATAGATATGAACCAACACACAATTGAATTATTATGGAGACAATGTATAGTCGTTGCTTCCGGTATGAGTTATACATGTTCTCTGATTTGCAATGATGACAGTGTGATGTTTATGTTCAACAATGCTCAAAATTCAAGTGGGTGTATTGAATTATTTGTTGAGTATTCACCGGTGAGGAGTGCAGAAATCCCACCAGTTGTTGATTATGGTATTGGAGCATCTGCGAGGTTTGAACAAATGAGTTTTGACTGTGGTATTGGTTCATCTGCGAGGGTGGACCAAATGAGCTTTGATCGTAGTATGAATGAGCAGCGAGATGTTTTAGATGTTGTAGATGTTGCTGATGTTGGGGTTGGATTGAATGATGAGGTCGATGCTGCAGATGATCTTGCTGAGCCAAGGCCACTATCTGAGACAGAGGCAGACCCCGACCTCAGTGATGGTGATGGTGCTGATGATGTCGGTGCTAGTTCTGATGATGAGATAGTACCATGTAAACCTGTTATGCAAGGTGAACAACCAATTCCGGAATACAATCCTAGTGGGTTTAGATTCTTTCGTGAATTACCAAGTCATCCTTCTGGAGTATCGGATGATGTGGGTGGTAATGAACACAGCCTTTTGTATTGGAATGAGAATGAGCCGCATCGGATTGTGTTGGGAACAAAATTCGATTCCAAGCTACACGTGAAGACTGCTATTACTATGTGGAGTTTGTGGAATGAAAAACAGTTTAAGGTTGTCGAGAGCAAACTAAGAAGGTGGCATGCTGTATGCAAATTTCCAGCAGGAACGACAGTAACAGGGGCAGGCATCATCAGCACCACCGACGCTGAAAAGGCGAGGGAATGTAAGTGGGAGGTTTCGGTTACACAAAGGTCGCATGACGATATGTGGGAAGTTAGGAAGTGGAAGAATCGACATACTTGTATAGGCCATCGTGCTAATAGAGATCATGCTAACTTTTCATCCCCAATGATAGCTCTGTTGATTCGACATGCCCGAAACGCGGTTGAATTGTCGGCAAACGCGTCCAGCCTCGTGTGCCTCGACAAATGACCAGCACACCAAATATGTGTCGCACAAGTAGGATGCGGTCGAATCAATGCAGTAATCGGGCAGGATACAATCTGTATATGGTGTCCACAGAAACTACAAAAACATAATATCATTCACACAATTAATTTCATACTAGATTAATTCATTAGCTAAGCTAACAAAAATAAATTTCACCTGGCCCGGACGAATCAATGATAACTGATCACGATAATGAGCTACTGAATGTTGGGGCGCATTTCCAATTTCAGTAACTCCGTGCCACCTACACGGAATATTAATATCAAAAGTTACCCAAAAAAATACATAATTAAGTAAGTTACTTAAAAAAAATATTACTTGACTCCACACGGGGTATACGGCATGTGCGTAGGCGATATCAAGAAAGCTGGCCTCAATGTAGGCATTCTTTCCCACGCCCACAGCTGCAAGAGAACCATAGGGCCACCCACATCTCTTCTCTGTCTGCCTACAGAAGCTTCACACAAATAATGATACAGGTATGCTAAAGCAGCACTACCCCAACTGATATTAGCCACGTCTTCCGGATCGTCAAAGGCATTTATCCACATAAAGGGGACCTTGCACCCGGTAGTGTCCGGTAAAATAAGCCCCCCTAACAAGATTAGAGCATGTATACGTGCTCTTTGGACGTATGCATACTCATGCAGCCCATCACCCAACGGCATAGTCGCTTGGTTGATCAGAGACGTCATCAACAACCCACCGTGCTTCGTTTCTGTTTCTGCGTCAGGTATCCATCCCAACACATCTCTACACTTGCTGGGCCAATCTTCATATCCAATAGGGTAGTCACAGCCAGTGAAAACACGACCGTCTGCTCTCAAACCCCACAGGTTTTGCACATCCTGTAAGGTTACGGTTACCTCACCAACTGGAAGGTGGAAACAGTGGGTCTCAGGCCTCCATCGCTCGATCAATGCAGTTATTAGGTCATTGTCCATCCTTCTTGGCCTTCCACATTCAATCACACCTCTGAACCCCCAAACATCAAGCCAATGCATCACATCTTCATGTATTGGCAATGCCCAAACCTTACTCTCCGTCCTACGAACTCTGAACACATTTGTTGTGCCATTCGCCAACAATGAGGCTGAAATATGTTCGTTTTGATGAAACAGTACGGATGGATCCTCAGGTCCATAACATAACTGTTGTTCAGAACTTGCAGATGCCATCTACTTCAAAACATTCACCCAACATATAATAGCATAAGATAACTAAAATTTTCACATTTTTGCACAAGAATATATATATTTTCTGCACTTTGGGTATATAATTTCAATTGAACCACTTACTTCTACAATTGACCCTAAATTCATGTGAAACACACAAATACGCAACAAAACAACACAAATAAGCAACACACTAACAGTAATCGTCCGTAAATTGAGCAATTTCATATAAACCCTAACTTTACTAAATTAGGGAAAACCTCCATAACTTCAGCAGTTATTGATTTATGTAGCCAAATGGATGAATAATTACCGAAATATGTTTGGTATTTGGTTGAAATCTGTCGGAAAACGCCTCAAATCGCCGGAAATCGTCGCTGAAATCGCCCCTCCTTCGCTGCTCGCTGCGTCGTCTGTCAATTACGAGCATTCTGCCCTCTTAATCCCGATTTAACGACGCACAAATAATATACGTCTTTAACAAATGACGCATATATGTTATGCGTCATTAAATAACGACGCATAACATATATGCGTCGTTTATCGACGC
Organism: Salvia splendens; assembly: GCF_004379255.2. NCBI lineage: Eukaryota > Viridiplantae > Streptophyta > Magnoliopsida > Lamiales > Lamiaceae > Salvia > Salvia splendens. Next base: position 38,782,383 of record NC_056035.1, read on the forward strand.
ATAATCTATATGCGTGTTTATTAAAGACGCATATTATTTGTGCGTCTTTCAGTAAAGACGCATAACATTTGTGCGTTTCATTAATAGCGACGCACAAATGTCATGCGTCACTCACTATGCGGGAATTAATCTATTGCTCTTCATTAAATTGGAAGTAAGTTGACATGCTTTCACAAAAGAAGAATTAGTCCTCTTAATAAACATAGAACAAAAAGGGTATCTTTTAAAAAAATAATAATTGATTGATTATTTTGTTTAATGTTCAAATCTTTTCATTTTGTTATCTCTTTCTACTTTATACTATAGAGAGATATAGATATGGTGATTTGACTTCAAGGAAGGGCATATTAAGTAAGAGAAAATTATATTTTGAAGTTAATTATTTTACTACTATATTAATAAATAAATTGATTTTTTTAAAACTGGATTTGTGACAAATCATATTATAATAGCATCCCTCATAAACTTATTCACATGCTAGTATAGTATTTCAAGAGCTCAATAAATAAATAACATAAACGCAAGGTGAATAAATTAGACAATATATTTGTCAATTAATTGTTCATGTGTCCCGACCAAAATACGTTTATTTTGAATGAAATAGAATCTAAATAGTGCGTCATTCTAATTTTGTCTGCATGTGTAACTTGTCACATGTTCTAATTAGACTTAGGTGCTTTGTTTTTTGTAAACAGCCAAATATTATTTTGAGTAAAAAACAACCAAATATTTTTTTTAGTTGAAAACAACCAAATAATTACTGTAACTATTATTGATATGGTCGAAGCTATTGCATACGACTTATATGTCGTTTTTGCTTGCTTTTTATTCATGATCTATAGTGCTCCATAACTTATTACACATGAATAAAGTTTATTAAAAATATATTTACAAATAATATTATTAAATGTCAGCTCCACACAACATATTGGTATTGCCGCATAAATTTTGTATTTATGTAGCCATCATCACTTGTTATATTAATCTCAATTAAGTTTCACCAATCTTCATCTATTATTAATTTTATACTACCATAGTTTATTAATTGTAGTTAGAAATTTAATTAGTGTAAATGTACTGACTTCTCAACCAATGCGATATCTTTACCCTAAAAAAGTACTCCCTCCGTTCCATAGTAATAGAGTCATTTTGTCATTTTGATACGTTCCATAGTAATAGAGTCATTTTCTTTTTTAGTAAAAGTCAACACATTTATCAACACCTACTTTACTCTCTCTTACTTTATTCTCTCCCCATTTCTCTATTTTTTTCATTTTCCACTTTATTCTCTCTTTACCTAACTCACCTAGCACAACTTTTTTAATCTCCGTAGCGAAAAGAAACGTCTCGATTACTATGGAATGAATGGACTAAGTAATTGTGATATTATCTCATTTGTGTCTAATTATTGATGTTTCCAATCATTGATAAGTGGTTTTTCACATGTTGACATGATGTGACGTAATTGTATTTTGCCTAGAGTGTGACATAGTTTTCTCTTAATTTTCAAACTCAATAATCAAATCAATTTCTTAATCACATACTGTATATATGTATGTAATAGTACTGTCATGTATTCTTATCATTGCAGATAATAAATAAGGATAAATTGTTTAGTTTAGTTTAGTTTGAGTAGCATGTTTGATAAAATAATTTAATTTAAGTTTGTGTACCAATCACTAAAGCTGAGTTACTTACTTTTCCTTAATCTAGAATACAAAAGAAACAAAATTCCAAAAAAGCTAACTGACTGTTTTTCTTACACTATTATTATCAAATGCCTTCACAAAAATTATGTTAGTTTTATTTGTCATCATTTTTATACATTTTTTGCATAATTATTAATTTTCCTTTGCATTTTAATCATAATTATAACCATAATTATGAAACAAAAATCTGCATTATAATCATAATTCCACGAACAATTTGTTGATGGTCCATACTTGCAAAATTCGGAGACCACTGGAAATCATTATTTCATGAAGCGACATGCATAGAGTAACTGTAAAGTCACATTTTGGTACAAATATTTTCAAACTTCACAAAAATATTTTCCCATTGCACTAGAGAATGTGCAAAGCGCACGCACAACATGTAACTCAACGAACTGAATGTTAAATGTAACAAAATCGTGTGTGTTTAAATTCATGCACGATTACCCGCCTCGACTAATGGTGTGGATCCGTGGTACATGTGCAGGCCCCGTCTCTTTGCGTTTGATTTCGATTTTAATGTTTTTTTTAAAAAATAAGAAACGAGAAAAACGAATATTGTTGTAAAGTGTTTCGATGGTTGATATTCGTCCTCTTGTCGATGCTCTAAGAGCATCCGCAATGGCGGATTTCCCAGCGGACGTCCGACCAGAGTGTCGGGTGTCGGCGCGGACGTCTGCTGTGGACACCGCATATCCGCGGACTTCCGGCGACGTCCGTCATTGCGGTGTCACGACGGACGTCCTGATTTCTTAATTTTAAAAAAACTCTATATATACGGATAGTTGAACTTCATTTCATTCGCACCACTTGTTTTAACGAGTTTCTCTCTCTCTCTTTCTACGTTCCTATCAGTATATCCAAAATGGCTAGTGGTAGTGGTGGGGGTGCTGATGACATACACCGACGAATTAACGAAGAGGTGCGGGCCTATACGTCCCGGGAGATAAATCGCCTGATACAAGCGGCATTGCAGCAGCAGCAGCAGCCGGCGGTACCTCGCCCCATCCATCGTCGAACTATAGTACACCGGGACCACATCGCTGCACACCATCGGTTGTATGAGGACTACTTCGCTCTGGAGCCGCTGTTTGGGGATAACTTATTCCGGCGACGTTTTAGGATGCATCGTCTGCTATTTATGCGTATCGTGAGCGCTTTAGAGCGTCGATACAAGTATTTCAGGTTCAGGGAGGATGCGGTGGGTAAACCCAGTCACACGCCCATATAGAAGTGCACTGCCGCAATCAGACAGCAGGCGTACGGAGTCTCGGTCGACATGTTCGACGAGTACCTCCACATCGGTGAGTCGACTGACCGCGAATGTCTGCAGTAATTTTGTGAGGGCGTTAGGGAGATATTCGAGGATAGGTATCTTCAGAAGCCTATCCCCGAAGACTGCCAGGCTCTGATGGATATGCACTGGAGTCAGCACGGGTTTCCAGGAATGTTGGGCAACATAGATTGTATGCATTGGGAGTAGAAGAATTACCCTGCCACCTGGAAAGGGGTGTACACTACCAACTTCAAAGGCAAGCATCCCACTATTGTCCTTGAAGCGGTAGCTGACTACCGGCTGTGGATTTGGCATGCGTATTTTAGAGTAGCCGGGTCGAACAAAGACATCAACGTCCTCCAGTCGTCACCTCTTTTCAACGAGCAGTACATGGGCGTTGGTCCGGCAGTCAGTTTCGTCGCCAACGGCAACCAGCACAATATGAGCTACTATTTGGCGGATGAGATATACCCTATGTGGCCCGTCTTTGTGAAGACGATCAGATGCCCATCAGACGATAAGAAGATCTATTTTGGGGGACGTCAGGAGGCATCGCACAAGGATGTGGAGCGGGCATTTGGTGTGCTCCAGGCTCGATGGGCGGCAGTGAAGGGTCCATCACGACTGTGGTATATTGGCAGCATCGCTAATGTCATGTACGCATGCACAACATGATTGTCGAAGATGAAGGTCCAACACTGACTGATTGGGCCAATGATGATGTTCATACTGCCGGTCCAAGACACGGCGTGGCCACCGCCAATATGCGTATGGGGATACCCATGGAGCTGCCGATCGGGTCCGTGCATTTGTCGATATGCGCCAACAGCAAGCCCATATTCGACCACATAACGATATAATTGAAGAGCTATGGACGCAGAGGAGTGCACGTTGATATTTTATACTATAATTTGTTTAAATTTTTTTTGTTGAACTGTACTTTTTCATTTTTTTATTTAATGAAATTATCATTGTACTTTCTCCGTCCGTATTCGTGTCGAAATTTTATTTCCGTAAATTGTTTAATTTGGTGAATTTGTATTTTTTTATTGTGGATATCCTTGGGGATGTCCGTCATTGTGCAGTGAGATGTCCTTATGTCGTGGCAGTGCAGTGAGATGTCCTTATGACGTGGCATGAGGTGTTTTTGGGAAGTCCGTCGGGACATCCGCACCATTGCGGATGCTCTAATAGTGGTAGTGAAGTGCTTTAGAGTGCTCGTGCATTACGCATGTTCGCCGATTGTCGATCTGGAGAGAGGGGGGAGAGAGGGCTGTCATCCACCCATTGTCTATCTTGACTTTTTCCCATTTGGTTAGCCTTTTCTTTTTCTTCCCAAATGGAGCCTTTTCATTGTTTGTTCTCTACTCAATAAAATTTTCCTGCTTATACCTTTTGCAATTCTTAATTGAAGACGATGGTACAAATTTATGTTCATTATTAATAAGCAGTTAGTTATTTTGTGTTCTTAGATTTTGAAATGTTAGGAAAGGGAAGTTGAGATTCATGTGATTTAGAGGTTCGAATACATTTGTTCCAATCAAAATTCATCTATTCGGAAATAAAGAGCTGCAAAATGATGGGGCATTCTACTTCATTTGTAAGAATTATAATAAAAGCTTTATTTTTTGTAGAGATACAACTTACTTTGAAGAATATTTTTTCTTCTCTTTTTTAAATAAAAAAGCTGTCGGTAACATGTTTTGGTTTTTTGCTTATTTATCTGAGCTTAAATAAGTGTCAAAAATTTGAAACCCATACATATTTACATGAAAGACATACAAATCATTGTGTCCCACCATACATACCAATCCCATGTGTCACTCTTGGACTAAACTGATGTAAAAGATATACAACCATAATTGTCCAATTAAATGAGAGTATTAGATATACACGTACATACAAAATTCTACTAAGTAAATTAAAGATGGAATCGTCCCTAAAGTGGAGTTAGAGAATTTTGGAAGCAAAATATTTTGAGTCTAAATTTCATCAAAATGATTAGTAATTTGAATACGTGTAACGTGATCTTCCGAATATGATTTACTGAATTTAGCAACAAAATAGTGACAAATTGACAATCATTCTCATTAAGAGGAGTTTGGCATAAAATGGGGCAAGTAATATAATTGGCTGAAAAAATAAATAGTCATATCTGTAGTGAATCAAATGCAAGTCCAAGTAATGGGGTATGGCCGCATGGGGAAAGAAGAAAAATATGTGTATTTAATACTCATTCCCCTTAAAAAATAGTACTAACTCATTCCATCATTAAACAGAGATAAAATAAAGTAACAAAAGAAGATAGGTAAGATATAAGAGAACATAAAGATTTTGTTTTTTCAAGTTCAAACAATGGTTGAAAAAAATGCCATAGAAGAAGTGATAGTAATAACTAAAAAAAACATTATATTAATAAAAAAGTAATAAATTTGATAATTTAAAGAGTAAATAAATTAATATATTAAAGATATTATAGTTTAGAAGTGTCTATAAAAAGAAAAAAGAAACTAATATAACGGGGGTATAAAAATCACAAAATAGCAAATTGATATAAAAGTATTAAGATTCGAAAATTTTAGCTAGTCTTATAATTTTAAAAAATAATCATCAAAACAAGTAGTAAAAATTACCATTATTTGCAATTATCTTGGATGGAATCCTATCAACGGTCTATGACGGTGTCCGAATATTCATATTCAGAATTTTCATCAGTTCGACAACACGCTTAACACCTATTCAATCACATCATCAATATATGATACTCCCCGTCCCCGAATAAGAGTCGCTAATTTCCATTTTGGGCCGTCCCCCATTAAGAGTCACTCTTCATTTTTACCATAAATGGTAGTAGGTCCCACGTTCCACTAACTCACTCTACTCACATTTTATTATAAAAACAATATAAAAATGTGGGTCCTACGTTTCACTAACTTTTTCAACCAACTTTTCTTTGCATTTCTTAAAACTCGTGCCCGGTCAAAGAGCGACTCCTATTAGGAGAAGGAGGGAGTACTATATTACACGCAAATAATGTGAACGTTTGGTCATGACACAATTACAATTACAAACGATATGAAACTTCATTTTTTTACGACCAACTTCTAAAGTTGGGAAATCGATCAGAATTTGCCCAAATCAATTCACAGTTTGGAAGTTGTGTTTGAAAAAGATGGAACAGTGAGGACAAAGAGTCCAGCTCCTCAATCTCTGATATTATTGCTGCTTTGTTTCCAAGCGTAAAACACACACTCCTTTCTCTCTCTCTCTCTCTTCACCCACTCACATGCCTTCACTCATGGCTATGGTAGCTCCTCCTCCCTCACCACCACTCTCCATGAATTGAATTGATTCGATTCCCACCCCCTCACACTCATTCCCTCCCTCCAATCCCCCAACAATGCCGCCGATTTCATTCTTCACACTGTTATTTTTACTATCATTCTCCGCCGCCGCCGCCGCCGCCGAGCCCACCGCCGACAAGCAGGCGCTGCTCGATTTCCTCTCCAAAGTCCCCCACGAGTCCCGCCTCCAGTGGGACCCCTCCCTCTCCGCCTGCTCCTGGGTCGGCGTCTCCTGCGACCCCTCCAACTCCTCCGTCCACTCCCTCCGCCTCCCCGGCGTCGGCCTCATCGGCCACATCCCCCCCTCCACCCTCGGCCGCCTCTCCTCCCTCCGCGTCCTCAGCCTCCGCTCCAACCGCCTCTCCGGCCCCCTCCCCGCCGACCTCTCCAACCTCAAATCCCTCCGCAATGTCTACCTCCAGCGCAACCAGCTCTCCGGCGAGTTCCCGCCCAGCCTCGCCGAGCTGACTCGCCTCAACCGCCTCGATCTCTCCTCCAACAACTTCACCGGCCCGATCCCCTTCGCCCTCAACAATCTCACTCACCTCACCGGCTTGTTCCTCCAGAGCAACGGATTCACCGGGAAATTGCCTAATCTCTCCGCCGCCGCCGCGTCGCTCGACGCCTTCAATGTGTCTGATAACAGCCTCAACGGCTCCATCCCCGCCGCGCTGGCGAAATTCCCCTCGTCTTCATTCGCGAATAACCTCCAATTGTGCGGGGCGCCATTGCCGCCGTGCAGCCCCTTCTTCCCCTCGCCGGCTCCGTCGCCTGATCTGGAGCCTCCGCCCGGCGTAGCCGGCCAAAAAAAGCACCGGAAGCTATCAACCGCGGCGATCGTCGGAATATCAATTGCCGGTGGATTATTAGCCCTATTCCTCCTACTTGCCCTAATTTTCTTCCTAATCAAAAAGAGAAAATCGAATCAAACCGCAAAAACCTACAAACCGCCTTCAACCACAGCTGCCGTGGCCGGATCAGCAGTAGCGGCAGGGGCGGCGGAGATAGGAACCTCCTCCTCCAAAGACGACATCACCGGCGTCTCCGGCGAAGGCGGAGAGAGGAATAAACTAGTTTTCTTCCAAGGAGGCGTGCTCAGCTTCGATTTGGAAGATCTGCTTAGGGCTTCGGCGGAGGTGCTGGGGAAGGGGAGCGTAGGTACAAGCTACAAAGCGGTGCTGGAGGAAGGTACAACCGTGGTGGTGAAGCGGCTCAAAGACGTCGCCGCCGCGAAGAAGGAGTTCGAGCAGCAGCTGGAGATGCTGGGAAACGTCAAGCACCCAAATGTGCTGCCGCTTAGGGCTTATTACTTCTCCAAAGATGAGAAACTGTTGGTCTCTGATTACATGCCTGGTGGCAGCCTCTCTGCTCTCCTCCATGGTAATGCTTCTTCTTCTTCATCTCTGTTTTTTTTAGTATTTTATCTTTTTTTTTATTGTTTTCTTGCATAATTTTCTATGTTTCCATGATTTATGGTCTTGCTTGTGTCATTCCACGTTGGAGAAGATGGATTTGAGTATTTGATTACATGTGCAAATGATTTTGTGTGGATTTCTTTATTGGAGAAGATGGCTATAGGTTTCTTGTTTAGTCTTAAATCTTAATGTCAATTATTGGATTTCACTACCTAACTACCTCTGTTTCCCACTTTCCCTCTTTATTGTTTTTCAAGAATTATTGTTGGATGCCAAGTTTGGTGCTAGGACTGTTTAAGTGCCATTGCCACTCTTTTATATGATTAATGTAGTTTGCAATAATTAAAGATTTACCTTGTTTAGACTTCTTCATTAAGGATTGGAGAGGTTTAATTTACGTTGCCATGATTTTACTAAAAGTTGGCCTTTTTTTATTAGTATAATCTAGTAGTAGTATATTGGAAAAAGTCTACATTTTCTTTTTTCAAGGCCGGCCTTTAACACTGTTTACATTTCAATCAAGCAATGAACTTTTCAAGCTAAGTTTAATTATATGATTGTATATTGGTGGATTATTTTTCATATAAAAATCAGTAACAATGTGCATGCCAGTGCCATCTTCACATACCTTTCCTTGTGTTTAAAGTCTTGATTTATTTTTTTATTTTTTGTAAAAGAAAAGTAAGGATGCATATGTAGCAAATGAAATGGAAAGAATAGAAGAGATGATGCTACTTTATCCTCTATGTATCTCTATGAAATGTGCCCTAACTTTTTCTTTTTTAAAATAGTGTACTAATAATAACGCTCCTCGCCCATACATTACACTATTGATGTCACATGCTTTTGACCCATGTGCCTTTTTTTTTAATCCTAAAATTTGATATTTTCCATAAGTGTATCTCCTTTGGCCAAAGCACATGTAGTGTGGACACAGTGACATACATTCTCCATTGTCAATCTGTCGCTGATGAAATAGATTAAGAATTAATTTGTTCAATATAAAATTAAAAGGAATTACAAGACAGTACAGCAGACAGTTCATAAATTCCTGTGATGATTATATTAAAGTATTAGGTCATGCTCTGTTTATTCACCTTGGATGCAAGAGATATGCTGCATTGTAATGAATGATCTTTCATTCTGTTGTTGCTTTAATTTTGTTCGAATATTACTTAATTAATAAACTTAGAAATTTCTTACCTTTCTCTGAACTCAAATGAAGGTGTGTTATGTGGCTGGGGAAAAAGATTGGTTTTTTATTATTTTCATTCATCACATCTACTGTGTGTGGAATATGTTAAATTGGATGTGTGTGTTGTATAGGTAGTCGAGGGTCGGGGCGAACCCCACTAGAATGGGACAGCAGGCTGAGGATAGCAGTGAATGCTGCAAGAGGGCTTGCCCATCTCCATGTATCTGGAAAGGTGGTCCATGGAAACATAAAGTCTTCCAACATCCTTCTCAAACAAGACAATCTAGATGCTTCCGTATCCGACTACGGGCTCAACCCTCTCTTCCTAAACTCCTCCACCCCTAACCACCGCGTCATGGGCTACCGCGCACCTGAGGTTCTTGAGACCCGGAAGGTCACGTTCAAGTCAGATGTTTACAGTTTTGGAGTGTTGCTATTAGAGCTCTTGACAGGGAAGGCGCCTAATCAGGCCTCTCTAGGCGAGGAAGGGATTGATCTACCAAGATGGGTCCAGAGCGTGGTGAGAGAGGAATGGACAGCTGAGGTGTTCGATGTGGAGCTAATGAGGTATCAAGATGTGGAGGAGGAGATGGTGCAGCTTCTCCAGATAGGTATGGCTTGTGTTGCTATGGTGCCAGATCAGAGGCCGACGATGCCGGAGGTTTTGAGAATGATGGAGGATATGAACCGAGGGGATACTGACGACGGGCTACGCTCCTCTGACGATGCACTGAGGGGAGGGTCCGACAGCCAGACGCCTCCCATGGAGTCGAGGGCTTCACCGCCGGGCCTCACACCATAGGTAGCTCGGCTCGACTCGGTTCAAATACAGCAGCATCCGTACAAATCTGGGAAATAATTGGAAGCAAATCCTGCAACAAGTGCCAATGGGGATGGATATAGGTCTGAATTTTGAAGATGCAGGATGGTCCAAGAATGAAGAATTGGTTATCCCTTTAGCTCTTATATTCTTTGTGAAGGCCTTCTCACCTTCTCTTGTTTGATTGTGCAATGATTTTTCATTTTTTTTGTAGAGCATATTAGGATTGTTTGTTGTGTTGATTTATTATGTAAACTGTTTGAGATTTGACAGTGTCAAGGAAACAAACTGTTTTCTTCTGTTTAATTCTTTCCTCTAGTAATTCTCTTCTTGTCTTTGGCTTTATTCAACTACCCTTTTTTGTACTTTATCAAGTTGTGTTTGCTTTGATTATATTCAAGCAAACCCCCTAACAGTAACACGTGGAACAATCTAATGAGAAACAACAAAACTTGTGCAGACAGAAGCCAATAAACAAGAAACCAGAGTTAATTCTGTTGTGTTCTATCACTTGATTTACTAATCTGCAATCAAATATAATTAATACAGACCTCAACATTATAACTGCTTTGCTGAATTTGGATTGGCCCCTTCTCTCATTTCTATCCTTTTCTGGCAAGATGTCCCTTCCTCGTTAAGGAATTTGGTGAGAAAAGCTAAAGAGAAAGGACAAAAGAAAATGTAAAACCTTGAACGACAACACATGTTTGGTTAAAGCTTTCATCATGAAAAGTGTAAAATTGAAGCTAAAGAATGGAGAATTAAATTCAACACCAACGGGAGTGTAAAAATTCCCTCAAAAGCAGTCACCACGACAACGACTTTTAAAGTTGGATCCTATGCCGTGCTACAAAAAAGAGTCAAGATTGAACTTTAAGTAACACACTTTATAGTTCAATAGATATAAGTAAATCAAGTAAACTCATGAAAGTTACCTCAAGTTTTCTATCTAGAGAGAGAGGTGGATTGAAGTGGACCCTTTAATTTAGATATGTAGTGCAACCACAGATTATTTGCAAATTAAGGATGCTTATGAGTTAATAAAAACAAACAAACATCACAGAAATGTTAGCTATAACCACTAAAGCAAAAAACTCAGACGCATAATTCCAAGATTTTTTTCTAAATTATTTGCAAATAACAGATTAGAAGGTGAAGAAGCTGAACAGCGAATTTACATTGAACTCTACCTGTGCTTCAGTATCTCTTTCCTCTTCCTCTTCCTCATCCTCTTCTGCTTCCCCTGAATCGTTCGAGCGGAAGCTACAGCCATCTCTTTCGAAACTGAACATGCTCATCTTTATACTTTTAGCATCAGTTCGACCGGAAGCTCCAGTGTCATCTATTTTGAAACTGAACATGATCATTTTTATACTTTTAGCATCCATCATACGAGGACAGTTTTGTACCTAAATGTATAGCACATAATATGAGTTTAAATACAAAAACTGGAAAATCTATAGGCATGTTATATGGATCATGGACACTCCGGCTATGCTGATGGTGACTATAGCAACAGAAAACATAAATAAGGTTTGATGCAATCATCAAGATAACCAGAATGGTGCACTCCATATAAAATATTGTTGGGCAAGAAATGATTACATGATTTCCCTTCAAATCAAATTGCTTCTACAGCTGTCTTGTAAGCTCCTCATCTTGAGTGTAATGGTGATGCTTTGGGGACCACTTCCACTCATCCTCGTTTCCCACTCATCAAGTGTGAGCAAAGATAAGTCGTCTTCAGTATCCTTTCCCATACGCCTCTGAAATTTAGGATTGCGATCGCCAAAACTAGGGTGACTTGTCTTCTGTAGAAGTTTCTGGGCAAACACTTGATTTTGAACAGGTACAGATGTCACTACTGTAATAGGTAACTTACTGTGGTATAAGCACCAGAATTCACAATCAGAAAATTAATATTTGAAACTTTAACAGGAAGGTAATGTTGGGGTTGATCCATCATCTACAACACCAGAGTGCATACAAGTTGATTCTGAGAAGGCTGAATCAAAACATAACTTTTATGCAACGCTATAGAAGTTCTACCAAAGACCCAGAGGCTGCATTAAGTCTACCTTTTGGTCTTTCTGAGGCAGTTGCTTTCTCAGGATTTCCTTCAGTTGTGTGAAGCGGCTTTACTCCATCAGTTAAACCATCTGTAGTTGCATTATTTTTCTGAAGCTGGACAGTCTGACTCAAATTGGACTTGGAGCATTCACCCTTGCAGCAAGACTTCGTCGATGATCATTTAAGGATGTCCCTGAAATCCATCCAACCCAAAATATTACATGTTCGCGTTAAATAATGGAAGTTATGTACAAGGAACTCCCAGAGGCTACATCATCTGATTAGTCCATCCAGTGACAATTCAATGAATGCTAGCTTCTGTATAACATTATTCAAACTGATTACTGGCTTAAGAAGAGTTTTAAGAATTGGAAACCTTGTCCCGAGGCTAATATCAGCAGGAAATGACAGCACATGAGAGTACTACTCCATTGCAGTTATTTCAGAATGTCCATCAGTGAGCTTCAGTGGTAACAGCCACCGGTTGCCTGAATTTTCTGAAGCCTCAGCCATACTACTCCGAGATATATCTCTGCTTGAGCACTCCTGTTCAATAGTGACAGTTCTGTGAAAGATCAGATAATCCATGAGTACGTGTTTCTTGATAACACAAAGAATACAATCAATCAAAACAGGACTTTAAGCAGTAAAAATCTTAAAATCAAGTGTAAGTTTGCTCGAGTGAAGACGTGTTTCAGTGGATATGAGGGAAGAAAAATTGGTTCTATAGCATATACATATATTTATAAAAACTGGGGCTCCGGGCTTGTAATTTTATTATTCCAGATGCAGTAGTTCAGTCCAAAATCTTTTTTTTTAACCAGAAATTTCAAATTCAGTTCTAGTCTCATATAGCAGAAAATCATCGCCATATGAATCAGTGCATGCTCGGTGAAACGTGAGCAATAGCCATTTGGGTATTTTTCCTGTCATGAGATGCTCGGTGCTGGTACAACTAAAAGCACAAGAAGGAATGGACTGATACAGCATATAGACATGTTGATTTGCAACTTAAAAAAACTCTACTCCCAAAGATAACTCTATCATGGACATGCTTGCATATCAAAATCCAGAATCATGTCATATTGATTCGTATAAAATTTATTCAAATACTATGCTTACAACTCTAACAGCCTAAATAGAATCAGAGGGTAAAGTTACTACTCCATACTATTATGTAGTAACAGAAAACTGCTATACATTGATTCGTATAAAATTTAGACGTCATTTATTACAGAGCGCACTTACCGTGTGCAGGTGTACAAAACTACTCTTGACTAAACTTTTAAGTACGATTTAGGAAAGGCTATATAAACCATTCTGGTTCAGCAGGATGCATGAGAAAAACACATACCACTTCCCCTTAGGCCTTAGCCATCTCTATAAACATACAATGGTTGAAGCTTTCTCTTTCATATGTTGACACGCCTTAGTTCAATCAACTACATGCACTACAAAAGTCTGTAAATAACTTCTAGTACTTAAATATCTTCGATCACTTTCAGGTTATTTAAATACAAATCTAACATCAATATACAGAACGAATCATATATCAGCATTCACATTTGAGAGCTTGGTGGTTTGAGGGGAAGAGAAAGAGAATGAAAATGATGAGAATGAGGAATAGGTTCCATTCCCCTTGATTTTGGCATCCCAAAAGTGGGGAGTCATTCCATAATCAAGCCACAATACTAGTATTATCCATTTGCATCAGTCAGGGATTGCAATTTGCAACGAAGAAATGAATTAATACATCAAAATCCGACTTAACTTTGTTCGTCGCATTTAAAACTGTAGAATTAACAAAGCTACACTAGTGGGGAGATAATATACCTCACAACCGGACCTTGAATATGAGAGGTTTTGCTCAGAAGAGAAGGTTGCGGCAAGCATTTTCCGCCAAACGATCGCTAGTTCATATGTCAGAAGCTCTGATTCAACTGAATCGACGGTGGCAGATGCCGTGATGAGTTATCGAATTCGGTCAGGATCTCTCAAACACCAGCCTCTGATGGCGAGAGCTGCTGCTGTGACTCCGCTTAAGAAGAAGAAGCGGCGGCGGCAGGCATGTACAAGTTTGTTTGTTTTGCTGATGATCAATGATTAAATATACTCCAGTTTATTTGATTGATTGAATGTAATTTTAATCACACTCTATTAATATGTGTTGATTAAGATCGTTGATTGCATATTTCAGTATTTTTTTATTTATTTTTTTCATTAAGGTGTCGAGTTGTTTATCTTCTAAAGTTTATATGGTTATGTTTTCTAAATGAGAATTTCGATTATTTATTTCTTTTCTAGCGACAACCAAAATAATGCTTGTAAACTACGCACCCAGGAATAATTACATATTTTATATAAAATATTTTATCTTTGTTTTAATTTAATACAAAAAATATTAAATTTATATATTACATACAAAATATTTTAAATTAATACATTCCGTTAAATATTTTAAACACTCTTAGTTAGTTTAAAATTTGTCCAACTTATCAGTATAATTACAGAATAATTAGAGACTTAATACAATTAATTCACTCTAAAAATTAACAGTCAACATCAATTCTTCCAGCAATTGATCGATCGTGATTTAAAAAAATTGTCTCTCATTATACTCTGTTTTTTTATAATGTTCTTTATAGAACATAGTATAAAATAAGTTCATATTTCATCTTTATAAAATGACTAATTTGAGCTTCGAACTGTTAATAAGTCAATATTTATTTTTTACAAAAAAGATTTAATATTTTTTAGTTGTATTCTCCATTGTTATATGAGAAAGCTTAGACAATAAAATGCAATTCGCTAATTTGATGGTGAAGAGTGGTGATTTTTTTCTCTGTATTTTTCATTTTTGTGAATAATAAAAATAACTGTTTGAAATAATTAATGGAATGTTTTAATTTAAAACTTTTTGTACAAATTTGAAACACTGGTGAAACTTTTTGTATGTATGATATAATTAGAAGTAACGGTGTTAGTGGAGACCTGACGAAATGTTTTATTTTGGAACACTTAGTAAACTTTTTGCATGTAATATATAACATTAATACTTTTTGTACTTAATTGAAACAAAGGTAAAACATTTTATATGAAACATGTAATTACCCCACCCACCTACGCTGATTAATAAGAAAAATATTCACCAATTAGCATCACAAATGACTCAAAAATAAATTTTACACATTTCTTTAATCAATACAGAATCATCTTTTATTCAGTTTTTTCGTCAAGAAAAACAAAGACCATATTGTTCGTGCATGGGTTAATAAAATTCAATTTACTAACGTTTAATATAAGAAATTAGAAGAAAATATTACAAGAATTTAACAATGTCAATCTATGAACTTTTCTCCTAGTGGTCGAATTGCTTAACAAAGCCCAAAAGCCACATAAATGCTCAACGAAATATAAGAAAATCTCAATAATTTGCATGTTTGAACCGAACTCGATTCTCCACATATTTGTAAAGAAACCATCAAAATTGGTGGACGGGTTTATTGATCTTTCAAAGACGTTTCGTTCCAATCAATCCACGCTCTATAAATAGAGAAATGCTAATACAAGTAATCAAACTAACATTTCAAGAACTCTTCCTCCAAAGTGGAGCAGCAGCTTTTGTCATCAATGGATCCACATTTGAGGTTATGCATTCAACATGCATAACTATATAGTGTTACGAATTCATTTATTTCATCAAAATTGGCACTCACCTAGAATTTGTAAACCATATCTTCAGTATAGCCAAGCTCCTTGAGGATGCCCCTCAGCTGCCAAATCAAAAAAGGATAAGGATGTAAGGAGAGAGAGACATGGAGGTTTTTCAAGTGTATAAAGATGTGTACCTCTCCTTGCGCCCGATCTTTCTTGTCACCGGAAACATGATTCATCATTCCAGGAGGGCCACATACCTGACCAATCGAAAAATTGTGAAGAAAAAACGG
This sequence comes from Salvia splendens, assembly GCF_004379255.2. Taxonomy (NCBI): domain Eukaryota; kingdom Viridiplantae; phylum Streptophyta; class Magnoliopsida; order Lamiales; family Lamiaceae; genus Salvia; species Salvia splendens. The sequence continues at coordinate 38,798,162 of NC_056035.1, forward strand.
CAACTTTAAAATTGTAGAAATGGGTAGCTTTAGGGAATACTTACACCTTGAATCAGAGTCTAGCTTTGATGGAAGAGAAAACTTACAAGAACGAGAGTATCATCACTAGGGCCTGGCAAGCCCTTCACTACCATTTGCTTCGATATGAAACCCTGACCTCCCAACCAATCCTTTGTTGGGTTATCAACAGTGTAGAATACCTACAAAATGCAAAAAGGTATAAATAGATAAGTATAACGAAAAGAATTTTAAACTTTACACAGAACTAATGATGGACCTTCAAGTTCGGATTGCTGGCAGAAAGTGTGTCAAGCTTCTTTTTGAGAAGTATATCATCAGGAGTAAGATTAGCGTAGATCAGAGAAACCTGAAAGGGTAACAGCATCATCCAAGCTGTCCAAATAAACGATCGCCTTTCACAATGCTTAATTTGTCGATTCAACAAATGACTTGTAGCCTACCTGAGTATTATCATCAGGGTTCTTAAGGATGGCATCTATCACCTGAAGCATTGGAGTAATTCCAGATCCTCCTGCAATCTGAAATATAGACATTCATGCTGTGTAATGAACTACACTATAATAAGTAAAATTGAATTTGAACTCTTTTTGTTGTGAGGGATCAGTTGGGGTGGGGTATCTTGAAAGAAATCTGACAATCTCAAGGGGTCAAATTTATTTGCCCCCCTAATAAGGGGCATGGTGATGTAGTAGCATTTGATGAAAAAAATTTAGTATGGAATGAAATGGAAATGTTGATAGAGTAAAATATCATTAATCTTACCATGCCAATATGTTTTTTCATATTTGGACTATATCTGAATTTCTCAATGGGCCTGGACATAAAAAAGTATTAATAGGCAAGCAACATGAGTAACCTTATATTATATACTTAGCTAACAATACATCACTTACCCTTTCACTTCGACCACATCTCCTGGTTTTAAGCTAGCAAAATGCTGACTCATTTTACCTTCTGGGTACACCTGTAGAATGTCAAAACAAATTGATGTTCTTTTGAGAAAAAAATTACAAAATATGATGAAAAGATATGCATATATATATATAGATCTCTGTCTCAAAGGACTACCTTGATGAGCAAATCGAAGTAACCCCTTGCATCAGGATCTGAAATTGGAGTGTAGCTGCAGAACAACAAGTTTCAGAATAATTTTTTTTACTACAATACTGGTTGATCTCAGAGCACACTAATACTGAAAACTCGTGATGCATCTCAAAAAGTACAGATATCTTGCTCTTGCAGATTCATATCGACAGATATATCTTCAGATTGGAATGGTATGAAGAATGTGAGTGATTTAGCTTATCTTAGAACTCCTAGTTGCTTCTTCTGGTTCATAATCATAGTACTCAAAATGTCCAAATTAGACACAAAATGTCATGTATATAAGGTATAAAACTTTCAATTTTATCAACATGGAGGTAAAATCCGTTAGAACAAAAATATACTCCAGAAGCATGGCTGAATATTCCAAGCCATCAAGTCAAACATAATATAAATACATAAGCACCACATGCCATCTAAAAATAGTGGTATGACTTACGGGCGAATCACATATTTAGTTTTCCCTTCAGCATTTTGACCATTTGGGGCCCTACAAGACATTCAATGTTTAGTGATCATTTATTCATTTTACATACAAAGAAGTACATACAATGTATAAGTTTCTGAGTAAGTACCTTGTGATAAGGCAGGATGCAACATGAAGACCTAATTTCAGATCAGGATCAAACGAAAACCTGCCATTTATTAACAGAATAAGAGTCAGCCTAAGTAACATATTCTGAAGTCAGATGCATTTTCAACAATTCCTCTGCAGTAAAAGATTCCCTGAAATGTGAACATAAGTCCAAATGTATAGAATTAGTAGACAAGATTCTTTGAATGTTAATTCCCATGACTCCCTCTGGCTTGACCCCAGGCCAGGGCACCATCTCCAACCCCCTTGCTTCTAGCACATTAACAGTTTCCACAGTATTTTCTTACCAGCATATTAAAATTTTCGATCTGCTATTGGTTCTTAGATTATTCTACCAAAGTTATTAATCAATTTACCCATAACCATCCAAACTTTACCTTAATTTGGGATGATTTTTACTCTTCTAGGGTTTTTATATAGTTCAGGGAAGTCTAGATAGATTTAAAGATAATATTGTGGTTGATATTAACATGTATGCCAATAATAGAAACAATGCTGATTTTATTACTAACAATATCCTTAAGTAGATATTTAAAGTAACTGAGGTCAGATTATTCCATGAGTATAGGATCTTTGCCAGGAGACTTTGAGCTCAGATTAACTAGAGTCTGAGACTCTGAATCAACCCAACCAATCAAAACATAAGCAAATGGATCCCAAGTATTTTCATTTGCATAAGTTACTTGGAATTTCTTTTCACAAAAGTGCCAAATGCCATTCACAGAATAGGATATTATGAATCAATACTGTAGGGGCCTTCTTCACTTTATTCATTTAACTGGAGACCTATACTAATCTCCATATCGATTCAATTCCCGAAGTAATTATCTTTTAGTTGAGAAAGCTACCATGGATGCACTCATACATACATACATTTATAAATATGACGAATATCCGTTCAGAAACCTACAGAGTGTAATGAAAGCAGAAATGAGTTCCGCTCTTAACCAGTGACATGCGATAGCATATTTTAACTTCAGCATTTACATCTTTAATCGGTATACTAAATCACCATCTGATGATTCAGTTACAAGGAAATATTCTGATATAAGGGATAACCTAAATAATTGAGTATTGTGGCTGGCCTGTGCCTTCTCTTGGAGCTTGAATTCAATCCATTTATCAGGGTTTAGAGCTGAAAAGAAAGAAAAACATTACTTGTTTAAAGGAAAATTGTTAAGATAGAGCAGAAAGAAATTACTTGCAATCATTATTTCACATTTTATACATTTCTCGCTTAAATTATATAACGAACAAGCAAGAGGTTTAGCTCCATCTCAGTGAAGATTAATCTTATGTGATGCACAAGATTTGAATTCTAGAAATCATTGAAACCAGTTTGAATATATTAGTGAGTAGATCCAGAGGGAGGAAACAACACATACCAGCTAGTGGTGCATCTTTTTCATTGAGTTCATCAAGGTACCCCTGAATTACACACAGCAAATATCTTATACTGAAATACAAATAATTATATAACAATCACTTTTTACAGTATTTGGTTAAAAAAGCATGAAGAGTTGATTGGCCGAGCATCAACAGTAACATACCCTCTCAGGAAGTCAGACAACAGCATAGTTACAGTGCGAAATCCGTTTTTACTTGAGATCCCCAAACATATGTAAATATATGAAAATATTATTATGCACATGAAACAACACACAGAGACAATTAAAAACAAATGCAGAGTATGCAATGCTAAGTAGCTAGCATTCAACATGAATTTAATAAAAAGACGAACGGCTAGAAAGCTGTTCGGGGTTTTATCCATTTTATGGCATTTGCCTGGTTAAATTTCAAATAATATCATTTGCATTGCCAGTGTTATTCTGATTCCTCATTTTTGTGATGATAATTTATAAGTGAATAAGTGATGTTGCAGCAGTTAATTGACAACAGATATGCAATCACAGAAACGATTTTACAATTCTTAATCTGCTATTTGACTTCAACAATTGACCAGAGAGAGCTTCCAATGTAAAATCCAGCTGAGTGAACACTGAACACATGCATTTCAATTCACTCTCTACAACCACACGCACACAAGTGTAACACCGATTCACATAAAAAAGGCCGGGCTTAAGAACAACAATAACCACATCGAAGCTTGATCGCAAACAGAAAGCCACGGAAATATATCAATTCAATTAAGCAGCTCAGCGGAAGAAAACAAACAACGGATTTTTACATAGAAAGGCACAATTCGTCGGTCAGCTTTTGATTCCACTGCAGCATATTTCATTTGGTCACATTATCAAAATCAAAATGAGAAATTACCAAATTCGGCGACGAATAGAAGTAGTAAGCGGAGATTCCACCGGAAATGGCGGCAAGAGCTCCGAATCGAAGGCGAGGAGCGGATTTAGTCTGGCATCCGATAGCGATCGGGGCAGCTTTTGCGAGTCTTCTGAAAAACGTCGCCATTTTAGACACCAAATCCGGAATCGGAGTGTGGGAGAATGGAAATGTGGAGATCAGTGGCTGTGTATCTGTTGCGAGGGTTTTGGAGCTTTGAGTTTTTGGCAATTTAGTGAGTCCTTCCAACTAATTAACGAGAACCTTGTCGAATTCTTAATTCATTTTTATTTTTACTCGAAAAGTGTATTATCTCCATTCAAAAAATCATTAACCAATGATCACATCATTCAATTTATGTCCTTTGTGAGTAAGATAGTTATGAATGGGATAAAAGTGATATAGAGTAAATCATTTTAAATTTATTGTCTTGTTAATGATTAATTTGTAACTTACAGTCTTATAATTTGTTTATTATATTTTGAACTCAGATATTACTTTTTTCGTCCACCATTAGAAGTCTCGTTAACTTTTCTGCACTCGTTTTATAAAAATAACACGTAATAAATAATTAAAATGGAGAAATAATAAAATAAGAGAGAATAATATAGAGAAGAGTAATTTATATTTTACTTTAATTCTTAAATGGAGTAATTTGTAACAGTCTTATTTCAAAATCAAATCAATACAATTGTAAACTGTTTTCCTTATTATTGCATTAAATTCAATTTTCGCATTATAAATTAAAATTTTGAAAATGTAATTTAATCTTTTCTTTAAAAAGCTGGAACTGCTCATGACAAAAATCAGTATCCAGGAAATGGAATCAGCGGTTCACAGTTCTTAACCGAATCACATTCCTCCTTCATGGCCCAGTTAATTATGGTTCGTGCCAAACTGGAACCAATGGTTTTTGAATCGTGGGCATTGCTATCTGATGCCGTTTTGGTGGGAAAAGGCAAATAATTTTAATTGTTTTAAATGCATACATGACTCACAAAAAGTTCCGAGAGACATGGAGTGTTCATGCTTGATGGATTTTGGCTATTCAGAATTGGGTGAAAACATTTACTACTATTATCTTTCATTTGTTAATATAGTACTACTGTTTTTTATATTTAAAATTATTTCTTCTAAATCATTTAGCTAGGATTTATGGGATGTTTTTTAAGTCACTTACAAAAAATTTGACAGACAACTTTGATTTTAAGATTTAATCGAGATTCAAGAAACCAGGATTTTTTTTCGAATTTTCGTTCTGTTTTGTCATGGTTCGATCATTTTTATTGGGCTACAAACATCACTATCCACCACTAGGCCAGCTCGTTGTTTTCTATATCTTATGTCACAATCACAAAATGAGCTTTTGGAATTAAACTAAGCAAATAATCAGTTAGAGTGATGAGAAGAACAAACTTCTGTCAAAATCCTTCTTATTATGAGTATCCAATAATGCAAAAGCAGAGGCTATTTTTCTCATCACCCACAACGGAAGATGTGGATTCTTGCAAGTATTATTGAGAGAATTAGACCACTTTCTCATCTTGAGAATATAGAACAAGTCAGCTCTCTAATTTTAATTTAAAATTTATTTATTTTTTAGGTGTGGAGTAGAATATTCATTTTGTCTGGTGAAAAATGGTGGTGGTTGATGATATTCTTCCTTATCAAATCCTAGGTAAAAATGAATTGGTTGCCATGTCAGCATATTGGCGGTTGGGTCCCCAATATTCACACTCAAAAGGGACATCAAAATTGATAGATATGTCAAATCCTTATTCACATTTAATCATTACTACAAATTGATGTGTTTGAGTTCGGATTACTTTAAACCTATCTAGTTTAGACATGTTCTAATTGACTTGCACTTGCACACATGTTGATATCAAGTAATTTGATCATGTTTAGACAAGAGTGTTTAAATATTTAGTTAATCAATCAAAGAAATCAAATAGAGAGGAATATTTTTTTTTATAAAGAAGAAAGCTGAAATCACTCCAAAGATGGCGAGCAAAAAATATAAGGTGAAGTGCAAGAGCACCCGCACAATAACAATGATACACAACAAAAAACAAATGAAATCAAGCAAAACTGAAACTAGAATCAGTCAAGCAAACAACTTACCAGGGAAAGAAACACGAGCTAAAATGCCACCTTTGATTATGTCTCGACCATCTTCTAACATTAAGTACCTCACATATTTGCATGGATGAAAAAGAAAACTTAGGACACCAAACTTCAGTCCACAATCCTAGCCTCCGAAAAATGAGTTTCTTCCCGACATCCTAGTTTATTTCCATCTTTTAGAAAATTACTTTATTCCTCACAACACCCGACCCGATGGAGCTTGAGATCACATAGAATTGAGAACTCTAAATATTCTTGTCCAATAGAGGGGCATGTGTAGTTCTACTAATTGTATGTAGAACATTTCATATTTTCAATCTCTTCATTCTATTACACTAGTAAAATACTCCAGCTTCTAATAAAAAATACTATAGCTTCTTAATTTTTTGTTGTGACATGAAATTATTGAATTGTTAGTGCAGTTGTTTGGGACATGATATTTTTTTTCTGCAGAATATACTCTTATCCAGTTCGTGACTAAGCTTCATCTCACATGATTCTTTCTGTTGATCAATTTGGCTCCCTTATTTCGTGCAGATGTGTGTGTGTGAGAGGGAGAGGGAGAGAGAGGGGCCATGCATTTCATAGTATTGTGACAAGAAACACAAGGGAATATGGTATCTTGTGCATTATTGCAAGAAAAAGAGATGCCGTTTGAGTGAGGTGATGAAGACCAATGCCAGTGGACAACATCTGCTAGTGGACAACATCTTCCATATATCTTCAAATGGATTTATATATTGAATTATTGGTGTCGAATTTGTCTATGCATTCATATAAAGAATCAATTCCACCATGTGAAAATGTCTACATGTTTTCCCCCGGACCACGTAGTCCTACTCATGCATCGATCATCAACACGTTTATCATCCTACGTGGTATCCACGTCTGCCACCGCGGTGAGGGAATAAGCTGACGTGTCCATGCAGCCCCCCACCTCCCAAATAACATCTTCCCCTCATAACACCTTACCAGAAATGGGCAAGGAATAGAGAATAGCATTTCCAAACTCTTTACCCTTGCAATAATGCATAAGGGAATCATCATCCAAAAAGGTTGCATTATTTCATTATTTGGGAAGAGAGAGACCCTTGTTGATTTTCAAGGGAGCCAGTATGTGCATAAAATGGTCTACACTTTTTATTGTAATGTTATTGGAACTATCAAAACAATGTCATTTTATAACTATATGAACTTTCTTTTATACATTAAAATTAAAAAATAATCAGAACGCTCAAGCACAGAGTTTCAAGTGATATAACTAGGGCTAATGAATTGAGAGAAATTGGCTCTCCTTGACAAAAAAGAATTGAGAAATTGGTCGAGATTGAAGAAGTCGCGACACCATTTAACAAGACACTACAAAAAAACTCGCAAGTGACGGATAATTCCGTCACTAATTAGCGAAATTAAGGCACTTCCCAGATTTGGTGACAAAGTGAATATCAGCAGATCCGTCATTAAAAATCTTGTCAATAAAATAAACTAGTGACGGATCCTTCCGTCACTAATATTACAATGACGGATGTCAAAGGCGGCTGCCACGGTAAGTTTGGTTTAGTGACGGACTCTTCTGTCACCAATTAGTGGCTGACGTTTTCAGTCATATATCCGTCACTAATTCTTGAAATTTCAGCGGTGTCACTAATTTCCGTCACTAATGAGCGATTTTTCTTTTGTAGTGAGACAAATGCCTCGTTTTTCATGAGCATTGAAACCGCTGCAAGCAGAACCTCGACATTTTGGTAAACACGACATCAGATGTGGCTAATTTCCGTGGAAGCCAGAAGCCATAATTGGCTAGTTCAGCAAAGACTCAGATGTGGCTAGCTAGAAGTGGTTAGCTTCATGCCGAGCTCCAAAGCCAAAAATATTTATAATAAAAAAAAACATGTAATGCTAAATATACATCATGTTAAGCAATAACGAATTTGGATGGAGTCGGGTGACAATCTCTACTCTCTAGCCCCTAGGGCCATGGAGAATGGGACCCACAAAAGAGTCCGTTCCACTAGTATAAAATCCCCCACACCAACTCATTCTCCAAAACCACCGAAATCCATCTCTCATTTTCTCAATTGAGAGAAACCAACAACACCAGAGAGAGTCGATCAAGATGAGCAAGCAAGGAGACTGGATGTGCGGAGCGTGCCAGCACCTGAATTTCTCGAAGCGGGACTCGTGCCAGCGCTGCGGGTGCCCTAAATACGCCGGAGCAGCCGAGGCGGCTGCCTACGCAACCACATTGCACAAGAGCGAAGTTTTGGCCGGTGACTGGTATTGCGCCGCCATGAACTGCGGTGCACACAACTACGCTAGCCGCACCAGCTGCTACCGATGCTGCGCCTCCAAAGACTATTGCGGTTATTCCACTGGAATCATGGCTCCCGGCTGGAAAACCGGCGACTGGATCTGCTCCAGGTCAATATAACAACTTATTTACTTTTTTATTAACTCTTTGGCCTCAGACTCACACTCGTCTTATTTACACTTTCTAATTTTTCTCTTTCTTCACTCTAATATATTTTTAATTATTACTAACTTTATTTTTAATGTGGGATTCTTTCTTAATTTTTACAATACACATTAAAACACGTGCTGCACTAATTTTTGTGGACGGAGAGAGTATGTAATTCTATCGAGCCAATGAGGTAGCATTGCTGATGATGTGTATGTAATGGATGTGAAACAGAATTGGATGTGGCATGCATAATTATGCTAGCAGGATGGAGTGCTATAAATGCCAGACACCTAAAGATTATGGTAAGCTATATACATATCCACATTTATCTATAGTTATGAAAATTAATTCATGTAACGTTTCTATTCCTATTTTGGTTATATATTTATGCATTTTTTGTTTTTATTTTCCCCTTTTCAGGAGGTGCAATGTGATGTGATGATCGTCACTGGATCACATGACTAAGCAAGAGACTGCAACTCTCTTTTTTTTCTTCTTGATTTTTGCCTTCGTTTTTCTTCCTTTGTTAGTAGGATTTTGTCTTCCAATGCTTCATCTCAAAATGTATGCTAGCTGCTACATGTTTCTGGCATGGATGGATTGTTAGTGAAATCTCTTCACCTTTTCCTCCATTTTCATGATTTTTTTCAAACTAAATTAACTATAGCAAAAACGGATATCAATAAGAAAATTGGGTAACACTGAGTTTCATGCAAAAGGAAATATAATTATTCCATTAGGGACACTATGGTACGCGCACCCTCACGGTGTGCACAGGTCAAACTCGACCCGAAGCCAGATTTGACCCAACCAAAAGAAGGGGAAAGTATGAAGAAGGCAAGGGAGGGTGAGGTTGTGCGCATCAAGGAGTTTGTCTCTTATTCCATTAGGAAAAAAAACATTTCAATGTAACTTTTTCACTCTTAACCTTCGGTCAGTTTTCTAACGACATAAAACAATAAGACTTTACACGAATTTTAAGAAAATTTTCAACCTGAATCTTATTTACACAATCAAAATAATATTGGTAGTCCGAACCCAACCAAAAGCCAACTTTAGATTGTCATGTTCTCAGTAAGTCGACTCGATAAGGACACAAACCCAATAAAAATTGACAATAGCTTATTACTTTTGTGCATGTTTGTGTAGCGTTTTAGGTCATGTCGAAAATTGTCAAATAGAATTAATGAATTGATTCTTACTAGTTCAACTAGTTGAAATATATATGAGTTGTTGATGATGATAAAGAATTACAAGTTCACTAGTTGAAATATATATGAGTTGTTGATGATGATAAAGAATTACAAGTTCAACTAATTGAAATGTATATGAGTTGATGATGATGATAGACAGTAGATAAGAACCAGATGCTCCTACTTTAAGTTGATATATGAGTATGAATGCTACTTTGCCAGATTATTTGCCAACATGTCATTACAACATTGGACACCTCCAAACCTATCACATGAAACCGTTAATATATTTAGAATAATTATAAGATTCGATGTATATTCGTCGTGAAATTAATGTCACTTCGATTAATTGGATGACAATAACCTATATAGTTATACGCTATTAGGATACAGGGGATTTTATTAATTAGGAAATGGAATATAGGTTTGAAACCAAATTCATACACTAATTATGTAAGACACTTTAAAGGGTTGTCCCACACACTCCCATCTTTATCAATTTGGGAAGATTCAATGATCCTTAGTTAATACTATCAAATATTGATGGCCATTGATAATTGGACAAATGACTAGAACTTTTAAAAACCACAAGTGAAGCTTAATGGTATAATTAGGTTGTTAGCACAAGCCCTTGACAACTAACAAGGGTAGGAGTGGTTCTATTCATAGCTTCCATATTATTCAGTATAGCCTTTTATTTAATAATAGTAAATATATTATATACTATATTGATTCTATGTAGTTGAGTCGTATTTCTTTATTAATTTTCCATTATAGTTGAGTCATTTTCTTTTACAGCAAAAAATTAACATAATTGATCTATCTTACTTTATCGTCCTTCATACTTTGCCCTTTCTTAAATTATTTATTTTATTCTCTCATCATTTATCTAATTTATTCTTTCTTCATTTAACTTACAAAATACTACTAAACCCTCGTTTCTTAATTTTATGTCCAAAAAAAACTTCAACGATGCAAAGGATGGAATATTATTTTTAAATAAGAGGCTATAACGAATAAAATGGGAGCTGGGAATAAATTATCACTTCGTAAAACTCAATTTTAGCCAGACCAATGGTGAAAGTGTCTATTTTATAAATAGGACTATACTCCTCTTGTTCATCAAAAATACTCAATGAGTATAGCACGAGGTTTATAAAAATATGGTTGAAATATTATGGTCGAGAATGAGTCTCATTAATTTGTGAGATGATTATTATAAATGAAAAGAGAACTTTTTTTTATAGATGATTGAAATGACAAAACAAGAACTTTTTATAGACATGTAAAATATATAGTGGGAATCCTAGGGGTAAAGGCCCAATATGCATTTGAATTATAGTCGACTCGTAACATCAACATTATAGTCTACAAATGGGAACTTTAGATGAGTTATTTGCTTGTATTAAAAAAATATGTTTCATAATATTAATAATAATTAGTTCATTTCATTATATGATGTCTGTTGTAGGTGGCCGACTTATGTGTCTAAACATGAAACAACAAATTCACTGCATAAAATAATAGGTGTAACTAAATGTCTAAACATGAAGAATGCATTATGTCTTTTATAATTTGTTTTGAAAACGAGAAATGACTATATATTTATTTTTTTTAAATGAGAAAATGTAATATTTATATAGTATTGGACTATTGGATTTAGTTCACTGGCATGAATTATGCTTTGTAACGTCCGCATGGTTGATAATTATTGAATACGGACATAATTTGAATAGTACCCCATCGCAAATGAAGATTAAATATTGCAAACGATGAAGATTTGAGCAAATTTGTAAGAGATTCTAGAGTGCTATATAGGAAAGGGAAAATATACACTTGATCCAGTTATATACACTATTACACTATCAGTTCCATAAAAATATATTTTTAGTACTACACGAGTTTTAATGCACAATTGTTAAAATAAGAGAGATGGAAAGAAAAAGTCTTCTTTTATGGGATGGACTTATTAGAGAGAAAGAAGTTACCAAAAATAATAGACTATTTTTATGGGATGGACTAAAATGGTAAAAGTCTCTATTATTACGCGGGGGTGAATTTGATACTCACTTCATCCCTGAAAAATATGAACATTTGGTTCGTCATGAAGTTCAATGTATGATTGACAAAGTAAAAGAGACAGATAAAAAGTAATGTAAGTAGTGTTAGTGGAGAGTAGGCTCCACATTATTAGTAATATAGTGTAGTAGTATAAGTTGTAAATAAATAATGTATATAACTAATGTATTGCTTAACTATTTCATAGTTAGAAATTCATATTTCTCATGGCCAAACTAAACAACATTTATAAAACTTAATCTTGTTTAATAATCAATCCAAACACGGGCGTCAATTCATCTTCTAATCAACACACCTTAAGCACCAATAAAAAGTCGTTATTAAAGATCATAAAATTCATGAGGTGGGATTAGTTAATTAGTTCATGAAACTTCATCCCATAAACTGACGTGGATGGTTAATTATTTGTCGCATCAATCTTTCTCCTAATCTAACAAGGATTGAAATCCTCATTTTCATGTAGAGTAAGTTGGGAACACTAAATAATTGATCACTCTTGGATAATCATCACAAAATATTTAATACTACAAATTTTTATGAAAATATCTCAAACCTTATACTGACAAAAAAATTATACTGACAAAAAAATTCGGACCATGTTATCCCTTGAACTTGAAGGAGATGTTTGGTCCGAAAACACTATAATTGAGACATTTTCGTCAAAACGCTAAAACGATTGGACAAAATTGAAGATTTACCCAAATAATTTGGCAAGCAAAAGAGAGAAAATATAACACAATGTGTCACGCCATTAAAATGAATTACTTATAATAAAGCAACACTTAATGAAAGACAGTAGTTGACCAAAGAGTTGAGAGTGACACAAATTGGTGTTAAGTGGGAAACTTAATTATTTGATAAGAAGAAGATAATGCCATTTTATTATGCCTGCCAAACCACACAATTAAAAGTTAAAACAAATAAGTAAAAATAGATAGTCTCACTTGATCACATCTAAGTTAATCCCACCACTAATAAGTTGCAAAAACAGCACTAATCAATGTCAATAAATCAAAAATACTTCCCAAAAAAGGTGTTTGCAAGTATCAAGAAATGGTAAATCTTACAAAAATGATAGTATCTGCAAAGATTAAACTTCATACGTACCCGAGAAGACTCGAACCCATAACCGATAAGAGTTCACACGCACCTTCATCGTCGTGTCAAGTCCGTCTCGTGTTCTATGATGTGGCTGCTTACTTGTTATTGTCTCAACTTGCAAGAAGCCAATGATGTCCAGCTGCTTAAAACCTATATTTTCCAAGTCCAGAAAAAAATAAATCAGTCATCAGCAGACAGCGGTGAGAATAACCCCCAAACACCCACTCACCCACTCACCCACCCCATCTTCCTTGAAAGCTAAAACTAAAGTCTATTTCTTGATAGAATTCACCAAACTCCCACCCTTTGATAAAAATGCAAAAAAAATTGGGTTTCATGCATGAAGAATCGATTACTCTCACGTCGTTACCTTAGCTGTCTCTTCTCCTATTCCATTTCCACACGCATGCATCCCTTTCCCACCAAGTTATGCATTATTTCACTTCCAAAAAAACCCTATTTAAACCCCTTTTTTTACTCTCATGCTCACCACCAACTTCTCTGATACAATTCAAAGCAAGATTAAGTAGTTCTCACCTCAGATGAAGGAGATGTTGCATCAGATTCTGCTATTGCTATCAGCCTTTGCTGGGGCTGCTCTCGCTGGCGGCAATTTCAACCAAGATTTCGACATCACGTGGGGCGAGGGCCGGGCAAAAATACTCGATGGTGGGAAGCTTCTTACCCTCTCCTTGGATAAGGCTTCTGGCTCTGGATTTAGATCCAAGAACCAGTACCTGTTTGGGAAGATCGACATGCAGATCAAGCTCGTTGCTGGTAACTCCGCAGGCACTGTCACGACCTACTATGTAAGTATACGCCCTTTCTCAACTGAACCATATGGATCATCTGCTTACTTAGTCCTCATCTTGCTGCTTCTCTTTCAGTTATCTTCCTTGGGGTCGAACCATGATGAAATTGACTTCGAGTTTCTGGGGAACCTCACCGGGGAACCTTACATCCTGCATACAAACGTATTCGCACAAGGGAAAGGTGATAGAGAACAGCAGTTCTACCTCTGGTTCGACCCGACAAAAGACTTTCACACCTACTCGATCTTGTGGAACCCTCTCGGCATCATGTAATTTCTTCAAGATCCTTCTTATTTTAAGGTTTCGGGTCCTCAATTAAACACTGAAACTCAAGTGGTGTTCGAATGTGCAGATTCTCAGTAGATGGAACTCCCATCAGACATTTCAAGAACCATGAATCGAAAGGGATATCTTACCCCAAAAACCAGCCGATGTGGATCTTCTCGAGCCTGTGGGATGCGGAAGATTGGGCGACAAGAGGGGGTCTCGTCAAAACTGACTGGACACAAGCCCCTTTCACGGCCTCCTACAGAAACTTCAACGCGCTGGCTTGCACTAGTGCTTCCGGTTCCTGCTCCAATGATTCGTCTACAAATTCATGGTTCTCGCAGTCACTGGACAATACTGGGATAGAAAGAATAAAATGGGTGCAAAAGAACTACATGATCTACAACTATTGCACTGATTCTAAACGCTTCCCAACCGGGTTGCCACCCGAGTGCTCCATAATATGATACAATACCAGAATTAGTATACAAGCGATAACCACCTGCTGCACATATGTATACACAAGTGCTTGTTTATTCTTTCAGTGATGAGTTGAATAAGCATAAAATTTGTAAGCAGCAAAGCGAGCATTATGCATACAGATGTGGGATTCACACAAACAGATTCAGCAATAACCTGAGACTGGAGTGCTCCTATATTCTGCAAAACGATCGCGAACTGAGCAAGAGCAGATCTCTAATGAGTGAAAGGGAGCACTCCATTAGAATTCACCATCATAAACATACCCTTTTTATTCATTGAGCGAAGAAAATTACAATAAGAATGGAAAGAGTGTCAAGAGAGACAAAATATTCATCAATAAATCCATGAGCATGTACACCCTGTTTCTAGAAGAACATGCTCTGTTATAATCAGGAACATGAAAGTTACATGTTTCTTCGATTTCATAGAGCGTTTCACACAAAAGAATACCCCCTAAGCTAGTAACGAGAAACAAAGAGAACAGATTAACAGAAAAGGAGAATTTGAAACCTGATGCCAAAACATTTACAGCAATGTACACGCAATATGAAGATCACAAGGTAAATGCTGATTAATAGAGAATAAACGAAATGGAAAACCACAAGCAAGATGAAATAATCCCATGGAGCTGGCAAGTCAAAGGCCTGATCAGTCTGCCCGAGTAGACGTGTTGATTGGAAATGAGTAAAACTACCATTCCATGATTGACCTTGAAGATGAGATATAGTGTTCGAGTGAAGACAAGTCAGAAGATTAAAGTAAATGAGTAAGGTACCTCATAAGGCAGACGGTCATATATAGCTGAATCAAAATGCATTTCCATACAAACATGCCAAAGATTGATTCATTTTAGCATCATCACAAGGTGCACGTTTACATAATACACAAAACAAAATATCTGGCGATCATATGAAAAAGGAATAATTATAACAATTCAAGTCAAATACAATGTCTTTCATAAATCATACACCAACTAATCACTCTTAAAGCAGAACAACTTGGCTACCACAAGAATAATTGTCCAAATGAAAATATGAGAAATAAGCATTTGAAAACTATTATAGTCTGGTTTCCCTTAAGAACCCGAAAAACAATCCCTAACAATTAGGATTGAATTTGGAACCAGACAATATCAGGAAACAAGAAAACAACCCTGATTATAGGCATCAGATGAAGTGCCCGTCCCACTAAAATTTGGCATCAAGCATCAATATCTATTAAATTTTTCAAGGAAAAGAAGCTCTCAGTGTAAAGCCGAAGCCAATTCCACTCCCCAGCAATCAGATGGTCCATCCTTTTGATGTGCTTCTTCTTCACGTCGTAGTAGTCAAGACTCTCTTGCTTCGCATCCATCACAATCTTCCCATCTTGGTAATCCAACGGAACGATGAAGTTCAGCATGTCACTAGTATACCCATTCATCTGAATACTATACTCCCGAACCCACTTGTGATTCTCAACATCTTCCAACACCCATATGTCCATAGTCATCGGCCGTGTCACACTATCCACCAAGCACAACCTCCCTCCTAGCTCCACCAGCGACCATGCCCCATTCGGATCAAAACAGCCCTCGGGAGGAGACACAGTCCCAAACTCCTCCTTCTCCAAATCAAACGACACGATAGCCTC
This sequence comes from Salvia splendens, assembly GCF_004379255.2. NCBI lineage: Eukaryota > Viridiplantae > Streptophyta > Magnoliopsida > Lamiales > Lamiaceae > Salvia > Salvia splendens. The sequence continues at coordinate 38,814,332 of NC_056035.1, forward strand.
ATCCCCCGGCTGATTGTACTCATCCCAAATCATCCAATAGAACACATTCTCCACCAAAACCCCCCAACCACGCACCACAAACGGACAATTCGCATCCACCACCTCCCAAGCGCAATCCTCCCCGTCCCTCAGCCTCAGCACCTCACACCCAATGTCATAATCCACATGTAAGTCCAAGCTCCTATCAAACAAATGCACCAAAACATACTCACCCCTCTCCTTAACATACCCCATCCCCGCATTCACCTCACCCGACGTGCAACAGCTAGCCTCGGGCAATTTCCCCATCACCTGGGTGCTAGGGTTACAAGCGTAGAACCCACTATCACTCACAAAGCAAATCAGATCCCATTTAGAAGGCAACATCTCAATATTGTTCTCATAATCGTGTAAATACAGTGAGAAATCGAGATTCTTGGAAACCCCATCGAAGCTCAGGGAAGAAACATCAACCCTAGTGCATTTATTGAGCTGGTGCGTCTTTTTCACTAAGACTATGTTTGGGTTGGAAAGAGAGAGCTCCCTGTGCGCGGAGATGAAGTGGGGGTCGGTGATTAATTGAAGCCATTCCTTGGAAACGGATTTGAACTTACCCAGGGATTTCACAGGGAGCCTCAAGAAGATGTTGATGAGCAGATCGGTGGGGAGGGAGGGGGGCATCGGAGGCTCCGAAACGACGTCGTCGTGGGGCGAGAATAATGGCGATGGGGGTGGAGGTGACGAGGGCGGCGATGGGATCCGCATCGGTGGCTTTTTCTTCATCTTTTTCTTGCTGATTTAGCAGAGAGACGGAATAATGGACTGACGACGACGACGACTTTGTTGAAAAGTTGACGCCGTCTTGTGTGTGTTTTTGTGTGTGTGGAAAAAAAAAGGGCAAACTGTCATAGACTCATAGTGCTTGCTAGTGCATTCCCCCCAAAAAAAAGGATGAGAGAGAGAGAGAGAGAGAGAGAGAGAGAGAGAGAGAGAGAGAGAGAGAGAGAGAGAGAGAGAGAGAGAGAGAGAGAGAGAGAGAGAGAGAGAGAGAGAGAGAGAGAGAGAGAGAGAGAGAGAGAGAGAGAGAGAGAGAGAGAGAGAGAGAGAGAGAGAGAGAGAGAGAGAGAGAGAGATGAGGACGCAGAGAGAGAGCAGGAGAGCGGAGAGAGAGGAGAGCTGAGCGAGAGCAGAGAGAGAGAGAGAGAGAGCGGGAGAGAGAGAGAGAGACGAGTGGCAGAGCGAGAGTCGCACGCGCCGCGCGGCAGCCTCGCGAAAATTAATTACGCTATTACTTAGGAAATGTTCGAGAAATTAGTATATGTATGCTACTTATAATCATATTGAGATTACAATATCACGATTCAAAATTACCTAATAAAGAAAAGGAAAACAGATGTCAATTATAATCAAAGCAAAATAAGTATTGCTATGCCGACATGTGTAGATTTTAAATTACTAATAAAGTACTAAGATATTTTTGGCGATGGGTAATTAATTGTATAATGATATTGTTGGACATAAAATTAGTTAAGGAAAATCTAAAACAATGTAACAAACTTAATTCGTTGTTGTAATTGATCGTATAATGATATTTTTGGACATAAAATTAGTTAAGGAAAATCCAAAACAATGTAACAAACTTAATTCGTTGTTGTAATTGATCGTATAATGAATTTTTGGACATAAAATTAGTTAAGGAAAATCTAAAACAATGTAACAAACTTAATTCGTTAATGACAAAAAAGAATGCATGATTAAATATTTCCACAGCTTTGATACCATTCACATATCAAAAGTATATTACCTTCAATTTACTAAATACACATTTATTAAACTTGTGCCGAAACAAAATGATACGTTAAAGTGTTCATGATTTAAGTGCATCATTCACAAAGATATGTTAGTATAAGAGTCAAGAGAGCGACAACTATGCAATTTTGCGTATTGGACATAAACAAATTAAATATAATAACAAAGATATAACACTCGTAATTATTTTATAATAATGTTAATAAATATAGATGTTATTATCCTTCAAATTAGTGGGAGAAAAAATCATTTTGAGAACTTTAACATAAAATCATCCCATAATTGAAAATCCGGGGGAGGGAGGGAGGACCCTTCACCTTCCGAAACGACGTTAAATTATTTTTTAAAATAAAATATAATGAATGGTTAAATATTTTCATATTACTGAATTGTATACTTTATTTGTCTATTAAAAGTGTATCATATTTCATCTTTTTACTCTACTAAAAGAGTTTCTTACATTTTGGAATGTTTCTTTACTTTACTCGCATAATGTTTATTTCAACCCAACACACTATCTTCAATTACTAGTATTATGGAGTAGTAACGTGTATCAAATCAAAGTGGTCTACTTTAATGGATTGAGAAAATACTTGATTTTCAAAATACCACTCAAGCGTTTGCCTAATTATATTAGTTCAGAATAGTTGTTGAAAGACCATGAATTGAAAATTTGGGAATACTGGAGTTCATGATTGATTATGACTCTGATTTCAATTTTAAAAAGATTTAGCTATTTGGCGGCAAAATACATTTGCTAGTGATAACCGAATAACCGGTTGATTATCCCGTACTCAATAACCATAACTCGGGTACATTTTAATTTCGAATTTTGTTGTGCTTGGAAGCCGGTTCTAAACCATAACTCGGGTACATTTTAATTTCGAATTTTGTTGTGCTTGGAAGCTGGTTCTCGATTAGAACCGAGCATAGGTCTGGTCATAATCGAATATAGTGCTCGTATAACTTATTATTCTATTAATAAAAGACATAAAATTAATGAAAAATGATCCATGAATAAGAAAATAATGAGTGATAATTTATAACATAGGAAGAGATTGGTCGAGCAAATAGGAAGGTTGAAGAGCAGTGGTAATAGCGGCCTTAATGGTAGCTAATTGGTACTCGGCGACCTTCAACTGTTCATTCAACTGATCGACGATCCCGGCACATCCGTAAACGGGATCCTTGATCCTGCAATAGGCCTCATAGCACAACGTGTTCGCTGCTTCCCCGCGATAGCTCACCGGAAGATCCTACTCATTTTTTTTTGAAAAAAATCAATGCTTCCATTCACTACAAATATATGAAAATGTGTATTAATTAGCCATTACCTGAAGTATCTTCCCAACATTGCTAGCGCCAAAAATCTTGTGAACATAGGCAAAGCGCCGCGGATTGTTTGACGGAAAATATGGCGCGAAAATGCAATCCGACGGGCATCTTCTCCTCAAATGCTTGCACGCTGCGCACCGGCTAGAATTCATCCTTTTCTGATGTTGAATTACGTCCCTCTCTTACTTTGTAATGGAGTAGTATTTGCTTATCAAGAAGATCTAATATTGGATTTTGGTTTCTTATGCTACATTTTATAGTGAAAGTGAAAGATATTAACATTTTGTAACGGCTATGTCTTTAAATTGTGTAAATTTCACTAAATTTGAGATTCCATACTTAGAATTAGATAGCTCAAATCATGCAATTTACATAATGATTTTGTGCTTTCCTTTTTCACCTATAGTTGGTTTCACATTGTTGTATGGTTAGTGCTAATTATTATCATATGTTCATATTATAATTAAAATAGTATCACAATTCAAAATAATCCATAAAAAAAATGTGTCAGTTATAAAGCAAAACAAATTAATGAGGAGTATGTAGTTGAGAAAAAGTCGTGCTATATAATATTTTTATTCGACTTTTTCGAGCATTCCTTTTACTCTGCCGACATTAGTAGATATTAAATTTCCCATAAATAACTAAAATGTTTTTGGTGATGAGTAATTAGTCGTATAATGATATTTTGGAAACAATACTAGTTAAGGGAAAATCTAATTACATTAACGTACTAAATTTCAGTCGTTAAATTATTTTGACAAAAAACTACTACTATAATGTGTGGTTTCCAACTCAATCAAAATTAAAAAGACCATCACTTTTATTTTTGGATCACTTCCCCACTAGTATGATTACTTTCTATTTCTACTTAAATACTCCACTGTTACAAAATTAAATTGACCCACTTTTAGCGGGTAGAGAACATAGCATATTCATTTGATTTTGGAATTACTACTCTGTGTTTGTATTTTTGAAGTTGAAATAATGTATCAATAGTAGCATAGTATCAATTCTTATTTCTCTTTCTTTGGTTTACATCACTGCTTTGGATGGTGCATATAGTAGTGTAGTACACTAGTACCATAAATGACATTAATTATGGGCAATACAGCTGTTTGGTTTACTAGACTCATTTCTGGAAGGCCCGAGTATTGTCAACCGGCCCGCACTATTCCTCTTATAAATGATGTTTTTGAATTCTTGGATGAAAGGTGGTTTTTAATTATGTTCTTGAAAGACACACCAGAAATGAAGCTAAACTTACTAATATACTCCTTCATCTATTTCTACTGGGCGCAGATTTTGGGGCATTTAAAAATTTTAAGTGGCAATTTAATCAAAGTCTACAAAATGGCAGTGTCATTTATTACCACAGAAGGAAATCTTTTGCCAAAAACGAGTCCAAACCTTACAACATGAACACTAGAATTAATTAAAAAGGACGTGGGTCATACCCAATTTAATCTCACAAGAAATAATTCTACTCATTCCTAAACAAGCAAACTGAACGAGTCCTAAGGTGGATTTTTTTTTCCCGGATGGGCTATACATGGCTGTTATGGGCTACCAAATACTAAGATATTAGGCTGGGCTACATAATTGTTACGAGCTGTCAAAAAAATGTTTGGGCAAATTGCCAAGAAAACAATAAACCAAACAAATCATCAAATTTGGATTCATTCTGGATTATCCCATGGTGAAAATTTTCAATCACTTTTATATAATATATTCTTCATATTTCTAAGCTAAACAATACCGTTTTCTTTGTAAAAATAGACAATATTGCTTAATGCAATGATGGTGATGTTCATGTATGATATTTTGGCTGACATATTAGATATAATTTTATAATAGAAAATCACCATGAGATAATTGAGAATAAACCCAAACTTCGTGATGGGATTATAATTTCACTAATATGCCCTAAGTATTGAATTCGTGATGATGAATGTGATTCCAAATTTACAAATATTAAAGTTTGTTGGTAGCAAAATACATTTATAGCAAAAAAGGTGCACATTGATTGGGTAGGTGCGGGGATCACTTGTCCTAAATATCACTAGTGTAGTCAACATTAATCTAGAGTTTCCTTTGCTAGCTTATATGTAAAATAAAGTGTTTGAAAGTTATTGTTGGGAGATCTTAAATAATAGCACTAGTAATTTTAAAATGTCAAATTGACCAAAAATTGGAGTGATTATTGGTCAACGATGTTTTCATGGAGTAGAGCTGTGCGAAAAATGGTTCTATCACAAGTTTAAAATTCTTATTTCCGCATAGAAAATAAAATTTGAAGGGGAATTTGACATGAATGTCATGGAATTGCTCATCCATATTCTAAAATTGGAAAAGTAATAGAGTTGGAAGTCAAATATTTATTAGAAAAGTACTCTATAATTGAGTTGAAAGCCTCATATGTGTGTTTTTGTTTAGCATGAATTTTAACATTAATTTGAAGTCGGATAGAAAATCTGTTATGGAAGGGATTGTAGCCTTGTTCGGTCCAACCCTATAATTTAGTTAGTGCTCTAATAACCGAATGGTCATAAACGAGGCTACATAATAAACATGCTTTTATAATGGTATAGTAATTATTGAAATGCTAGAAATATTCAAATATTTTTAAAATAATAACACATTCAATATTTAGAAGATAAAATGCCGTGTTTAAAATGAAAACTACCCCTAAAAGAATTTTCCTTTCTTAATGTAGAAGTTGCGAAATTCGATCACGGGACGGAATCACCCAAACAATTCATATTATAATGAAAAGTCACATCTTCTCAAAATCAATTTCTTATTAAAAACTAAATGATCCATCTATCCATATTTTATATAGGAAAAACTCTCTCTCAACCTAACAACAATACAAAATCATATACTAGTAATAAAGAAAAAAGTATCGATTAGTTATCAACCTAATCGATCATTATGATTTATGCATGCTTTAGAAGTTTGAACCTAAATTAGTCAAAACAATCAATGACATAATCCACTACACCATACTTACGGCATGAGACACGCATATAGCATTAAAATAAACAAATATTCAACGTGCCAAATATTTTAATTTTCACTAATATTTCTGTAAGTACATTAAATACTACTCCTTGTAAGTTGTAAGAGCATTAGCAATGGGGCGCGCGCCCTATGCACCTACATGTCATCTTTTTTATCCTTCTATCCTTCTAATTGCAGTGGGGCGTCCTATATGTTTTACTATTATTTAGTTAATTAATTTAAATATTTTCAAAATATATAATGCAAACTAATTAAAAAACGCAACGATTAAATAAAAACCAACGAAGACTGCATTGATTAAACAAAAGTTACACGATTCAAGTTGGCTAAAATCTACGAAATTCCCAACTTCCGGCGCAGCTCATCGATCAACCCCCAGAGGTATTCGGCTTTGGCGGGTCCGTACACTTCTCGAGGGCCATGTGCATCTGCAACAAGTCCGCGCCATCGAGGTTGTTGCCAACTCCACATACGTGGCGGCCGTCGGGATCGGGGTCGGGATCGGGATCGGGATCGGTCGAGGATGATGTCGTCGTCGCCGTCACCTTCCCCTTGTTCTTCGCAGCCTTGACGTCTATGGGACGCCGAGAGGACATCGGTGTGCCGGAACTCTCATCCTCCGCGTACGTCCGGTTGAGGTCCACCGGACGAGTTCCGCTTTCGTCCTCTTTGTCGCACCGGTGTGCAGAATCCCGCCTTGGAATTTCTGATTGTCCCTCAAGAGCGCCCAGATGTTGAAATGCTTGAAGTCACTGTACATGGACTGGTAGACAACAACGCTCTATCGCGCACATCGCTCAAGCTCTAGCCGCTACCCTGCTCCCTCGAGCACTTCTCGTACTCCGCCGCGAACAAGTTGACTTGCTTCTTCACCTGGTCCCAGTGCTTGCGGAGCTGCTCCCTATGACGCTTGTACGCGCTCGACGGCTTCGCCTCATTGTAGCGCTCGGCGATGCGCTCCCGGTATGCAAGCTGCTTTTGGTTGTTCGCGAATACCGGGTCCTCCGAAATATCCACCCAACACCTCGCCAAGATGAGGGTTTTATCCGGTTGGTAGTTCGTCCTCCCAAGGCGTACTCTTCATTCGTTTCCGAAGGTGGCACCTTGTACGACCGGTGCCGAATCCGCTTCTTTACGGCGGGGACGGCAGCGGCGGATGGGGTGGCGGTGGCGGCGGCGGCGTGGCGGGAGGGGGCGACGGGTCGGGTTGGAGACGGCTCCATGTCAGACAAACCGTACGAATCCGTACTGAATTCGGGATCGTACTGCGCGTTGGCGTCGAACGACCGATATTCGTCGGGTTCTGTACCCGGCCAACGCGCATCACCCCCAAACATCGGACTGTTGAGACTTGAATCCATTTCGTAGTAAATGTGAGTTTCGAGAGTGGAATCGTGAAATGAAATGTTACAAATTAAGGTGGGGTAGGGGTATTTAAACAAATTTTTCGAATTTAGCATTAAAAAAAATCAAAACGCGTGCCATCGGGCGCGCTTCTACCGCGGACGAAGCATAGGGCGTGGGCTTAGGGCGTCGCATCGTCCAGGCACCCACAATGGTGCCTGATGGCGCGTCCAAGGACGATGACATGCATCGGGTGCGCCTTCGGGCGCCCCATTATGGATGCTCTAAGGATGATTTTTTTTAGGTATCAATCTGATTTAATTTTATATGTATCAAATGCGCTAAAATATCAACAGCTGAGTCAGATGCACCAAAGAAAGAAAAGAAATAATTTTGCTAGTTCTTAAATCATCATAATCGTTTTTATACGAATGATATATCCAAATAAAGGTAAATTATATATAAAAAACATTAAAATTTGATCAATTTCTTATCATTCCGATAACTTTAAAAAAATATTCTACTTGATTATATCATAATCATAATATTTTTCTCAATTGGCCTCTAGTTTGAAAAAATTAAGCCTGATGCTAACAGAAAATACACATAAGCCACGTCTTTAATTTTATAAATCAAAACATTTTAATACACTTAGTTACTGTGATCTTTAATTCTACACATATATGTACTACTTCAATATATTAAGACATGCAAACCATCGAAATTTTTCATCTTGAAAAAAAAACGGAGTATTGGATCCTAAAATCACAAACTTTTGTCGAAATTTGTTATTTCTCGTGAACTTTAAAGTTGATTGGAAAAAACAATGAAACTTAAGCTTTGTAGTAAAGTTTTCACAAAATCAGTTTTTTCCAAATATTCACCACAAGGGACCAGTTCAGGATTTTCTGACAAGTTCATGGAAAATCTTGTCATGGAAAATAACAAATTGGACCAAACTTTATGATTTTAGAGGCTATTTAACTTTACTAAATTTCTCATTTGAAATATTTGCTACACTGAAAATATTATTTAACGAGTAACATTGATTAGATGAATGAAATATGATCACTTGGATCTGAATCTCATAGTAAAACACATAGTAAAATAGATTACACACATTTAATGTAATATGAGATTTAGTAAAGTAATTTGATCTATTGAATCACACATTTTGACCTAGTTTGGTGGAGTATTTCATATGAACTTAAAATTTGGTCAGACAAAATCATGAACTTGTCCTTGTAGTGAATTTTCCATGACTTGGGAAAAAACGATTTCGTAGAAAATTTACTATAAAGTCTAAGTTTATGATTTTTGCGACCAACTTATAGTTTGAAGGAAATATTTTGTTTCGGCTAACATATAATTTTATATATTAGTATCCCATAAAACAATTATAGAATTATACTCACATTATTACTCTCTTTGCCCGTGATTAAGAATTCAGATTATTTTTACTATAAATGTAATTAATAATCACATTCCACTGAGTTGTACTACTCAAATTTCATTAAAATTTTTATACAAGCGAGACTCATAGGAGAATACTCATAATAGGTGTAAGAAAATATAGTATTCCTATAAAGAGTGACAAATTTATACTCCAACTAGGTGGGGTCACAGCCAGATTTTAATTAGTGAATAGTATAATGTCACAATTTATGAATATGAATGTAATAAGCGTCCGCATCAAACAGATCGCAGCATTCGCACCTGTCTTCTCTTAGAGCTTAAGAGAAGTGATTATTCATATATTGCCGACGACCGAATTTCAAATTCATGTGGTCACCATCCAAATTTCAAAATATTTAACCCTTTTCTCTTCCCATAAAATCGGTCCTTATTCTCAGATTCCCCCAATTCATTTCCCCCTTTGTTTTCATTCTCGAAACAAAGATCCAATCTTCTTTTTTTTTTACCATTTTTTCTTACAGAGAAATTGCGAGATTCTCATTTGTAAATCGAGAAAAATTGGTGACGCGGGAGGCACCAACCAAGATAAAAGGTGAAGAATCTCCACTGACACGACACCCCTTTTGTTTTGATTCCCAACTTTTTGTGCAATTTTTACATCATGGAAATTCATTTTATACTCATGATTTCGTTTTTTTTGTGTGTGTAATCGTATTTAATACGCGTATTTACCTCCACACTTTTTCCTGTAATTTCTCGAAGTTCCCACCAGCCTCTTCTACCTGCTTTTCTCTGGTTCGTTACAATTCGGTTTTATTTGAGTCTCGATTCTGTTTACGTTGCGTGAGATGACATTATTGTTAAATAGGGGTTTATTGAGGGGAAACATTGGATGTGGTTGAAGAATAGATTTGTTGCTTTGATTTGAATGAAGTGTCTTTGTGAAGATTGCGGTATGGTGCTCATGTTTTATGCAGATCTTGTTCTCGAAAATTCATGGCATATTCTTCAAAATTGTTAATTGCTCTGATAAAAACTGATGCTTAGAAATGTTTTTGATTCCATGTTTTCCTTCTCAATTTTGTTGTTGATCTACTTTTCCTTCCTCACTCCATGTCTACCTTTTGTTGTATTTTGATTTGAGTGTATGATTTGGGGTATGGTTATTGTGAGAGCAAATCCTGTAAAATTGAAGTGATTGAACTTAGTGATCTAACTCAAAACTCAGATATGGTTCAAAAGGATTGGATTTCTTGCAATTTGTACTTGTTCTCACATTTGGTGTGATTCCCTTAAAGGTTTGTGTCTCCTCTTGTATTGATTACAAAGGACCAAAGCAAGAGAAGGCAGATGGAATTCGAGAGCAGCAGTTGGATTAGAGATGGGGTCTGTTTCTACCCTCATCTCTTTGGTGGTATTATGATCACTTGTGCGCTACTCAGTTTCTCAACGAGCTACTTTGGTATGATTGGTGTTCCACCCATGCCTCATCTTTTCCCTGACTTGAGGGTTTTCCACAAGAAAAAATCTGCAAAGAAACGTGTCCGTGTGTATATGGATGGATGTTTCGATCTGATGCACTATGGTCATGCCAACGCACTGAGACAAGCTAAGGCACTTGGCGATGAATTAGTTGTTGGAGTTGTCAGTGATGAAGAGATCATAGCCAATAAAGGTCCTCCAGTTTTGTCCATGGAAGAAAGGTTTGTATTCGATGCACTAAGATTAATATTGTTAATACTTATAGCATTTTTATATTCTGCTAGCATTTGTTGTTGCCTGTGCTAGCAAAACATCTATAGAACTTTGAAATGATTAAATGCTGGATTTTTAAAAATCTCAGGCTGGCCCTTGTTAGTGGACTAAAGTGGGTGGACGAAGTCATTCCTAATGCTCCCTATGAAATTACAGAAGAATTCATGCACCGAATTTTCAAGGAGCATAAAATTGACTATATAATACATGGTGACGATCCTTGTCTTCTTCCTGATGGAACTGATGCTTATGCTCTAGCTAAAAAAGCTGGTCGCTACAAGCAGATCAAACGCACAGAAGGTGTCTCCAGTACGGATATTGTAGGTACTGTATTCCTCGTATTCTATGTTTTTAGTTTGTGGTAAAAAAAATGCTGACTTGATCTTGTTGGATGAGGCCTACAATGATTCTAATTTCTAGGTGTCCATTTTTTTAATGTTTTGCTCATCGAACTATGATCAACCTGATATCTATACGAGTTTATGATCAATCAACTTCATGTTTATGCTACAACTACTTATTTTTTAATTTAATCAACTTATTGAAATTTCTTATCTCGTGGATTGTAATAAAACTATAAGATAATATTCCCCAAAAGGTCAGTATTTTGAGTTTTTCTATCATAAGCCTCCCCAAAGGATAAGGAGCAACCTTAAGCACCACTGTATGATGTGATTACCGTATCACATTGTAATTCTTGCATCAATCTGTATGCAGGAAGGATACTTTCATGGGTGAAGGAAGCTAATGCCAAAAAACCTTGCTCAGAGTTACCCAAAACAGATGAAAGTGAAAGTGTAAACAGAAACACGAATAACAAAGTCCAAGTAAAGGGTGCCCAGGTCTCGAGTTTCCTACCAACTTCGAGAAGAATTGTGCAATTTTCAAATGACAAGGTATCTTTGCATATCTTTTACTTTATTGTCCTGCTGAAAATGTGAGCCGTAGATCCTTAACATAGTGTGAGTCTGTTATCCACACTAATGAGGTGACCTAGATGGAGAAGATCAAGGAACAGTAACTAGAATATAGAGACCATATATAAATGTTTTGGCAACTGAAATTCCAGATTTTTGTGTGTAAGCACTTAGTAAGTAACTCGAGGAACCACAAAGTATAGGCCTTTTATCTCTAATAAAATATTTAAGCCTCCAAATTATAGAACTTCTCTAAGTTATTCTTTTGGTAATAATGTTTTCTTGGTCTCTGTTTCTTATAAACCTTATGACCATAATTTGAACTTACCTTTAAGCAGTGAACTTGCTAGTCTTGCAATGTCTTACCATTGTTTCTAAAAAAGCATAACAATGAAAGAAATTTGATATGCTTCTTTAAGATCTCATTTTCTTAATGTATTAAGTTTTAAGATGAGATTCTTTATAAATAGAGCAACTGGTAACAAAATTAAAAAAGAACTGAAGTTTTTTTTATTGTTCTATTGTGGTCAGATAATCACAGCGATTTACTTAGTAGCAATGCTGATAACAGAGTGGTTATGTTGTGGGTATTCTTCAGTTAGGCATTCTAGATTTTCCCCTCTTTTGGCCGAAGGATTTGCTGGTAAAATTCTGTTTCCGGATAAATTGCAGGTCCCTGGACCAAATTCTCGCGTTGTGTACATCGATGGTGCTTTTGATCTTTTCCATGCTGGACATGTGGAGGTATTCTAAAATTTCTGAAGCTTCAGTTCTCGGAATGCTCTTTCAACTAGACTTAGCTTCTTTGGATCTTGTATTCTGAATAAGATAACTAATTTACTTTTAGTAAGGAAGAGCCAAGTTTTGATAAGTTAAGTGAAGTTACAATGTTAAAAAATAGAAAATACTCCCATACTCTTCCCCATTAGACTCAGTTTTTGCTTTTGCTTTTGCTTTTTTGTTTACAGATTCTAAAGAGTGCCAGGGCACTTGGTGATTTCCTTCTTGTTGGTGTTTATCCCGACCAGACTGTGAGGTATGGATCGTTTGCTCTGTTTTCAATTTTGTAACTTTACTCTGATTAAAGTGATGAAATCTGGCCAGTACTCCTCAATCTGTCAAATTCCTCACCGATATTAATTCTCATGGTTTCCTTTCTGCAGTGAACTTCGTGGCAGTCGTTACCCTCTGATGAATCTCCACGAACGTAGCCTTAGTGTGTTGGCATGCCGTTATGTTGATGAGGTCATCATTGGTGCTCCTTGGGAAGTCACGAAAGATGTGGTGAGTAGGGGTGGGTCGATACGAGATATCGTATCGAAAACGTTGTATTGTATATCGTATCGAAAATATCGATATGAAAGAATTTCATATCGTTATCGAAAGTTTCGATATATCGAACTTTCGATATGGATAATATCAATATCGTTATCGTATCGATATTTCGATATATCGTACCGAAATTCGATATATCGTACCGAAATTCGATATTTCGATATAGATATATCGAATTTCGGTACGATATATCAAAATATCGATATCGTATCGAATACCAGTATATCGAAAATTATAATTTCAAAACTTAAAATTCACACAAAAATTAATAAAACTTCAACACAATAAAATTAATAGTGTTCTTATCTCCATAATCAAAATACAACACAACCAAGTACAATTAAATGGATTTATATATATTTATAATTTTAAATTTTAATATGTATTGAATTTCAATATGTTTCGATATTCGATATAAAACGATATATCGCGATATAAGGAAATTCATATCGTTATCGTATCGAAAACTTACGATACGGTATCGTATCTAAAATTACGATATATCGAAAATTCGATAATTTTTTGATATTTTTCAATACGATACGGGCGATATATCATTTTTTCGATATTTTTCCCCAGCCCTAGTGGTAAGGTGTTTCAGCATATTAATGATTTTTATTATTTACTGTTAAAACAAATTACTTCAATCCAGAATTTGCAGCTCAAATGATTCCTTGCTTTTGAACTCCAATCATATCTCCTCTATAATTTTAGACTTGCTTGGGCTTGGTTTTGGTTTTGGATGTATATATTTATCTTGTTATATTTTCTAATGTTTGGTGTTTTATAGATAACCACATTCAACATATCTTTGGTCGTTCACGGGACAGTAGCTGAGAAGAACCCTTTCTTGAACGTAAGTTCAATAGTTTCTTACTCGTGTATAGGATATGATGAAAGCACAATGCTAAAAACGGTAATTGCATTATGCAGGGGAAACCGGATCCGTACTCGGTTCCAAAATCTATGGGGATTTTCCAGACGCTGGAGAGCCCGAAAGACATCACTACCACTTCAATAACAGAGAGGATTATTGCCAACCACGAGATTTATTTGGTATTCTCCTCATCTAACGTATTTTGACCTTAGTTGTAGTCTTTTCGACATTGATTTTTATAGAAAGTTCTCGACTTTAATGTAAATGAAGCTGATGGGAAAATATGAACAGGACATAAAAGGAGATTTACTTGTTTTATCTGGAGTTTCGACTTTGATTAATTGATCCCCAGACTACGAGAAACTATGCAAATCTAATACTCCCTTCGTCCCAAAATTAATCGATTTGTATTCATTTACAAGGCGTTCAAAGCTAAATGTCATTCGCTTTTGGCAAAAATCAACTCTTTTTAACTATATCTTATCTATCCTCTCTTTCACTTATCTACTTTATTCTCTGTCCACTTAACTCACTAAACATCACTTTTGTTAAATCTCGTGCTGAAAAGAAACGTCTCAATTAACTTGGGACATAGGGAGTATATGTGAAACTTTAAGATAGGTTTGTATGGTTTCTCGTATTTTGGGTACTAAATGGTCAAAATCGATACTTCGTAAGTTTGTGATACACATGACTATTTATGTAGTCTGTTGGATATTGGCTCCGCATTGCTTCTCAGATGACTAACGGCGCCTTTGTTTGCTTTCCGCAGGAACGGAATGCCAAGAAAGAAGCGAGTGAGAAGAAATATTACGAGGAGAAGACATTCGTGGCAGCTGACTGAGGTTAGGCCAGAGACGAGGCCCCGGAGAATTGAGAGATTGATGCTCCCCTCCTGTTGAGGTGATTCATGGGCAGATCGAATCCCTCTATATAGTTTTGTTCTTAGGAATCCGTCGAGAAGAAAAGAAAAGAAAAGAAACAACCTAGGACTGTCGATTCTTTTGTAGCATTTTATTCTGCTTTTATATAGCAGTTTCACCTCTGTGTTTGTAAATTATCAGATGCCATGCCACCTTTTTCATTCGTTTATTTTTGGGCATCTCCGGCTTCGGTAAGCCCTATGGGAGGCCTAGTTGCGCTTGTTTTGCTATTGAGATGAGATCCCGCTTCGTACCTTCTCACGTAGGTTCGACAAAAAAAATATTGATCGAGTCACCACGGCTATGAGGTAAATGGTGAATGTTTTTAAGAAAAAAGGACAATACGAAAATCAAATTGATGCCCAAGATCCTTTTTCGACTTCAATTATATTTTTGTTATGGTGTTAGAGCATCAGCAATGGCGCCCGTCCCGGCGTGCCGAAATCTTGCGGCAGACGTCCGCCATTGTGCATGGTATGCACGGATATGGAATTCCGCTGAGGATACAGCAGTTCCGCGGCGTTAAGCGGAATTCCGTCGCGACGGGCGTGCTGACGTCCGCCATTGCGTTGACTCTCACGGACGTCCGCGCGGAATTCCCGTTTATTGCATTAATTTTTTTTTTAATTTCTATATATACGGCTAGTTGAACTGCATTTCATTCGCACCACTCGTTTTAACTATTGAAGTTGTCGTTGTTGATGTAGTTTTTAATTATTGAGATTTTTTTTAATTTGGTGAAATGTACTTTCCTTTTTTTATTTAATGGATTTTTTTTCCTATTTGTGTCGAAATTTTAATTCCGTAAATTGTTTAATTCCGGAAATTGTTTAATTTGTGAATTTGTGGTTTTTTTAATTATGAGAAGTCCTTCGGGAAGTCCTTGGGGATGTCCGCCACTGTGCAGTGGGAAGTCCTTATGACATGACAGTGCAGTGGGAAGTCCGTTTGACGTGACAGGAGGTGTTTTTGGGAATTTCGCGGGGAATTCCGCGCCACTGCTGATGCTCTTATGTCATAAAAAATTTACTATATATTGATTTAAAATTAATTATATAAATATCATTAGACCGTGTTCTGATGTTCATCAACAACCACCCAACCAACGGGTTGTAGTGTAGTTGGCAGCACGAAACTGTGGTGACCTTGATGTTGATAGTATAATTTAATTA
Source organism: Salvia splendens (assembly GCF_004379255.2). Lineage (NCBI taxonomy): Eukaryota > Viridiplantae > Streptophyta > Magnoliopsida > Lamiales > Lamiaceae > Salvia > Salvia splendens. Next base: position 38,830,218 of record NC_056035.1, read on the forward strand.
AGTAATTAGATATTGCTTTTATATTTGAGTAAGTGGCACGGAAAATATGTAATTCATGTAAATATGTTTGGGTAGACGATTCTCAATATCTTTTGATCCATATTTCTTAATAAATAAAAGTTTTGTTTTGAGACAAACACGACATTCATTATAATTATTTGATGTTATTGAATCTCGTTGACCAAGAATTTTCGCTAACGTGTTTACTCTATAATCTATATCAACTACGCTCATTATCATTCATAAATGCATGGTTATCATCCCGTGATAGGGATTAGCTTGCTTTAATTATTTTTTATGCCAAAAGAAAGAAGTTTATGGACAAATATTAATAACCAATAATTTCAAAGCTACTGTTGCTATTAGCTTGGAGCACAACCTAATTGTTATTTTTTGTCTATTTAAATGTCGCAGTTGGGTTATAAATTATGATGGAAACATATAAATTGACTAGGTCAAAAATTACACAAACTGGCCTGGATTTCATAAGGTAATTTGAAATATCTATTTTGATAATAAGATGTAATATTGATTAATAAAAAAAGATCGAATGGTATTTTGAGAATTTATTTTAGTAATAAGATAAATATAATATGAATTAATAAAATAATGATATAAAGATAAATAAAGACTAGATTTTGTAAAATATTTGAAGGATTTATTTTAATAATAAAGTTATATTTTAATAAAATAAAGGAAATAAATATCAAAGAAAAAATATACTCCTTGTTAGGCTATAATTTTTTTTTATGGTATGAATTTTTTTACGCTCAGACTCGAGAAGAACAATGATGATTTTTTGGCTCAATTCTAAGGAATATTTAAGTTATTTTACGATCTCCCTCTCTTGTATAGATTGGATAAATTTGGGCCTGATTTGTACCTTATATTTATAGGCCCAAAAAATAAGTTTCCTTCCACATTAAGCCCAGTTTTAAGAGTTGCTCTTAATATATACACACTAATCTTCGACATTGCATCTGTCTCTTCATTCATCATCTTCTTTTCCCGTTGCTCGATCTCTCTCGTGTCCGGTTGAACTTGAAGGTGATTACTGTACCTTTCCGTTATTATTGTTTGAAAAAGTGATTTAGTTTCATGTATTTTAAATTTGCGCGGATATTTTTCGGTTTATTGCTGTGGTATTAGTTAATTGAAACCCTAATACCGTCTCCACTTTTTTCGTTTGCGATGAATTTGAGGTTCTAGCATGAATTTATGTAGTTTAATGTTTCTCTTAATTTAACAGAAAAATCAAGAGCTTTCGGTTTTTGTTGGTGTATATGTGTGTTTATTATCGCCTATTTCACATCATTAGGTCTGGCCAATAAGGTAGGGTTGTTATATGCTGTTATGTTATCGAGGCTGGACATTGCTGTCCGTAGCTCGCGTTTGTTGAAGCTAACTTCTGTGTTCTGTTAATGATGCCTGAAATCCTTCAAAAAATTTTAAAAAAAACTTACTGCTGGTTTGGATTTTGGAAGGAAAAAAACTTGGTTATTAGTAGTGCTTGAAACAACTAGATATCTAATTGGTTTTCAGGAATCAGTAATTCAGTATTTGGGTTTTTCTTCCGGAGAATGGTTGATGCTGCTTTTGGAGAGTTCTCTTTTAATTTTTCTTTATATTGTCTGCTACATAGCCTCTCTTTTTGTTCAATTATTTTAATGAAGTTTAGAAAATCAATAAGTTGCATGTCTAATGCTGATTCCTTTAGTGGTATAATGGTATCAGTATCTTTGAATGCTTCTCACCGCTCTTCTTGAGTTATTATTTGATTATGTAGATGTTAGTCAAATAAATAATTAATTCATGTTTTTGTATCCTCAGATATTTTGTGAACACTGCATTCTATCTGAAGGCAATCATCATGGGGGCTGATTTAGCTGATCCCACGCACCGCAGAAGTGTTGAAAGACGTGATGGAGGAGACAATATGAGGGAGAGATGGACAGGAGACTATGGTGGCATGGGGGAAAATGAATCTGACGACGCACTAGAGTCTGGCAAGAACCGTGGCAAAGAGAAGAGCAAAAGCAGTAGCCGTAGGGAGGAGAAAGATCACAGGAGTAGGGATCGAGAAAGGTCAAAGGTCCTGGACAATATCAAGGAAAATAAAGATTCTGAGAAAGATCGATCATCCACTAGGGATAGGAGGAAAGAGGACAGGGATGAGAGGGAGAAGGATAAAATTCGTGATAAGGGCCAAGAGCAGGATTCTGAGCGAGACAAGCACAAAGAAAAAGAGAGAGACAAAGAGCGAAGAGACCGTATAAAGGAAAAGGAACGGGAACGTGAAAGGGAAAAGGAAGCGGAGAAGGATGCTGACAGAGGACGGGATAAAGAAAAAGTAAAAGAGAAGAGCCGAGATAAGGATAGAGACAAGGAGAAGGAAAAAGATAGATCAAAGGACAAGGAGCGAGAAAAGCACAAAGATAGGGATAGGGAAAGGGAATTTGCTAGACATAGAGGTAAAGATACAGCTGAGAGAGAGAAGGGGAAGGAGAGAGACAGAGAGAAGGAAAAGCTGGCAGAACAAGAGAAGGATAGGGCAAGTGACAGAGATAAAAGTAGTCGAAAACAGAAGGACGAGAGCAAGGATGGTCATTCTAGATTTGAGAATGATTATAGTAACAATCAAACTAGTAAGCACCAAGTTGATAACTCTGATGCCAAGAGTGGCTCCAAAAGTCTTGACCAAACTGAGAAGGCTGATAATCGTGAATCAACATCTAAGTTAGAGCAGCGTATTTCTAAGTAAGTCCTAGTCTGGGTATTATAATTACATTCATTTTTTATGGAATTTTCTGTAGCATACTGTTTCTGGAGATTAATTTCTTTCCGTCGTAGACTTACAGGTTAATTTCTTTATGTCAGAATGAAAGAAGAAAGGTTGATGAAGAAGTCTGAAGGTGCTCCTGATATTTTATCTTGGGTTAATAAGAGCAGGAAGATTGAAGAGAAAAGGAATGCTGAGAAGGAGAAAGCATTGCAGCTTTCGAGAATTTTTGAGGAGCAGGTAACATTAGCTTTATGTTTAATTTTTATTCAGTTTTTAGTTTAGTTTGATTGTCCTACTTCGTTCTCTTATGAGTGGAAGATATTGATAAGTAATTGGTTTGCTGAACAGGATAATATGAATGATGAAGGAAGTGATGATGAATCAGGAACTCAAGACATAACACGTATGTTTCCTTTAAACTCATGCATGGGTATCACTTTCATAGTTAGAAACCTCTGTGCTGCATATTTTTGAAGTAATGCTTTTTAAGTGCTCCTGGAATGCATAAATTTGTATGCTGGGACAGTTTATTATGATCAATGCGCTGAAATTTTGTTTTTTATTATCTATTGGCAGAACACTTGGGTGGAGTCAAAGTTCTCCATGGACTGGACAAAGTACTTGAAGGCGGTGCAGTTGTGCTAACTCTTAAAGATCAAAGCATACTTGCTGATGGAGACATCAATGAAGGTATTATTTATATACTTATTTCATAGCATTTATTATGCCGCTGCTTCAGTTTTGTTCATCTTTTGGGGTATTTTCTGGACTCAGATTTCCTAAGGTGACGTTAAATTGTATATACCAGAGGTTGATATGCTTGAAAATGTGGAGATTGGAGAGCAAAAGCGAAGAGACGAGGCTTATAGAGATTCAAAGAAGAAAGTTGGTGTTTATGATGACAAGTAAGAATAAGTCATAACTGATCTTGATGATATCTCATGATTTTTGTTTGACTCATTGTCTCTCTTTTATTTTGTTATATTAGGTTCAATGATGAAGTGGGTGTAGAGAAAAAAATGCTTCCACAATATGATGATCCTATTGCTGATGAGGTTTGTTTAATATTTTTGAATGAGTTATGTTTACTTTTATAAACACTGTGCTCAATAATATATTCTTTCATTTACGCCCTTGAATTATTTTTTGTGACAGGGGTTAACTCTTGATTCGAGTGGAAGGTTTTCTGGTGAAGCTGAAAGGAAATTGGAAGAGGTAAATTATTCATTTAGTGTATATGATGATTGGTTTAAGTATATAACTAGGACTATTTCAGTTAACTTAGGTTTTGTAATTCAACGCCAGCTCCGAAGAAGAATTCAAGGAGTGTCTGCAAGCAATCATGATGAAGATCTCAATTCAATTGGGAAGACATCAACAGATTATTATACCCAAGAAGAAATGGCCAAATTTAAGAAGCCAAAGAAAAAGAAGTCTTTGAGGAAGAAGGATAAGCTGGACATAAATGCCCTTGAAGCTGAGGCTATAGCGTCCGGACTGGGTGTTGAGGATCTTGGTTCTAGGAGAGATGGGAGACGACAGATTCGTAAGGAGGAAGAGGATAGAATTGAGGCCGAAACGAGGAGCAATGCTTACCAATCAGCATTAGCTAAAGCAGATGAGGCATCTAAGTATCTCCGGCAAGAGCAAGGGCGTACCATGCAGAGTGAGGAAGAAGATGCACCTGCTTTTGGTGATGATGATGATGAACTCCGGAAATCATTGGAAAGAGCGAGAAGAATAGCTTTGCAAAAACAAAATGGAACAGAAAAATCTGGCTCCATGGTGATAAAGCTCCTAGCCTCTCGTGATGCCAATGAGTCAGCTTCTGACAATCCAAATGAAAGTTCTGGGGATCAACCAGAGAATAAGGTTGTCTTCACAGAGATGGACGAGTTTGTTTGGAGCCTACAACTTGATGAAGGTATGCAACTATTGAATTCCTGAATTCTCTCTCTTTCAATGACCTGGGCTTAATATTATTATTATTTTTTCAAAGTTGTGTTAGCCTTAGCACTATCAACTAAAGAAATTTTACCAATTTAGAAGGCAGTGTTTCATAGAAAACATATAGCTGCTGGTTTTAGTGATACCGTTTACTAGCATTGGTCATCAGAAAGATGACTGGCACTTGGTTGGTTATCTAATTTAGATAAAGCTCGAAACCATCTACTGGTTGTCTTCTGCTAGCTGCCTACCTCATTTAATCATATTTGGATGTTTAATCAATCCTATTGTTAGTTGTGCTTGTTTTCTACTCGAACCTTTATATCCTTTCTTGTGTTCTTTACTATGCTGCCCATTAACACGTTTCCTTCTAGAAATAGATATCTCTGATGTTAATAAACATTTTCTAGCCTTTTCCTTGTTTATGGCATTTAATCATGCTTTCACCTATGCCTTTAACAAACTAATTGACTTCCTTTCCTATACTTGGAACTTGACTTTCTGTGTGCCCGAATGCTGGGTGATAAGCAGTATTTTTCTCCCGTTTAACTCTGATGTTTTTCTCATACTTATCTCAGAAGAGAAAAAACCTGGAAGTGAAGATGCCGTCTTCATGGAGGAAGATGTGGCACCGAGCACATCTGATCATGAAATGATGGATGAAGATGGTGGCTTGACTGATGTACAAGAGCCCACTCCAGATGAGACCCACACAGAGGAAAAAGAAGAGGAGGTGGCTCCAGACGAGACAATTCATGAACAGGCAGTTGGTAAGGGTCTAGGAGGTGCGCTTCAACTTTTGAAAGATCGTGGGACTCTCAAGGAAACCATTGAATGGGGTGGGCGAAACATGGATAAGAAGAAAAGCAAACTTGTTGGCATAGTAGGTGGAGATGGAACTAAGGAAATACGTATTGAGCGGACAGATGAATATGGCCGGATTGTAAGTATCTTCTCTTTTACTTCAGATCTTTGTTTAATGTTTACATGCCCTCTCATTTCTCAATAGTTTCTTTTTTATTTTAGTTCTGTGAACGCTTAAATCATGGCCTTTAATTCATGCTATCCCTTAGATGATTAAGAGATATATCTGTATGACCTAAATAATTGCAGAGTTCTAGGTTTCAAATTATGATATCATTCTTTTGCAAAATAGATTATCAGCCCAACCCGCTAGTCTAAGTTGTGAGAACTAGTTAGCAGAGCAGATTTTGAGTTCCACAACCTCAAATCATGAACTAGCTATATTCATAAAATTAGATGATTCAAGCTCAAGTTACCTTTTGATTCCCAAGTAAATCCTTAAATTCTGTTTTGCATCTTGAGAAAGTGGAAATCTGTTAAACCTGCACTCTTATGCCTAGAATTAACCTAATCTCTCTAATGTGATACTTTTCCTTTTTCAACAGTTGACACCAAAAGAAGCTTTTCGTCTACTCTCGCACAAGTTCCACGGCAAAGGCCCTGGAAAGATGAAACAAGAAAAGCGGATGCGGCAGTATCAGGAAGAGTTGAAAATAAAGCAGATGAAAAATGCTGATACACCATCACTTTCAGTTTCAAGAATGAGGGAAGCTCAAGCTAAGCTTAAAGCTCCTTATCTGGTCTTAAGCGGAAATGTCAAACCAGGGTACTTTTTTTCTATTGTTTGCTTTCGTTACATATGGAAGAAAACCTTCCTTTGCTTCTCCATTCTTGTTCCTAAAAAAGTTCATCCCAAACATTTACCAGTAGCTGGCACATTTCTGAAAAGATTGCTATATCATCTGCTTCTTCTCTCCACTGCTACTTCTGCCTCATTTTTCTCCATTCATGTTTTCCTATCCTTTTCCAAAACATCAAGATGCTCTTCATTTAAATGAACTTGCTTTGGCTCGTGTTAATTATATATCCACTTAACGTTTGCAGGCAAAGTAGCGATCCACGGAGTGGTTTTGCAACTGTAGAGACAGACCTGGGTGGGGGCTTGACACCCATGCTTGGTGATAAAAAGGTTAGGAAAATAGGTTTCACTTTGTGTAGTTTTTAGTTACGTAACTCATGTTATTTTGGTTGGTTCTCTGTAGGTTGAACACTTCTTGAATATCAAACGCAAGCCTGAGCGTGGAGACACACCTTCTCCAAAGAAGCCCAAAAGGTGAGCACACTAAATTTGCAGTGCAGAATGTTGAGAGGCATTTGGTACTGAATTATAAGCGCTTTAATTCACCCCTTCTAAGCCTCCTTGTCTTCTAATAGCACCGTATTTAATTCAGATGTCTTTCTTTTGTGCTGAATTATAAGCGTTAATTCACTCACCCCTTCAAATTGGCATATTGAACCGATACCTTACTTTCTTGACGAGTTTTGCTACTTGCTAGCTACATCATCTATCGTTTTGTACATTCGGCATGACTCTTTAGTATCCATCCCTTCCTTCTCTATGGTTTTGATTACATTAACCTATACTGAACTTTTAATATCTCTATGCTTTTAATTACATTAACCTATTTTTGAATTTTTTTCATAAAAGGTGGCACAACTCACAATCTTCTTTATCATGGATTTTTTATATTCAAAAGGCTTATAAATAATTAATTCAAGTTAAATGTTATGTTCCATAATTTTTTTTATTGGTTTGACCACATATGCTTTGCATTTGACTAAACTTGCTTGCTTGACTGAGTTTGCGGATTAAGATCATATATTTCTCTAAAACATGGAATTCGATTAATATGTCAAGAAAGAAGTCAAAGAAACATACCGATTCAAATGCTGTTTTCTTCCATGAGCCTTTGTACCCAATCTCCTGATTTTAGCCTCAAGGTTACGTTCCTTATTTTAATTGAACTTCAATTGTGATTTGTTCTGTTTTGTATTTTGTTTCTTAATACTTAGAAAAAAAAATTATCGACTTTTGTTAAATTGTACTCCCTCCGTTCCATGTTAATAGTCATTTTTCTATTTTGGGAAGATCCAGGTTAGTTGAGTCATTTATATTTTTGGTAAAAAGTAATTCTCCTTTTAACTTTATTCTCTCTTCATCTCTCTTTTTTTATTTTCTCTTACTTTTTTTCACCATTCATTTAACATGCTATTCTTAAACTCTATGCCAAAAAGAAATGTCTCTATTAACATGGAATGGAGGAAGTATTCCTTTCGTCCCAAGGAAGTTCACTTCCTTGGGCGACATGAGATTTTATGCACTTTTATTTTGTGTTAGGTGGAGAGAATAAAGTAAGACATGGTATAGAGTAGAGATAAAATAATTTCTATTTTTAGTAATGAGTCAGACTAAAAGAAAAGTGGGTCATATTCGATAGAGCGGAGGGAATATGGATATAAAATAAAAACTTGATTTATTATTTTATTATATATTTGCAGTTATATAGAATATTAACAATTTAAGGTTTTATTTGTGTAATTTGTAAAATTAAATACGTACTCGGTACTTTAAGTATTAGAATTGCAATAAACGTATAAAATTATTTTTGCTGTATACTATATTTCTCATTAAATAGTTATCAATGTAAGCTCTCGACTTTCATTAATAAAATATTCTAGAATACAGGACAATATGCAAATTCATTTCCAAAAATTATTGTGTATTTCGAAAGTCGAGTAGGATATGTAGGTAGTACATTTCTGGGTTGAATATATTGAATTTCCAGTCCACTAGTGTAGTAGAAACTACTACACTTCTTAATGTTGACTTTGAGCATTATTGCAGCGCTCAAATGAATGAAATATGGATTGCGTTTAAAACCAAGCTTTGTATTTTGTATAACTGATTTGTTGAGATCATATGACGCAAGCACAATCACCTGCATCGCATATCAAGACCATCTTATCTTGATCGATCTGGCTCGCTGGCTTAGGTTGAACCTTAGTGTACTCTTTCCTGGTAAACGAGGCAGCCTCTGAAGCACGGTCAGCATCTACAAATGCAATGCAGCATCCACGGAACCCTGCGCCGCTGAAACGAGCTCCAAAAACACCTGGTGCTTTCACTAGGATCTCATAGAGTCGGATAAGAGGCTCGCAACCTGTTTTTGTTATGCAAGATGAATCAACTGTGAGATTTTCCGCATTATAGCTCGCAACAAATGTAGGTTTCACCCTCAAAGAAGGGTTAATTTTTCAGGAAATAAATGCTCAAGTAATCACAAATACAAAAAAAATAAACACATGAATTTGTTGTGAAAGTATGCAAAAGTTCGATGATGACAACCATGCGAAAAAGAAAGAACACTAGAGTTTTACGTGGTTCGATCGTAAGATCTACGTCCACGGCCAAAGGCAATATGATTCAGTATATTGAGAAATATGTAGAGGTTTACAATCACTCAAGAACTCTCTCCAAGAACTCAACACCTCTAATCTAATTCTAAACCAAGAACTAATCAAGTGATAGTTTGGAGACTCTTTTCTTGAATACCGAAGTAGCTGATTAACTATTTCAGATGCAGTTCGTCTGCTTTATATCAGTCCCTTCATCCTCCAACGGCTCTCTTGAGATGTTAGTTATCAAATCAGTTATAACTGTTCCAACGGCCACTTCCCGTTTCTTGGTTTGCATCAACATGCCGAAGTGCTGCATGATGCCGAAGTGCTGCATGATGCCGAAGTGCTGTATGATGCCGAAGTGCTGTATGATGCCGAAGCTCAATGAAAAGCTGAGCTCAATAGAACACCGAGCTCACCGAGCTTAATAGAACACCGAGCTCACCGAGCTTAATAGAACTCCGAGCTCACCGAGCTCAATAGAACACCGTGCTCAATAATATGCCGAGCTTAATAATATCTTGAACGAGCTCAACCTCTAACAAATCTACAGCTGTTGAGAATGACATTGATTTTTAGCTTGCTGCATCCAACGGTGATTGTGAGATTATACTCCAACAAACTCCACCTTAATCTCAGAATCAACAATGAATCATAATCCTCTGACAAAACCTCAAACTCATCACTCCACAAGTCCCACCAGCCCCAAGCAGTATTTAAACTTCATGGCTGGCAACGGCTTTGTCAACATATCAGCCGCATTATGCTCAGTAGATATTTTCACCATCTTGACTTCGCCTCTCTGTATTTCATCCCTTATGAAGTGCATCCGCACATCTATGTGCTTACTTCTTTCGTGAAACACTTGATGTTTGGCAAGGCATAAGGCGCTGCTGCTGTCACAGTTTATCTCCACTGTATCTTGCTTCTCCCCAAAATCTTCTAGGATTCCCTTCAGCCATATTGCTTCTTTCACAGCCTCTGTCATTGCCATGTACTCAGCTTCCGTAGTAGATAAAGCAACCACATGTTGTAATCCAGATTTCCAGCTTATAGCAGTGCCATTTAGGGTGAACACATATCCAGTTTGAGATCTCCTATTATCTCTATTTGATGCATAATCAGAATCGCAAAACCCCACCAGTGCTCCACCTTGATCCTTACAATCTGCCCTGTACAACAGACCATAATCTGAAGCACCCTTCAAGTATCTGAGCAACCACTTCAATGCTATCCAATGCTCTCTCCCATGGTCTGACATAAATCGGCTAGTAACACTTATAGCCTGAGCCAAATCTGGTCTTGTGCACAGCATTGAATACATTATGCTTCCTATGATGTTTGCATAAGGTATTTTGCTCAGCTCTCTCCTCTCTGAGTCATTCTTTGGTTTCTGATCCATGCTCAACTTAAAGTGAGCAGCCAATGGTGTAGAGACAGGTTTGAAGTCATCAGCCTGAAATTTTTTCAGAACTCTCTGGATGTAATTCCTCTGCAACAACCTGAGCTCTCTCTTTGGCCTATCCCTTAGTATATCCATGCCAAGGATTCTTCTTGCATTTCCAAGATCCTTCATTTCAAACTTGGATTCCAGTTCAGCCTTGATTCTCTCAATCACTCCCAGATCTGCTCCTGCCACAAGCATATCATCAACATACAAAAGTAGGAAAGCAATTGGTACACCATTCCTTTCTCTGATGTAAACACAGCTATCATACTGTGATTTTCTGAAACCAATACTCATCATATGCTCATCAAACTTGAGATACCACTGCCTACTACTTTGCTTCAATCCATACAAACTTCTCTTGAGCAAACACACTTTGTCTTCATTCCCAGCCTCCATGAACCCCTCGGGTTGATGCATATATATTGTTTCTTCAAGTTCACCATGCAAGAAGGCTGTCTTGACATCGAGTTGGTGTAACTCCCAATCATACTTTGCAACAAGAGCAAGCAATATCCTGATGGAACTGTGTTTTACAACTGGAGAGAACACATCATTATAATCAATCCCCTCTTCTTGAGTGAATCCTCTAGCAACAAGCCGTGCCTTAAATCTGACACTCTCAACTTCACCAACTTCAATCTTCATCTTGAAGATCCATTTGCAGCTAATAAGCTTTTGGGTCCCTGGATTCTTCACCAAAATCCAAGTGTGGTTTTTGAGTAGTGACTGGATCTCTTCTCTCATAGCTGCAAGCCATTTCTCCTTTTCCTTACTCGACATAGCTTCAGCATAGGTGGATGGCTCTAAGCACTCCAATACCTCAGCAACACAGAGAGCAAAAAAACTCATCTCATAATCACTGAACCTAGCTGGCTTTCTAATCTCTCTTCTGTTTCTGTCCCTGGCTATAATATGTGATCTCTGATCATCATCAATCTGATCTCGTTGCTGGGGTTGCTGTGGACTTGAAGCTTCATGGGAACTTGAAGCTCCACCTCCATTCTGATCATCTGGATCACTAGGTGGTGGATGGCCATGCTGAACTTCTTGATCAATAGATACTCTTTCACCCACCTGATCCTCAGTCTTCAAGAATGGCATATGATGCTCATGGAATACCACATCTCGGCTCACAATTATCTTCTTGTTCCCCTCTTCAGTGCACCACAACCTGTACCCTTTTACTCCATGTTGGTACCCAACCATCACACATTTCTGAGCCCTTGCATCAAGCTTTCCCTGCTTGCAGTGGGCATATGCTCTACAACCGAACACCTTGAACTGGTTGTACTCTCTATCTCCACCATACCATCTGACATCTGGGATTTCATTTCCTATAGCTGATGATGGAGAGCTGTTAATTAGCACCGCAGCAGTACACACTGCCTCCCCCCAGAACATCTTTGGCAAGCCTGATGATAAAAGCATGCATCTGACTCTATCGAGGAGTGTTCGGTTCATTCTTTCAGCAACTCCGTTTTGTTGCGGATTAGCCGGGACTGTCCTATGCCTTTGTATCCCATTTGTTTTGCAGAAAGACTCAAAATCTTCAGATAAGAACTCCAGCCCGTTATCAGTCCTCAAGCACTTGAGAGTGGTGGATTTCTTCAACTTCATCTCTGTGCACCATTCTCTGAATTTTTCAAATGCTTGTGACTTCTGCTTTAGGATGTATATCCAGACCTTTCTGCTATAGTCATCTATTATTGACATGAAATACCTGCCTCCTCCCATAGAAGCAGGCTGAGCTGGACCCCATAAATCACAATGCGCATAGTCAAGAGGTAATTTTGAGGTGTGTTTTCCAGCCTTGTATGGTAGCTTCTTGCTCTTCCCCAGAGCACAGTGTTCACATTCCTTGAACCTCTGATCACTTCCAGCCGGAATGACCCCTTTCTTGATCAGTTCTCTCATCCCACTTTCTCCAAGATGGCCGAGCCTCTTGTGCCACAGACCTATATCAGAGTCCTCTGCAAGATTCACTGAAGCAACAACAGTTTCTGCTACTAGATAGTATAAACTGTTTCTTCTCTCAGCAATCAGCAAGATTTTTCCATTAAGTGAGACATTCATGTAGCCTTTCTCAGAAGAAAACCTGAAACCTCTAGATTCAAGCATGCCAAGTGAAATCAAATTCCTCTTAATCTCAGGAATGTACCTGACTTGAGTAAGCAGTTTTGTTGATCCATCATGAGCTCTCAATCTGATGTCTCCAATGCCTTTGATGTAGCACATCTGATCATTCCCCAACATTACTGACCCGGTTGCCTCAGAAAGGTTTTCAAACCAAGCTTTGTTGGAACAAATATGGAAGCTGCACCCGGAGTCCATTATCCAAGAACTCTCTATCCCACCACTCACCACATTCATGATCTGGGGTGGATCTGTGTCTTCTTCAAGATCAGCCTGATTTTGAGGCGCCTTCTCTTCGTTTTGCTTCCTTTTCCACGAGTAGCAATCCCTTTTGAGATGTCCAGGTTTCTTGCAGTAATGACAGCTTCGCTTCTCCTCATTTTGCTTCTGATACTTAGGCTTTTGATTCTGATTGAATTTCTTTTTCTTGCCTTTGAAAGCCTTTACATTCAAGGCTTGACTGCCACTTCCTTCATTTGTCTTCGAAGAGTTCTTTTCAAGCTCCTTTGATCGAAGAGCACACTGAACTTCTTCATATGTGATTCCAGATTCTGCATTCCGGCCAAACAGCATTGCATCTTTAAGATGCTGGAATGTTTTGGGAAGAGCATTCAAGAGCAAGATGGCCTTGTCTTCATTCTTCATGGGGCCATCTACATTCTCCAAATCATCCAGATTCTTGCTGAAATCATCAATCTGCTCTGCGAAGGGTCGGTCTTCAAGAATCTTGTATGAGAAGAGGCGCTGCTTCATGTATAGGCGATTAGCAAGCGACTTGGTCATGTATAGCGCTTCGAGCTTCGTCCATACCCCATGCGCTGTGGTCTCCTTTGCAACCTCGCGCAACACCTTGTCCGTGAGATTGAGAATAATGGCGCTATGGGCTTTCTTGGCAATCTCAGCCTTCTTCGTCACGCTCTTCTCATCGAGATCTTCTTTTTCTTTCCCCTTCGGATCAATTGGCTCGATTGCTTCATCGAGCCCTTGCTGGATCAACAGAGCCTTCATCTTGATCTGCCACAGACCAAAGTCATTCTTCCCCGAGAATTTCTCCGCTTCGTACCTCGTCGTCGTCATCGATATCAACTCCGATTGCGCTTCCCACAGACGGCGCCACTTGTTGTGAAAGTATGCAAAAGTTCGATGATGACAACCATGCGAAAAAGAAAGAACACTAGAGTTTTACGTGGTTCGATCGTAAGATCTACGTCCACGGCCAAAGGCAATATGATTCAGTATATTGAGAAATATGTAGAGGTTTACAATCACTCAAGAACTCTCTCCAAGAACTCAACACCTCTAATCTAATTCTAAACCAAGAACTAATCAAGTGATAGTTTGGAGACTCTTTTCTTGAATACCGAAGTAGCTGATTAACTATTTCAGATGCAGTTCGTCTGCTTTATATCAGTCCCTTCATCCTCCAACGGCTCTCTTGAGATGTTAGTTATCAAATCAGTTATAACTGTTCCAACGGCCACTTCCCGTTTCTTGGTTTGCATCAACATGCCGAAGTGCTGCATGATGCCGAAGTGCTGCATGGTGCCGAAGTGCTGTATGATGCCGAAGTGCTGTATGATGCCGAAGCTCAATGAAAAGCTGAGCTCAATAGAACACCGAGCTCACCGAGCTTAATAGAACACCGAGCTCACCGAGCTTAATAGAACTCCGAGCTCACCGAGCTCAATAGAACACCGTGCTCAATAATATGCCGAGCTTAATAATATCTTGAACGAGCTCAACCTCTAACAAATCTACAGCTGTTGAGAATGACATTGATTTTTAGCTTGCTGCATCCAACGGTGATTGTGAGATTATACTCCAACAGAATTATTTACTCAGTTTAATACAATATGATATCTTCGTCTACAAGTCTTAATCCTAGTAAGAATAGGAAGGGATTTGGCCTTAAAATATACTCCCTCCGTTCCATGTCAATAGAGTCGTTTTTCTATTTTGGGAAGTTCCAAGTTAACTGAGTCAATTCTATTTTTGACAAAAAGTAATTCTCATTTTTACTTTATTCTCTCTTCATCTCTCTTACTTTATTGTCTCTTACTTTTTCCACCATCCATTTAACACACTATTCTTAAATTCCGTGTCGAAAAGAAATGCCTCTATTAACAAGGAACGGAGGGAGTACTAGGGAAGCCCACAAACGTTTATGCATGGAAGAAATAGTAACAATTTTGCATATCACATTTGTTACTAATCCAATAGTTTATGGTAAAGATGTCTTACCACTTTCGTAATTTTGGATAGAACTCAAACCGGAAGCGGAAATCAGCTTTCCAAAATCCTCTAGGTTTCCAGAAGCCCAAGCCTCGAGCCCTTGATTTTATTTAAGTGTCAATAGAAAAATATTGGTTTGCAATGAAGATTAGAGACAAAACTAATAGTTCAAGGAGATCTCTCTTTCTGCTAAGTGCAAGAACAGAACCTTTCAAAACTCGCTTGTTCTCTGAGAAATAGTGCTCCGCTCTTCTCAGAAGAGTGGCATCTAGTTTGCTCTGCACAAAAGTTATATTAACTTCAAAGATCACAGCCGAGGTAGATAACAAGGGTTAGGTCAAATGATCATCGAGAGTTATACTATCTTGTAAGAGTAGACATAGTGAAGCCTGATCGCTGGATATGACAGTGAAAAATTGCAAAAACCACATAAACTTCGTAACCTACTTGGATGGAGATTGGAATGATGTGAATATCTGCTTCTCTTCATTTTGATCTTAATTACTATAAGTTTATCTTTAAAGCAGAATCAACAAATATTCTTTTCTTAGAGCAAGAAGTGTTGGTAGTTATGACCTTACATGCATCAGGAAGTCTTCTCTCACTCAACTCATTTCAAGATTCTAGACAACTGCTCAAACCCAAATATAGCAATTTTTTTCATGTTGAATGGGGCTATGCAAGTGTGAAAGAGACACCTGCTCAACCCCAAATTATGAGAGATGTCACCAGTGAATAGTGATCCTGATTCCTAAGGAGAAAGTTTTTATAGAGGAATGGATGTACATTTTCAAAAAGAATAAGAAGCATAGAAAAAAACTTCTATATATCGCTTAAAAAGGGTGAGTAAGTAACATACCTTGTGCTGATCATAGACTTCCGGTTCAACTGTAGAATTTAACAGAATCTGAGCACTGATAACAATAAGCACAAACATTCATACATAAGAAAGCTGTGCACGTACCATTAGATAGGATGGGTTCCAACCCTTCAATCCCAGAAGCCCTGTAAATAAGCAGATGTAATTAGGAAAGAAACTGAGACAACACAGTTATATGGTTGCTTGTCTGGTGTAGTTTTACTTTAGGCATAGTATAGTTATCAAGCAAGGACTATTACACGGCTGTGCGACGACCGTAAGGGAGAACAACCTCGAGAACTGAAAGGGAGAATAACTCAACTTGTTTTGAGAGGTTTATTACGAGGGACGACCACCAAGTTTATAGCTGGGGTTTATGGAACTGCCAAGATCACGAGTGTCAAACCCATAGTTTTCATTTTAGTTGTTTTCTTTACTTTCAAGTTAATATCCATTTTCATAGACTCCCAAATCCCCTCAAACCAACATCAGTCATTTGATACTGTATCCTTCTGGCACAAGTTCGAGGTACTATTGGGGTCAATATAATATGATAAGAAATGTAATGTTTTCTTAGGCCAGACAAACTAATACACGCAAGATAGGGTCTAACAAGGATCTTACTGAAGCAGAATTCTTGCAGCATCTCGACATTCTGAAACTCGAGAATTGTAACCAGGATTTGTTGTCAAAGCCTGCTTCAAGCCAGAAAATGCGAGTAGTATCTTGAACTGCTTCTTTATCACATTAAGATTTCTATTCAAGTCTGGAGAGCTTATAAGTCTGTGTTCTTTGGTCTGCACAGGAAGAGCAATTTCAACGAAAGCTTGTGACTGAAATGGAACGAGATAATCAGGAGCTGTCAGAGAGTGATATCACTGAATAAAATCATTTGTCTATGTAAAAGCAAGTAAATTAAACAATAAAAAACAGACAATTATTTTAAAATTAAAGGGGATCAGCTAATACATAGTGTTTAAACAAGGTATGGACATGTTCAGAGCAAAGGGATAACCTTTTACAAAGGCAAAGATGCACAAATAAGTAAAATAAATGATGAAAAAACTGACAACGATTTGTAAAATGAAAATACATCAGTCAAAACCTATTCATTATAGCTGATAGTGGATGAGTTCATCGCAAACAAACCATACCCTAGTAAAAGAAAATGTTTACTTTTGATTCTATGTAACTATAACAATAAAGTTTGGTTACAATAAATCACAGCATGTTCTAAAATAATCTATATTCTAATCAAGTGTGAAAAATAGAACTATAACCTCAACAATACGTCTACCTTGTCCTTATTGAATGGAGGAAGAGTTTAGACAGAACTGTACTAAGTTGTAAAGCATTAACCAGCTTAGACTTGAAAATATGTGAATTTAGTAGAAATGCTTTAGTAAAAGCTTGCCACGCGTAATTGCTGTGTCAATACACATGCAAAACCATGCCATGCCAGTGTTTTCAATCAGCAAACAATAGAGAAAGAAATTGTTGAACACTATTACCACAAGATAACATTCCAATGAAGCATCCTTTAGAATGAAATTTAGAAAATATATCCTTTTAACATCATGCTTAAATTTTGCTACCAGAATTCGCAACTATTGTTAGCTGGATACAAATTAACTAACTTTTCGCAATCAAGACCCATTAGCTGCATTTCCATTATAGAAACCAACACAAACCAGCACCCAAACTTTTTCAAATGTTAACTTCAGAAACTAACATCCCAAAATTTCCAATACATCACTGAACTTTGTTCTTTAGTGTGAAATATATAGCCAAACTATTGAATGGGAAAGCTATGTAGAATAACATGATGGTAAGCATAGATCATTGTGAACCACTATGCAAAATTATACAAGACACACAGTTTGAAAAGGGTAAATCCTGAGAATATGATTTTTTAAAGACAAGGTTATTTACCTTACAGTCCATACAAGTTAAACAGCCATAGCTTGACAGCAATATGGCTGATTGATCCAATATGCCATTTCTCAGACCTAAATATTCATTTTCAATTAACCTGCATGTTTGGTGAGTGTGATCAAATTATTGTACTAAGAGAATGAAGGAGAAAATAATTTACTGCATACAGGTACAGAGACAAGGAAAAATAGAGCCATTGATTTAATGTATCATATATCTGTACCTGTCGTACTCAATATTCTCTGTCGGAGATATTTTAAGTTTATTGGCACTTTCAAAAGCCAACAGGTACGCCACACCAACCTGTCTACCAAGAGATTTCCGTAACCACACAGTAAGAAGAGAAAAATGATGGACTGCTGTAAGATTCATGGTAGCTCATTCAGAAGGTAATGGCTCTAAAGAGGTACATGTGAGATATTAGCTTCCATTCTGTAGTTAGATGCTTTTGATATAATTCATACCCACTACCCAGAAACCACAAAGCATAAGTTGAATCTATTTGTGATATCATATATGCTAACTATTTGCGAGGCAAAGTTAAAATTGACAGAAGAGCATAGTAGCAAACAGTGAATCAGTTAGATCGATTTTCACCAACAATATGAAAAGAAATGGTAAACATAGTAATGACAACATGTAAGAGTGATTTACTATCAAGCTAGAAAACAATCAGCTCAGCATATAACATAAAATATGTATGGGAGAAGAAGAGTGTAGACCTACAGCTGCTGAAGAGCTAAGCCCTGAACTGTCTAGCCCCTCGTCGCCACGGATGAATCCTACGATGCCCTGCAAGATAACAACAAAGTTTGTTAGATGTAAGGAAGTGATATATAGCTTCAAAATTAATGCCAAATTGTTTTAATACTATTACTTATCCACCGAATGGAAGAAAAAAGTATTTATAATGATTTCATGCATTTATGTCATCAGAGATGTGTTTTTAAATTCCTTCATCAAAGCAATACCAATAACGCATTAACATTATTAAATTCTACATAATGACAAATCGTATAAAAGTAATATCCTCATAATATCTAATTGCAAGCGCAGGAAGAGCATCCAAACTGTCAGCTTCTATTTCCGCAAAAGCCGCAGGTTTGGTCAGCACAGGACTGTACTACAGCGTATAGTCTGAGTGTAATTGTACTATTTCTTACTTGTAGAACTCGAACCTTTTCTCAATTGCGGAAGTTGATCTGGACTACAAACTTAAAGCACAGTTCATTAAAGGAAGGCAAGAGAACCTGCTTTAGATGGTTCCCTCTTTTCTGTAATGCATAAATTGCTCCTCTGGCATAATTTCCCCAGCCACACTCCTCCAGTGCAACAGAAGAATCTTTCACACCACCTGAATTATCTAATTTGGAAGCATTTTCAGGCAGTTGCTCTTCATCTACCCTGTGAAGCCGAAGCCAAAGCCATGCAGAAAACTTTATTCATGAGCACATAAATGTTATGCCCAGTCATTTGCATTTCTAGTATTTTCTACTCAGTGAAAGAAAGAGAGAGAAATGAGCATAATGCATGTGTGATTAGCACGCTATCTTTTTGGTAAAAGCACTAGATTCAAATTTTAGCTTAACAGAAATCAACTTAAAACAACTTTTGATGGCTATTGGTTCTTCAAGCATAAAATTGGCAATAAGCTATATACAATATTAGCTACTTCAGTAAGATAATGAACGAGTAAAATGTTGGATAACATCATCATCATGATATGATCTAATAGAGAGAGAGAGAGAGAACCAAGATGAGTGCTGACTAAATCATAAAATCAGAAAGAAAAAAATAGAAACAAAAAGTTACTGTATTACTGAAACTCAGAAATCAAAATGATGCTCTAGTAATCACCTGAACTTAACTTCACCTTTAAATTGTCCAGACTGTAGAAGAACCTAAAAAGAAAAATAATGAAGTAAATCACAGGAAGTGATTTTCATTAAAATATTTCACAAATATGCTTATCTCATGGAATCACATTAGTTTACATCACTGCTACACCTCTTGATGTGGTGTTTAGAAAGAGTGGTACCTGACAATCACTGGCCGGAACAAATCCAAGAATTATACCCTTATCGATTGTCATTGCTGAAACAGTCCCACCCTGTAACAATGATACCAACTAGTAAAAACATACAGATGAAGATGTCTAACTAACAAACAGTTACTAATCTAACAGTCTAGGATCTATTGCACATAGCAGATATCATTAATTGCTTCAAGTGTTAGGTAAAAGATAAAGATGTCTAACTAACATTAACTCTTTTAAGGAAACTCATAACAGTAGACATTAAAAGCTCAGGAGAAACATACATTAAGTTACAATATAGCTTCATCCACATATTTTCATCACTAAAGGTTTAACGAGGTTTGTAAGCCACTAACAAGAAGTAAACTATCAAGATTCATAAAACAGAATCGCTTTTAAAATTGACTTAATCCATACCTGATGGTCAATATGAGCTCCCAGTGGACAAATCCTATATGGGGATACAACAATTCTGATCTCCTTGGCATCACATCCAGACATTGCAGCAACCTTTCTTCTGATTGAATTCAACTGAAACATGAAGTACTTCATGAAGCATAATTTGAACAAAATAGTTAAAATACATATGCAACATATATAAATATACAATGACATAAAAATGAATAAATCAGATTGGACTAAGCCTATTTCTCTGCTTAAGGATAATTTCCAGGGTGCAAGCTTAACAATGGCTAACACACAAATACTATTTTGTTTTTTGCGCTAATAAACACACATATAGCACGCGTGAATCGTGATACCTGTTTAAAGCGGGTTTTCTATATCAATACTATTGCCATTGTACTTTCTTCTCAATTGAGTATCAAAACAGCAGTCAAATTGCAGTAAATCAGTAAATCAACAACAATCCTGAATAACTCAAATTACAGTTGCATCCAATCCTACAATTTATAGATAAATCACCAAAAACCAAAGCTCATAACGCCATTACAGCAGCTTCGCGAATCGAGATTTACCTCAGGCTCATAAGGCCAACACGTTGCACCCATCCTCGCAAAATGCAATCAAAATTTCAATCCAGCGGCTGTTTTCTCTCTTATACACTGGTGAGCTGGCGTGTGTATGTGTGTGAGAGAGAGAGAGAGACAGGCAGAGAGGAGGTGGTCGCGTAGCGATAAATAAAAATCAGCTGAAAAAATAAAAAAAATAAAAAATCAAATCAGTTGGTAAATGAAGTAATAAGAGTGTTGTTGCGGTTGAATGCTGTTTTCAGTGGGATATAGAAAACGTTTAATTTATCTACCGATTTGAGTGAAGATGAAGACGATGATGATGATCCTCGCTTTAGCTAATGATTAACGATCATTTCAACACGCCATCCCATTCTCATCTATTGCTGCATTTACGGTATTGGAATTGAATTAATAGAGTTTACGAATGAGGATTACCAGATAAGGAAACTTTATTACGAAAACGATAGATCCGGGTCCGACCCGTTTCTCCTTCTCGGATCCGACCCGCCGACAAACATTGTTTTTCCAATTTATTTATTTTATAAAAGAAAAAAATTATTTTCATGGTAACACCGTAACATAACAGAAAAGATTTTAACTATATTTCATTTCTATGTTTGCACATATTATTAATTTGCTATAAAAGGAAGTACTACTATTCCTACTACTACATAATATAACGGAAGGGTGTATTATATTGCTAACTATTTAAGTTGCTAACTCTACTAACTCATCAGTGCAGTGTATTAAAAATATCAATACGGTGACATTAAAATGTCAACACATAATATCAACACATTATATTGAAGTTCAACAAAATTATTGTTGACATTTTAATGTCTTCGCGTTGACATTTTTAATACACTGCATTGATGAGTTAGCAACCTAAGAAAGTTAGCAATTGATCACACCTCATATAACGGATATATACTCATTCAAAATAAAAGAATTGCTATAAAAAATTATGAATAAACTCATATTAGTTTGTTAATACGTAATTTTAAGATTAAATTAATTTTTATATTGTTGTTTGATTAATAAAATTGAATATATATGGTAAAGTAAATACTTTTGCATAGTTATCATATTTCACCAATTACATATAATTCAATATTATACCAAAGTATTTAGTGATAGGACATGATTTATAAAATAATTCAATTTAATTAAGAGTATTTGATTTGCAAGATTAATTTGATGATAGATATCTCGGCCGGCATATAATCACTCAACTGGATTATTAGTATATCACCCCAAAAATCAAAATTGATGTGATTAAATTACTCACTTTCCAATCAATGATACTAAAAATTTTCTAAATTACTGCCATAAAATTAATATCGATTTTTTACCTCAATTTATTCATTTTTCATAATTATGAAAATTAATTCCCGTTGTATTCTTTGTTTTACATTCCCGCCACATGTGATACTTTGAATCTTCTTTGGTGGCGTTCGGTTGCCATGGCTAATATCATGAGACTATCCATCTAGAATTAAGTTGTGGGATTATTTTAGTTGGAGGGGGAGGCTATGACTAATTATCATGAGACTATCCATCTAGAATTAAGTTGAAGGGTTCAATCTTATGAACCAAACATGATACATATTTAATCATGAGATTTAATCTTGCCAACCGAACACATAAAATTAGGTTTCGACTCAAGTTACAATAATATCATGACCCGTAATGACTAATAACTAATTTACTTACACTTTTAATTTAAATTCTCAACGATGATTTACACTACTATACTTTCGAAACTTCAAATTATAGTTTCAGATCGATAATGATCCAATAAGCTCTGTATATAATTATTTCATGTATCCATAACAAAAGGTAGGATACAATATGAGAATTGGGCCCACAAAAGATTTTGTTAAAACCCAAAAGTAGAATTTCCCTTTTATGGGCCAGGCCTACAATCTGTTTCGGGTGATCCGTTGACGTGCCGTTTTCAATTTCACCATAAAAAGAAATTAGTTCACATTTCAGTCACATTTCACCTAAATTAATTATAACGTCATTGAATAATGATAATTCATTATTTATCTCCAATTATTTTAGCAGGGTATTGTTGGATATTGTCTGATAAAATATTATTTCAATGTTCTTAAACAATAGTTTACTATTATCATTTTGGTCCGCCACCAAAGTTACTTTCACTTCTATTTTTAGAAGTTTTTCAATATATATATATATATATATATATATATATATAGGGGAGCGTTATTTTCCTTTTCACATCTTAGATCATTTTTCCTTCTTAATATTACGCGTTAGATCTAAGGCATCAACGGATCAGATTGATTCTATAAAACTGGTTTCGTGTTGCATTATAGAAGGTGGTTGTATGCATTACAGGGTTATTATTGACATTTGACGGAAAAGTAACTGCCACATTTTGGTATCTGCGAATAATGCACCACATGGTCACGAGTAATGCATATAATTGACTATATAATGCACAATATGTGAACTGCAATGCATACGAATAAGATGTACCATGTTATGATGTTTGGACACACGTTTCTTGTTTCCCCTAAGGGTTTAATAAGCTTAGGGGCTAGGGTATAGTACGTAGACACGTATGTAATCTTCACATGGTAACGAGTAATGGATATAATTGACTATATAATGCACAATTTGTGAACTGCAATGCATACGAACAAGATGTGCTGTGTTATGATGTTTGACACACGTTTCTTGTTTCCCCTAAGGGTTTAATAAGCTTAGGGGCTAGGGTATAGTACGTACGCATTAATAACACATTATAAAACGATACGAATAATTCACCAAATTGTCACGAGTAATGGATGTTATTAACTATATAATGCACAATATGTGAACTGCAATGCATACGAATAAGATGTACCATGTTATGATGTTTGACACACGTTTCTTGTTTCCCCTAAGGGTTTAATAAGCTTAGGGGCTAGGGTATAGTACGTAGACATTACTAACAAATTGTTGTTATTGGAATATACGTATGTGCATTATTTGGTTTAGGTAGTGCATTATGTAGCTGTTAATTGTCATTATCTCAGTATATTATGCATTATTAGAGGTATTGTGTATATGGGTTAATCAACGGATTGAAGATTACATATGTGCATTTAGTAATGTCTACGTACTATACCCTAGCCCCTAAGCTTATTAAACCCTTAGGGGAAACAAGAAACGTGTGTCAAACATCATAACATGGTACATCTTATTCGTATGCATTGCAGTTCACATATTGTGCATTATATAGTTAATAACATCCATTACTCGTGACAATTTGGTGAATTATTCGTATCGTTTTATAATTTGTTATTAATGAGTACGTACTATACCCTAGCCCCTAAGCTTATTAAAGCCTTAGGGGAAACAAGAAACGTGTGTCAAACATCATAACACATCACATCTTGTTCGTATGCATTGCAGTTCACAAATTGTGCATTATATAGTCAATTATATCCATTACTCGTTACCATGTGAAGATTACATACATGTCTACGTACTATACCCTAGCCCCTAAGCTTATTAAACCCTTAGGGGAAACAGAAACGTGTGTCAAACATCATAACACAGCACATCTTGTTCGTATGCATTGCAGTTCACATATTGTGCATTATATAGGCAATTATATGCACTACTCGTGACCATGTGGTGCATTATTCGTAGCGGTTTCCAGCCATTATTAGATTACTATTGTACCATCATAATGCACAAAATAGGACAAATAATGCAACACGGGATTAATTACCCAATGTTGATCTTGACCGTCCATTTCTGTAATCTAATGGCTGATATTAAGAAGGAAAAAGGAGGAAATGTAGGAAAAGGAAATGAATACATCCCTCTATATATATATATATATATATATATATATATAATCTTGTGGATTTAATGAAGACAAGTTCATCAACTTTCAAATTCTCTTAATTGAGGCCATGCAAGAGCCCAACAACATAATAGAACCAGTTGATGAAGCATAGTTTTATTAGGATTACGTTTCTCTTTTATCCAATAAATAATGAATTTAGTATCACGTACATAAATAAACTAGAACTAATTATTATATTTATAAAAAACATAATTGAACCACTCTGGCCCTTTAGGTCAACGACTAAGCAATTACAACATTATTATACAAATCTACTTATTATGGAATGTTCGAGAATTGAACTTGGCAAAATCAAATGAAAGTTAAGTTGGGAAAGCTACTAATATATAAATACAGTAGAATCCAACTTGTGTTTGGTAATTAGATACCTACGGTAGTGGAATTTCAATAAAACAAAATTATGCCGCAGCATTATGCCACACAAAATTATTTAAACAATTTATTAAAAAAACAATAATCTAGTAATAATAAATTCGCAATTCGAAATTATGATTAATATTAAAATACTTAATGCATACTTAGTCACTTACCTTTTCCATCAATTATAAACAGAGAAGCTGGATGTTAGTTTGCTTTCTCATATTTTTTCCACCAAAATTATTTAGAGATAAACCTCTCATTCAGAGTGCTACTATTTCTTTTTCAATTTATAGTACGTATCAAATAAGATGGGATCTTTCAATATTTAAAGTAAATTTTTGGTTTATTATAATATTCAAATAAATTTTTTTCTGTATTCTAAAACACTTAATAATTCTACCAAAATCCAGGTATCATTCAATAATCAGGGTATCTTGTATGAAATCTAATGAATATTTATTATTCTATTTTAAAATATAAATAATTTATCAAATATTTTTAAGATTTTCAGTTATATTTTCCTTTTATTTATATGGGTGATTAATCAGTGAATATTTAGTGGAGTATTTTAGTACTGGAATTTATTTACCTCAAAAGTGGCCTCTCTTGTCACCAAAAAGCCCATACAACATGCATCTAAATATATCAATATAGACTTCTTAGTTCTTACCAACAAAATTACCAGTACTAATATTTAATGAAAATCTTAGTTTATTATCCCTTCTGTGCACGACTTGTTTTTTTTTTATTTTTTTTTATTTTTTGTAAGAGTTACATTTTCTTGAATTAATTGGACAAAAAAGGCATATAATATTATTGAGTCGTATAGGTTAAGAAGTTGTCTTTTCCAACTGAAGATTTTAATTCATATTCAATGTTCCATGTGATTCAACAGTGATTTTCCTATCCAAATTTAAGAAAATCAAACTTATTTGTACGTTTTCGAAAAGTCAAGATATTCCATATCACCCCTTCAAATTCAAACTGACATAAAGGTATTACTGTGTGTGTAAAAATTCAAAGTGACAACCAAGATTAAACATAATCATCATTCCAAGGTGATTATGAAATCTCAAGCATGTGCTTAGCATAATTTGGGGGTTAGATTTAAGGAATTTGCTCCTTGATTAGCACAAACATAGGAAGGAATTTACACTGTCCCCGGATTTTATATCACCTACTTAATTCTACTTTTTTCTTTAAATTCCATATTCATTGGTTTACTGCTTTATCCGTCCGCGATTAGAGTCTCAATTAAATTCGCCATGAATTTTTAAGAAAAATATAGTACAAATAAAAGTGAGTTTGAAGAAAATAATGAAATGTGAGTCTTATTTATATATATTAGTTTTATAATGAAATGGAAATGAAATAAGGTAGCGAAATGTGGTGTTATTTACAATTTATAGTAAAAATAAATCGGGCCTCCTAATTGCAAATGGATCGAGATGGAAAACCAGAAATCCAAATTGCGGAGAAAATATAATACTTCATATGTCCTAAAAAAATACACAAACTTGTAATTGACACATGTTTTAATGTACAACTAGTAAAGTAATAGAGAGATGATAAAAAATAAGAAAAAAGAGAGAAAAATTAGTGGATGTAGTGTTAGCGGATTTTGAGTCCACAATATTAGTAGTGTATAATTTGTTAAAAAAAATCGTACTTAGACTTTGTCTAATTTAGGGGACTATTTTACTTTTTTTAGGACGGCGGAGATCGTTTGTATAATAAGTTGATCATAAGAAAATGAAAATAAAACACTCATTTGAAGTATACTCCATCTCTCCACTATTAAGAGCATTCGCAGCGGTGCTCGCTGACAAGGACGACGTTCGTGCCGCTGGCGCGGCTAACCCCTGCTCGCCGCTGTGCTCTTGCCGCTGGCACGGCGCTGCTCGATGCATCGAGCACGTCCGTGCCGCTGAGTAGCTGACGTGGCGGCGCCTGATTGGCCAACGGCAATGCCGTTGGCAATTTCATTTTTTTTAAAAAAAAAATCGGATTTAATTTAAAAAATTCGAATTAAATAAACAAATATTTTCCCTCTTCCCAATAAATTATATCCGTTTTCTCCCCACTTTTAATTTATTTTTCATTTTTTTAGCCTTTAATTATGTATTTTTTATTTTTAGGATTATAATTATGTAATTTTTAATTTTTAGTATTTTAATTATGTAATTTTTATTTTTTTTGTAATTTATAATAGTATTTCGGATATTTTTAATGCATTTTAAGATTGTGGAAATGTTTTTATTTAAATTGAATAATAGAATGGTGGGACCTTTGAGCATGTCATTGCGGAAGAGCATGGATGTAGGTGTTGTGCTCTTGCCTAAGAGCATAGAGTAAAAAAGTAATAAAAGTGGGTTCGGGCCCACATCCGTGCTCTTTGGCAAGAGCACGGATGGGGATGCTCTAAGTGTCATACTCCACTTGGGATTGACACGAGATTTAAAAATATTTCCTCCACATAGATGTTACATTTTTCTTGTCATACGGAAGATAGAACATTTTATTTTTTAGAAAAATATACACTATTATTAATATATTTAGCAATATTATCTTCTTATTTTCTTATTAATGCATGCAGCTATTTTTTCCGTTCTAAATATGACAAAATATTTAATGAGATAATATATTTTTTTCTTTAAGAAAAGTGTAGTGATAGCTCCTAAATCATGGTTATAAATTATAATGACTTGAAGTCTCTAGCACACAAATAGTCAAATTTAGTATAAAATTTAACAAGAGGCATGTGATCACTAGAGCCATTTTACAAAAGAGGCAAATTCAATAAATTGACTGGTGAACTAATTTGTTATTTAAGGGAGCTTAATATCAAATCAAAGCAATACATGCAATTAGGATTGTTATACTTGGTTGGATACAATTTCCCCTCTACTTCCTTACCTTGACTGATAAACATGTCTTTTTAAATACTATTATTGGTGATACTATTTTATTTTTTAGAAAATACTAATAATGGTCAATGGTTATAGCATTGGATACCAGCCCTTTAACAGGTAATGGACATAATTAATCGTTTAAATAATAAATGTAACATCTGGTTATATTATACTACATAAATATAATATGCTAACTGTAAACACTAACTGCAATTGCCCTTGGTAGTCAACATCGACGTAATATAAATAAATATTACGCTAATTTAAATTAATTCTATAATCATAAATCGGTATGGTTAACTTCAAATGTAAGATAGAATCACACGGAAGATTAACTCTAATTAAAAAAATTAAAAAAGCTAAAACAGTACCAAACAAAAGTAAAATATTGACTTACGACTAGGATTTTTCAAAATGGTTTTTTCAGAAATAAAATCCTAGTACTACTAACAATGGTGTACGAAAAAAAGATCAAAATTTTAAATTCACTGGTGTAAAATAAAGGTAAACTTAATTGTTTTAGTGTACTATCTCGTAAATGATATTGATTGAGGCGCATAAATTAAGTTATTCAAAGTCATCAAATATTGGTGAAGCCAATAAATTGCCCTTTACATTTTTGTAAATAAAATAATTGTGTTCCTTTGTAGGGACACCAGATATAGATAACTCTAAATAAATTCAAATTTCATTGTTTGCCCAATCTCCAAACTTCAAAAATATACTTAATATTTGACCAAATGAATATCACACGATTCACACGTATAGTACAAGCAATGCATGCAAAAATTATGAATTTAAATAATGTAAGAGTACATAATATACATATCATCTCTATCATAATTTTTAAAAAACTTGTATACGTCTTCATATACAGATATACGACTAAACTATTTTTATATAAATTCTTACCTCAGTTAATGTTCCTTAATTATGAGACCTCGAATATATTTCGTTTGTAGCTTTTTCTAAACAGTTTTTTTTTTGCATATTTTAGCAATCTGATGTTATTTTCGTCTTATTAAATATAAAAAAAACATACTCAAAAATCGTCTAGATTGGCTATACTAAGTTTGTCAGTCAATGGAACCTTTGCGTCTTAAAAGCCTCAAACAGCAACATCAAGGCTCTCAAAGCCAAAAACAGACACTAACCCGAAACGAAGGTCTACCTGCCATAGCAAACCCACGAACATACCTTATTGTGTGTTTCGTGCACTCATCCAAGCCATCCATCACCAGACATGGCGCAAAGGGGACGTCCGAGCACCAACCTTTAATCCAAATTCCCATTCACCATAAAAGACATCTCTTCTCGAACTCACAATTGGGTTTGAAGTTCTGAAAAAAAACATTTTATTTCTAATATCCCAAATCGACCATGCAATAAGATAAAACAAGGACATCCACATCTTCTTGTCAGATCTTTTGAAGGGAGCACTAAGCAATGAAAGTAAGCATGCCTTTGGTTCTTTAGGAAGTCATAGGGAAATGCCCCAACAGTTGCAGAAAAATACCAAAAGGTACTAGATCGCTTGCGGCAAAAGAAGAGGTGCTCAATCGTTTCTGATTCTTCCTTGCACAACGTACATCGATCATCTTCGATCATGGCCGCTCCTAGTCGGGGCCAATCTCTCTTTTGTGTTTAGCCTTCATAATTCATTACTTATAAGTTTCGTTCAAAAAATAATTTTACCGACAGTCACTAATGCTGTCTTTTAAGGACCAGTTGACCCTAACTAAAAAGATAATAACAATTATGTTATGAAATGAATAATGGGAATGGGATATCATCTAGTGGACGAGTAGTAAGAAATAAGGGATCATAGGTATCTTTAATAGTATATTATATAGAATAGGGTTATTAATTAAAATCTGAAATAATATGTAATACTCGTATTTGGAGTGTAGGTTACAAATTAGGGGAATAAATTAAATATTTCCATATGAAATCAATACGCTATGGCAAAATACGGAGTACTAGTTAGTATAGTATCAATTGAAGAAACAACTTTTAAAACAAATTAATAACTAGTACTCCGTATTTGCTTAAAAACCATAGAAAGCAAGCTAGTGATAATAAATAGCCACATTTTAATTGTCCACACAAAACCCTTTTAAATTATTTAAAAAATACTTTTGTAAAATAAAATTTGAGATTTTAAACTATTAGGAATAAATTATTAAATACATTAAATAGTATTCAAAATATTAATTAAAATTATTTATATATCTATATTGGCATGGAGATAAGAGATTCGTTGTAAAAAATTTAAGAGAGACTCATATAAATTGCCGTAAAATCATACTAATAGTAATTGAATCAATTCTGCTTTTCAGGAAAGAATTAAAGGCCATCAATAGGTCGTTGGCAAGTATATAAAAGTTGAATAATGTTTTGGAGACATAATGTCTAAGACATAATGAGGTTAAAATGGTAATTATATATTATGTGGTATTTTTAATTAAAATTTTATTTTATGTGTTTACTTTACTACCCCTATATTAATTTATTTATTTATTACACCTATAACCTATTTAAGGATATAAATGTAGATTATGCATATATTATGCATGCATTTAATAAACACGTGAATTATATATACGATTTTAAAATATGACTGGATAATATTTTTTTATCTATTCCCCTTTTATTGCATTTATTTAAAGAAAATTTTAATATATAGAGTAGTACAATTTTACTACCAAATAAAAAATATTGGATTTCTTTACAAATTAGTTTTATAAATTTTAGTTTAAAATTACTAACTAAAAAAAGATATTATTAATGGAGCTTATGATTCTTCATTTTCTTAATTCTTAATATAATTAGTTGATGTACGATATATTAAATAATCTAAAATGAGAAAAGTTGATTCATCCAATTATTTTCGTATTAAAAAATACAATAATTTTTTTATTTTTGAAACGTTATAAAGTTAACTTTCTAAGCATAATTTTATAGAGTCGAAAACAAATATTACATGTGATAAAAGTTAAGAAAATTAATACAAAAATACAAAAGATAATGCAAATAAATGATTCATCATAATAACTACTACTATTATTTAATCATACAATTCAAATTTGAATAAGAAATTTAACAAAAAAAATAATAAAACCGGCTATGAAAGTATAACATAAAAAAGAAAATAACTCATAATTAAATTATCAACTGATTATATAAAAAATTATTTGAAAAAATAATAATAGATGAAGCTATCAAATTATTTTATTATTAAATAATACTTTAGTATGTATTTTGTTAATTACTACTATAGTAACTAATTTATAATCTAAATTCATGATTTTTAAATAAATAAAATAGTATAAAATTAACATGAAAAAAATGATGTGTAAACATATAAAAAGTTTCGAGCATGATTGTAGTCTATCTCTAATCAAATCAATAAATATGCATTTAGATAAAGATATTTAATTTGATTTAATATTCCTTAATTAGATTTGTATCCATTTAACATGATATTGGATAAAGTAGTCATAATAAAAAATATATCTATGTCAAAATGCCATAAGGATATTATGGCATGGAGACATTATGTCTCTAAATCACTACCCATAAAAGTTACAACAACTTTTCTATGATAACAAAATAAAAGTAGCTTTAATTTAAGGAGGTTAATTTCATTTAATAAAATTTGCCTTTTATTCTTTGAGACATTTATCTCTCCGGTTGTTATTTGTTGTATACTTTCAATTATGAGGGTAGCCACCTTACTAAATAGTACATCTCGCTTTTGCAAAATTCTATTAGAATATGTTATTACAAGTGAGCGAATTAAAAAGTTCATCGATTATTGGTAGTTTGCATAACTTAGGTGCATGGTTAAATTTAAATTAAAATAAATTTATTAATCCGCCCAACCCCTAACTCATTTTCTCTTATATCAGGTTTTAAAATTTATAGTATTATTCCTTTACATAAATATGCTCTCGTTGCCTTCACAAAGATATATGTTGAATTTATCCGCCCAACCCCTAACTCATCTATCTGTGTTGAATTTATTCACACAATATATATATTATTTTATTTACTAAGGGCATCAGCAGTGGGGCGCCCTATGGCGCACTACGTCATCAATTTTATCCTCCTTCCCCCCACCTGCAGTGGGGCGCCCTAAGGCGCGCCACATCATCATTTTATTGTTTTGTTTAATTAATTTAAATGTTTTCAAATAACAAGTAAATAAAAAACGTCTAAATAACAAATGGCGACGCATTAATAAAAAAAAGTTACACCATTCAACTTACTAAAAAAACAACTAAGTCGGTGCAATTCCCAACTTCCGACGCAGCTCATCGATTAACGCCCGGAGATATTCGGCTTCGTCGGGGTCGGTACACTTCTTGAGGGCATTGTGCGTCTGCAATAACGTCCTCGCCATCGACGTTTTGCCAACGACTCAAACGCGGTGGCCGTCTGGGTCGGGAGCGTTTCCGGGAGGTCGCGGCCGCCTTCCCCTTGGCCTTCGCAGCCTTGACGCCGGGAGGACACCGGTGTTCCGGAACTCCCTTCATCCACGTACGTCCGGTTGAGGTCAACCGGGTGATTGCCGTTGCCGCTGCTCGTGTAATCACCAGCTTCGGTGGTCTTCGTCCTCTTCGGCGCACCAGTGTGCAGAATTCCACCTTGGAACTTCTGCTTGTCCCTCAAGAGCGCCCAGATGGCCTCATGCTTGAAGTCGCCGTACATCGACCGGTACGACAACAGCGCTTTAGGGCGCACGTGGCTCAAGCTCTCGCCGCTCCCCTGTGCCCGCGTGAACTTCTCGAACTCCGCCGCGTACAAGTTCACTTGCTTCTTCACTTGATCTCAGTGCTTGCGGAGTTGCTCACGTTTGCGCTTGTAAGCGGTCAGCGGCTTGGCCTAATTGTAGATGCCGGCGATGCGCTCCCAGTACGCGACCTGCCTCTGGTTGTTCGCGAAAATTGGGTCTTTCGATATATCTACCCAACACCGGGCCAAAATGAGGGTTTCGTCGTCGGTGTAGTTCGTACGGCCGTGGGCGTACTCATCGCAATTTTCGGGAGGCGGCAACTTCTGCGCCCACTGCCGGTTCCGCTTCTTTTTGGCTAGGGCGGAAGCGGTCGCGGCGGGTTCGGGATCGGCCGCTGCGGCGTCACGGCGGGAGGGAGCGCTTGGTCGGTTTGGAGACGGCTCCATGTCAGACAACCCGTACGATTCCGTACTGAAATCGGGATCGTACTGGGTGTCGGCGTCGAACGAACGATATTCGCCGGGTTCTGTACCCGGCCAACGCGCCTCTCCGCTAAACATAGGACTATTGGGACTTGAATCTATTTCGTAGTAATTATGTAAATGTAATAAGTTTCGAAAGTGAAATCGTGAAATGAAATTACAAATGAACTCTATTTATAAAAAAACGAAACCGCGTGCCATCGTCCGCGTCGATCGTCCGCGTAGCCCACAGTGGGCCGGACGATGGGGCGGACGATGGCCTATCGTCCGCGGCCATCGTTCGTGTAGGCCGCAATGGGGCAGACGATGGCGCGGACGATGGGCATCGTCCGCGCTATACTCCGCCCCCTTAGTATAGGGCACGACGATCGTCCGCGGCCTATGTCACGCACCCGCAATGGGGCTGAAGATGGCGGGCGCGGACGATGCGCGCCATCGGGCGTGCCATCGTCCGCCCCATTGCGGATGGCCTTATCCATTTTAATTCGTGCCAAACTCTTTTATTAATCACACTCAAATTTCTCATCATAATATAAACAAAGAATATCACCAAGCTAAGACTATTAGTAATGTTTTTAGTATTTAATTCTCGTCCATTATACATATCACGAGTATTTCATTCGGATCATACTCTAGAATAACATAGTCAAATATACATGCATGTTTATGTCGATAATAATCCAGTAAAAAACATACTTGAAAGTAGAATTTATGCAATCTTGACATGACTTACACATTTTACAAATAAAATACTCCATGAAGATGGAAAAATCTATGTGGATGCATCATGCATGTGTAAGAACAAATGATAGTATTACTATTTTGTGACAATATTTAATGTTCCATTTGCAAATCCAAAATAGTAATATTGTATACTTATTTATCATAAACTTATGAATTATGCAACCACACACTAATTTATCATAAACTTATGAATTATGCAACCACACACTAATTGAATTTAAATATACATTGCTATTTGCCTATTTGGTTTGAATAATAAGATATGATTGATAATTTAATTTAATTTAATTTAATATTGCTATATAATTAGATTCACGGTAGATAATTTGGGCTGTGCCTAACTACTTATTTAATAACTTCCAAATTGAGTTGATTATTTAAACATCATTCAGTCATACAAAATTCTCAAAACACCCACACAGCGATTATTATTTAATTTATTTGTCCTTATCTTATGATTTTTTATGAATATAAAAAAACCCTATATTTTATATTTTTACAGTTTAATCATAATTATTCAATTTACTAGTTTTTACTAAATATAATCAATCAATTCAGACAAAACAATATCTAAATAAGCCAATCATACCTTACGATCAATATATAAAGTAGTATACATTGTTGAGATTTTTCTGTAATTTATTAGTATTTTGTAGTCATTATTTAGTAAACAAACGACTACCGTTGGCCAAGATAGAATATACTAATATCTAACATAAACAAATTCATGAATGGATGAACATGCCAATATATTTATCAACTAATGCATGCTTATATATATCAAAAAATGTAATCATTATCACATGTATTGCTATATTATTTGAAGTAACAGCTTAAATAATGTCCATTTAAAAAAAAAGTAACAGCTTAAATAATGTCCATTTAAAAAAAATCTATTTTGCAACACTAATTATATACAGATCAACGAATGAGCACCCTCACATGCCACGTACTCAATCAGCCGTGACGAAGCCACATTGTGGGGCGAGCCAAGTCCCGACAACTTTGATCTTTTAGGTGTGCTTTATTAAATTTACGTCAAAAATATAATTTTTAAATATACAAGTATTAAGTATGATTAATAATTTGTTTTATGTTGGTACTTTAATTCTACTACTATAATTAATCCATTTCACTCTATTTTTTTAGTACTTAATAATAGTAGTATAGTAAAAATAGAAATAAGATTTTCAGAAATATATTAAAGTTTTGTAAACCAAATTGATCATATTTCTTTTTTATTTAGAAATCATTCTTATTTTCGTTTCACATAAATTGTTTGTCATCAATCTCAAATTTAACATAAATTATTTAATCCACAATTACATACTTTTAGTGCGCAGAGGGTTGAGGGATATCATGGTAAATTCAGATACAGGGCTAGTTAGTCATTTCACATCTGCCAAAAACAACTCAATGTAAATTAGGACTCTCCAGCTGCAATTCTTCTTCTCTCCCTTTCCTCTCCTCTCCTCTCCTCTCCACTCCCTCTTCTCACTCTCTCTCTACAGTGAAAATGGCCGCCGCCATAAAGAAGGTGAACATGATCACCCAAATCGTACGGCTGAGGCAGGTCGTGCAGCGCTGGAAGACAAAGAGCCTCTCGCGCCGCTCCCCTTCCTCCTCCTCCTCCGATTCCGGCGGAAGCCCTAAGTGCCGCACCCCCTCCGGCTCCCTCGCCGTCTACATCGGACCGGAGCGCTGCCGCTTCGTCATTCCGACTCGCTTCCTCAATTTCCCGGTCTTCGTCGCCCTCCTCGACCAGGCGGAGGAGGAATTCGGCTTCCAAACCGCCGGCGGCCTCGTTCTCCTCTGCGAGCCCGCTTTTTTCTCCCAAATCCTCCGCCTCCTCGACGACGACGAGGAGCGCTTCCGCGGCCTCAGCCTCGACGATTTCATCAACATTGTCGCTGAGGTCAGCTCCGACAGCTTGTCCTGCAAAGAATCGTCGTCCTCCTACGGCTTCGCGCCGCTGCTGCACAAAACTAGGGTTTGAAAAATCCCCAAATTGATCTTCGATTTTTATTTTTGCTATGGTGGAATAGTTTTTTATTTCATTTCCCATGTTTTTAAGGATCTGACGAAACGTAGTTGCGTTGAATCCTTTTTTTAATAGCCTGATTAATACATCCTTGAGGCCAGAGTTTTAATGGCGGATTGCTGGTAACTCAATGAGATGTCTGATTTTCTACTTTTTTTTTTTCTTCTCAGTTTAGAGGAATGCAGATTATTTTCTGTAAGATTGTAATTGCATTATGATGAAAATGTAGTTTATGGGAATGGAAAAATCTGATCTTGATTGATTGATCTATGAAATTAGAAAATTAATATTGGATGTTGTCATGTTGC
The DNA here is from genome assembly GCF_004379255.2 of Salvia splendens. Classification (NCBI taxonomy): domain Eukaryota; kingdom Viridiplantae; phylum Streptophyta; class Magnoliopsida; order Lamiales; family Lamiaceae; genus Salvia; species Salvia splendens. Next base: position 38,866,302 of record NC_056035.1, read on the forward strand.
AGTGATTAAATCTTGAGAATTTTATGAAAAGATTCAACCCTCCATTACTATTGTTAATTACAGCTATAATTATATCTTAATCATCTCAATATTAACAATAATTTACTGCTACTCCTAAATATTAAATAATATCAATTATATTTTTTAAAATAGAAATTATTGTAATACTAATATATTGGATTCTTTTTGTTAAAAGTGAAGCTTAATAGAATAAATTGAAATTCGTTGCCAATATTTTCTAATATAATCAAATCAAAATAATGAAATTGATTAAATAAATAGAGAAAGACGAATACTGGTATCTAAGTTCATGAAAAATAATTTTATTATTTCATTATCTTTATCTTTTTGATAATTTATTAATTTTACATAAAAATTGGTGTTATTTACTATTATAACTATTTTTATGGACGAACAATATTTATTTGATCGGATTTCCGATAATGACTAATGAGGTGTGATCAATTTCGATGTCAATTATTTGAAGAAATAAAAAACACGCAATAATGACATATTATAGCCCCACTTCAAATTTAAATTAAACAAAAAAAGTAGTCATTCATAATTTAGCTTTTTACTCTTTTATAAAGACAATGTTATTTATTTAAGGCTGTAGATTTTTTTTAATAATTGATTTGTATATTGAAGTTTCAATCTTTATTAGTAAGTTTGACATTTATTCAAATAACTTTTGAAGATTTATTTTGTTGTTCGACTTTACGTTATTTTTCTTTTCAATAGTTATTCGATTTCGTAAAAATCTAAAATTTACTAAATTAAGTTTTATATTACTACTAACATATTAATTCTAAGTACTTTTTAAAGTTAACCATTTTCTAAATTATTGTCAAAACAATAAATATATGCTATATTAATTTATTTTAAATTAGTTATTATTTTGTGTGAATTTGCCTTCCTTTTATCTTATAATTAATTTCTAAAATAAATGAGTGACTGCCAGAGATGTAAAATGATTAAAAGTTGTCGTTAATCAATTACTACTAGTACTATTTTCTTTTAAGAAAGATCTTGTCGTTAATCTATCGTTATGCCCGGTAGTTTATATAGGAAGTAATTTATTTTGAGTAAGAGAAAAAAATACTAAAATTAGTCAAAAATCGAAACGTGTTTATATAAGTATATATGTGGTCAAAAATATACTGTAATTAAGTAACTTTTTACTTAAATGTTAGGAGTATACTGTATTAAATTCTACAAATTATGGTACGAACCTATCAAAATATTGAACAGCACAAATCTATCAAAAAATTCAAAATCTCAAGACCTATCTCATCCTTCACAATCACAATCCAAAATTTATTACTATGAGATTATCCAATACTAAATTGAATTTTATTTTAAATCATTTTTAACATGTTAAGATCACTTGAGACGTTGTACAAACAAAAATTCAAATAATTTTTCTTCACAAAAATGTGTCATATCGTCGGCAATTTTATTTAAAAATAATATAAATCTGCATGTTAAATCATTGAACCTTAAAAGCAGCAATTACCAATTTAAAAATAAAATAAAATAAAATTTATAGTCATTCTTCCAAACAATACTGAAAAACGGTCGAAAATTTTAACTTTCAGTTTTCTCGAACGCGCATTTCTCGTTTATGCACATTTTGTCAGCCTCTGTTTATATTGGAAAATAAAATTAAACTCTACAGCTTTATATGCTCACGAGATTCCACCTAAAATGGATTCAAATCTATCGAATAAGGTCGTGACAAAATATTCTGTTGGACATATAGATTGACAAAAAAACAGCTGCTTAATTATACACTTTTACTTTATGATGTGTCATTTATATTTTAATACTCTCCCTCAGGCCTCAGTCAATCTGCCAATAATCGTTTTATCTTTTGGATGCTCGAATTTTAAGAATTAAAATAAATTATTAAAGTTATAGTTCTCATTTTTATATTTTAATTATATACTCTGTATATTAAAATGAAATGTATTAGTAGTATAATGTATGGAATAATCATCGTATATACCATTAATTTTTATTTTTATGGCAGATTATAAAATCATAAATAATTCCATAAATTCCATAACCAATGTATTAAAATTCATACATTAACTGCTTATTCAATCGATTATTTTCATAGGTATATTATATTTATAAGTGAATTTGATCACATCATCCCCACAAAAAATTATGAAATATGAGCTCCTAATGTCTTGAAACTTTTAAAAATTTTATATTTTTTCCATAAATTTTGAACTTCGCATATAATTTCACAGATTTAAATAGTTGTTTAATTTTTCCCACTAGCGACAAAATTCATCTACAACTATTTAAGTTCGTGATATTATATTTGAAGTTTAAAATTTGTGGAAAAAATACACATTTTTGAAAAATTTCATAATATTAGATATTAATATCCCCAAAATTAGTTTCACTGTTAATACACTTTGCCTCTTTAAATGAAATAGAGATCGTCATTGAATATTAGGATGCTGATTACTAGCGTCCAACTATATTAATTTACAAATAAAATATATAGTTACTAGTACACTAAATATCATTAAAACGTCAAAATATTGGCATAATTGAAATAATAAAAAAAAGACATTATTGAAATAAAAATTTGCATGATTTCAACTAAGTAATGCTGGAGTGGACCATGTTGGTCTAGGGTGCTGATTACTAGCGTCCAACTATATTAATTTACAAATAAAATATGTAGTTACTAGTACACTAAATATCATTAAAACGGCAAAATATTGGCATAATTGAAATAATAAAAAAAGACATTATTGAATTAAAAATTTACATGATTTCAACTAAGTAATGCTGGAGTCGACCATGTTGGTCTTTATCACGTGTCGATTCAAGTCGAGCACCTTGATTGGGGGTTGTTCGCAGTCGATGAGTCAATTGTGTTTTCGTTTGCCCAATAAGGGATGCTGCCTATTTAACATCGATAATCATATTGTGCAAAGTGATGCATGGATATATGACGGCAACTAGCACGTCTTTAAACCACAATATAAGCCATGCTGAAAAAATGGTTATAGTCACGAAATTTCCGTTATCATTGTGGATATTATCATCGTTGACGTGTGAATCTGTATAGATTGATATGAATGATCACGCTCAAACACGCACATGCGTGAGGGTCACGTGTGCTCCGCCTTGCAAAGCACCCGTAATCACGCCAAAGAACACAAACGTGTGAAAGCAATAAATATAAAGGTAAAACATCTGACAATGAAACGCAACTGATACAATGTTTTTTCCATAATTTGTTGATTAATAAGAGTATGCACTTTTTAATTTTATAAACTATTTTATCCCTAATATGTGGGACCCGATCTCTACTAATAATACTTTCATTATTTTTTCTTTTTACTTTCTCTTACTCTATTAATTTTATAAAACCAGTGTCTAATCTAGAGTGCATATTCATATGGGACTCAATGAGTAGATTAGAGTTTGACTTAAAATGGCTATGGGGCTAAACGATGAATAATTAGCTATCATCTCTTATAAATGTGAAAAATAAAATTATTTTATGATAATACATAATTGTATTACTCGATTACTAGATAGTACGAATCCAAGGCGTGTTAACATGTTTTGATCATTCGGCAATTCGACTGAGTGTTTATATGATTCGGCTGTTTGAAATAGTCATATAAAGCCATAGGATTGGGTAGAAACTTCTCTCCTAACTAATTAAAATTAAATGAATTATCAGAACTATTTTTTTCCGTGAAATATTAGAACTACATTACAACAATGTTTCCTTTATTAATGTAAATATATATTTTTTCAATTTAAAACGCTTACACTTTTTCAAATGAGAATTGTACTTATTGGGAGAACATATAACTATTTCTATTCCTTCGATCATGATACATCCATCATAAATTTTGACGATTGAATAGTCTAAAAATAATTCTTACATTTGAATAATTCAAAAGCCACTTGGGTTATTTCAATTTTAAAATGATTTAATCTAGACAAGTATACATCTTGATTAGTAGAAAGTTAATTTTTTTTAAATCATCATATCGCAGGCGAATAAATATGTAATGCATTAATTTATTTTGATATAATTATCGTTTTTTGTTGTCCTATCATAAAATAGTCATTTACTTTATGAATAATTATAATTATTCTTACTATTATTTCTAATACTTTATTATTTTTTTCTAGTTTATTCCATCTTCACATATTGATTTTTTATACTATTACTTTCATTTACTCTATTACCCAATAAATTAAACATTCATTTTTTAATATATATGGCTAAAATAAACATCTCTACTATGATTGACACAAGCAGATTACTAGTAATACTTATGAATCGATTTTAAATGAAATGTGCCAAACAAATTCAATTATGCGTATGCAATTTATGTCAATTTATCACAGCTCCATAATTACAAATCTATAATTCGATTTAACGAAAATAAACCAACTGTCTTTAATAAATGAGCCGTACTAATATAATAGTATTATTGAAAGTATTTTATTATGGAACTGTTGTACGTACAAAAAAGTACCAGCTGTCCTGTATGAATGTGATGCTTACGCCGGCTTCCACTAATTACAATTAATTAATGAGCTAATTAATTTACTAATTCTGCTTCCCTTTAATAATTGTCATTATTGCCGAGTCACATTCAACTTTCTATATTTATATATTGAAAAAAATATTTTTTTTGTTTACATCGATTTGTTTTTATTTTGATTTGTTCTGATTCCCAGTGTGTGGTCGAAACAAGATGCTTTTAAAACTAAGTCATCGAAATCGATCACGATTCCTTAATTATTTACTTAAGTTTATGAGTTAATTTAATTTTGCTTTATATTAATAGTAGTATGCTTTTATAAACTAAGTGACCGAAATTGATCACGATGATAAGTAGAAAGGTCTAGGGTGAGCTTGGCTTACAGAAAATAGATTTTTTTATTTCATGTACATTTTTTGAATTTCTCATATATTTATTTTAAATAATCTAAATGGGAAGGTTATATTATATATATAAATATTTTTAAATTGTAGTTTGTATGTGTGATTATTAGATGATTTAATTAGAATTATCGAAACACTAACAATATTTATTATCTAATTTTGATCTTATTACTATTATTTTTTGGAAAATTAAAACGAAAGTATGACCAAATTTGGAGAAATTATAAATAGATAAGATTAATTAGGGTAGAAATTATTAAAGTAGATTAAATTTGAAGAGTGATTCCATGTTTGTTCCGGTCCCTAGGGGTGCTTTTTGGCTCCATGTGTTTCATTGGTGTCGGGTGCTCTAAGTTTATTGTTGTTATCTTCTTTTTTTTATTATTGTCGTTGTTGCTTGTGTTTGTCTTAGTCGGATTAAGTTGTTGTCGTTTTACTATTTGATGTTTGATTGATGTTTTGCTATTGTTTTGTGTTTGGGGCTTTTGAGGTGTGACTTTTGACCACTTGTCACGAACCTTTAATCGTAATATGGCTTATCTAACATATTTCTTTCGATAAAAATATAATATATGTATATAGATTTATTAAGTGCTCACCCCTATTGTTTTCCATGAATTCAAATAGAACATACATTCTTTATATGATTTGGATGACAAAAAAATAACCATCATAGTTGGTCCTTACTTTGTTTCGACCAATAATCCTATAATTATAGTACTTCAGTAATGAGCATAGCACCGACCGTGCAAACTTGTGTGTTTGACTGTAATAGGTCAAATATTTGAAAACATAAGCATGTTTTTTTTGTTTGACAAACTTATCTCGAGCTGCTTGAACATTTAAAATAATTATGTTTATTACTTATAAGTTGCATTCATTTGCCACTAGCATTAAGGATTGCATCATGGAAATTGTTAGGCTTTTATTTTTTATGGATATTTCTGGGCTTTACTAAATCTTACTAAAGCGTGTCCCTCTATGGGCTAATATCATACAACTATCTCTCTATAGTTTATACTTTATTGGGCATAATGGGCCCAATTCTCTCCTTTAGATTCATAAAATTGACTTTTAGAGCATCAACGGTAGCGTGGAATTCCCCGCGAAATTCCTAAAAAACTTCCTGCCATGTCATACGGACTTCCCACTGCACTGCCACGCCATAAGGACTTCCCACTACACAGTGGCGGACATCCCCAAGGACTTCCCACAATTAAAAAAATTTAATGCAATAAACGGAAATTTCGCGCGGACGTCCGTGGGAGTCAACGCAATGGCGGACGTCCGCACGCCCGTCGCGACGGAATTCCGCGTAACGCCGCGAAACTGCGGTGTCCTCAGCGGAATTCCGTATCCGTGCATACCATGCACAATGGCGGACTTCCGCCGCGGAATTTCGGCACGCCGGTCGGAATTCTGTCGGGACGGGCGCCATTGCTGATGCTCTTGTAACCTTAACCTTTTCATCAACCCAAACACAAGGAGATAAGGGTTAAATTATCAATTTTGTTCCACTATTTTATACAAAAATGTCCCAATCTTAGGATAATTGCAAAACCATATCTAATGTTTCAATTCGAACTTAATATTTGTTGCCAAAAAAAAATCTAGACCAAATTGCTTCTGGACTTTGAAGGATACATTGAAATACTTCAGAAACAATTTGGTCCGAAAATTGTTTAGTGGGACATTTTGAAGCGAAAATTAAAATGTTGCGTACTTTTCTCTTAATTATTCTACTGTTGAGATATTTTCATTACGACATTAAAACACTAGAACAATGAAACAATCAAATATTGAATCAAAGAAAAATAAAGCTATCATCAAACCATTCATCTTTAATTTGACAGCTATAGAAAAATAAGTAAGATCCTACATTATAACGATCTCATTACTCATGCAATCATATTATTTGATCGTTCTCCCTATTTCACTGGAAATAATTTTTTTTATATGTATAAATATTCTACTTTTGAAATCATTAACAAGTGGAAGAGAGGTTGCGTACTTATACGTGGATGTGAAAAATAATGACCATTTATATTCCCTAAACATATTATTTTTGCAATTATATTGGTTTGCTGGCCCATACTATTTCAATGATTTATAAATCAATTTCACTATGATTACTCTATCTATTTCCGAGACATTACTTTGCCATTTATTTTCAAAGAGTTTTTTTATGATTTTATTAGATTTATTTTATTTTACACTGCTCGTTTGCCTCGTGTTGTCTTGCTGGCTCTCTCAAGACTTGACTTATTCAACTGGATTACAGAGTTAGTATCCAAATTGTGTGTCACGAAATATTCAATGTTAGTTGTGATGCTAAAATTTGTAGTACTGTATATTCTATAATTTGAGTCTTTGAGATGATAATTGCCTTATGATTCGTTATTATAATTCTCTCTTATTCCCATTATAAGCGAGCTACTTTTTTTTTTATCTTAGTTTTGGAAAATGATACTCTCTTCATCCGCTATTAGGAGTCATATTTCTTGGTGGCATGAGTTGTAAGAAATGTTAAGAAAAGTGGGTATAAAAGAATTAGTGGAATATGAGTCTTACCTGTATATATTAGTTTTAAATGAAATGTGAGACCCTATTATGGTAAAAGTGAACCGAGACTCCTATTTGCGGACGGTCTAAAATGGAAAAACGGGACTCCTATTCGTGGACGGAGGGAGTATAAAGTAAAATAGTTGAAGTGAAGAGAATGTAACAAGAAAATAATATAGATAAGATTCTTCTTTACATTATTCGCCCTCTTACTTTACATTTTCTCAAATATAACTATTTTATATATAATTTTTTCAAAATGATCGTAAAAAAGAACTGTCTTGCTTAAATTTACAATGTTATTTATGTGTGTCCGTCAATATCGAAGGCTACAATCAAAGCAAGTTTGTTTCACTTCATGAAATAAAAAAACTAATACAAGTGCTAATTAATTTTTTACTAAGTTCCAGTAAGAAAAAGATAGATACCGAGGCATTTTAATTTGTTTATTTTCTGTCAGTTCAGATCTTTAATTATTATATATTCAATTATTATAATTTTAATAAATATAATATTAGAATATTAAACTTTATATTTTTCGAGGAAATGGCTTATTCAAGATTTGCCACTTGGGTCACATGTTTGGTTTCGTTAAAATCAACTCTTATTTACTCTCACGAATCAAGATAATCCATTAAGCTTGGCCCAATATATAGTACCATAAATTTCCGAAAGAGGTGAAGAAAAAAAGAAGTAAGAATAGTGAATAGTTGAGTACACATCATTTATAAGAATAAATTTAAAGGACACAATGAAAAAATAGTACTAGTAGTAATATTTTTATTGGACAAAGTAAGCACGTGATTCTAAAATATGTGTCAATAATATATGGAACTTGAAAATAATAGTATCAATATATTGCACTTGAATCGAATCAATATGTAAAATTTATCTTTAGTACTCCATAATCAAACCAAACTACATCAAGATAATGCAAATCGAATTTGATTTGCTTTGAGCCTTTGTCAATATTTAGTGACCACTTATCCTTGAATTAGCCATGTACATAAACGAATTTTAACAAATTTTTATTCTGCAATTTTATTGACAACTTTGTCAATATTTAGTGGCCACTTATCCTTGAACAAGAAGACTTCTGTGATTAAACAATTATATCAATATCATTTGAATAATTTATCTCATAAAAAAATATCCCTTTAGTGACCACAAAACAACATGATATCATTATATTAAAAAAATAACGTTATTTAAAACTCAACAGTTATATAATGTTGATAACGTACGAGAAAACATATTGGACATGATAAAAGAGACATTCATTTGGTAGATACGATACTTGAAATGTTTGGTCATAAATGTTTAAGAAATTTGTGTGTGGACAGATGGACTCAAAAATACAGCGCGACTTTTAACTTGATGCCCAACAATTTATTCAAATTCTCTCCTTTCCCATTTCAATAATTTGAGTCACGATGATTCATTTATTTATAATTTAATAAAAATTTTAATTTATATTACTCGTATTCCTTTTTAGATTGTTCCAACTAAGCTACATCATTTTTTTTTGGCAAAAAACCTATAATTCTTCGTCGTTCCGATTTTAAACTAAAATCTATAATTTCAGTTCCGATTTAGAACTAAAAATTAGACACGTAACCGATCTAAATATAATGCATCACTAGTCACATAACTGTAATCTTCGAAATCTTCATATCACGCAATTCCCCGATGACGTCACTCCAACACGTCACGTGCGATGATGTAATTGAATAATCGGAGACTTTAGTTTTACCATCGTCACTACTCACAAATCACAATGCTTTATTTACAGGAGAAACACACACACTGAGCTGTTTCGGCCTCTTTTTCTATGTTTTCACATTCTTTAATTTAATAAACCTCTTTCGCTTTCCACTACAGAGGATTTTAAGTCGAGAAATACGTATTTGTGCATCACAAGAAAAAAGCTAATGTAACAAACATTTTTTGTAAGTGTAAATTTACTTTCAATGAAATTATAATTCACGTATAATCACACTTATGCAGACTAATTAAGTGACTCGATCCTTATTTTATTGATTGGCGGAGTAACATGAGCCTCATCGATTAAGTGACTCGATTGAGTGCACAGTGACGGATATGAGAAATGAAACTCGTGAAATCAAATATAGTGAAATATATCGATGTGAGAGCCAAAAGGTAGGGACGATCTGACGAATGTTGGCAATTTGGTAATAGGTGATGGACAAAGAATGTAAGTGAACCTCAACTGTAAAAGATGGGACGGAGCTGGTGCACTATGGAGTAAACATTAGCTCCAAAGGTTAAATTTAATGGAGTGTCCCGATTCATGAATCACCGAGAAATTCGGTCAGTCTGACCCGGATGTGGCATTGCTTGTGCATGTATATTATTGGAGGACATTTTGAGGCATGTGGAGCCGAAGTCGCTCTCTAGATTTGAATGTTGACTTAATTGCTAAAGTGGAAGAATGAGTGTGAGATCGAGGAATGTTGATTGTTGAACATTAACCAAACGGTTTTCGAAAACGCATAACACATTCATTTCTTAATAGATTATTATATCTTTATTATGTTATCACTATTTGTGAGTGTGCATGCATTGTGGGATGATCAACTCTGAATTATGATTCTTTTCCTATAAAGTTGAACGTGGAATGAGAGAGACATGCGGCATATCTTAGGTGGTAGATTTCCAAACTAATTAGAAGCATATGGCATTAATAGAAAGAAAAGGGTTAATTAATTTTCTATTTATCAAATGCTCCATATGTACTAATGATTAATTATCTGCATAATTTAAGATAGTTACTTACTACTAGCTTCTTAAATTCAGAGTCCACATGATAAATGCCCCTTTCGTTCCTTGTTAATTGAGTCACTTCTTTCGGTACATAGTATGTTAAGTGAAGAGAGAAATGATAGATGAAGAGAGAATAAAGTAGGATATGATATTATATTTTGTTAAAAATAAAAATGACTTAATTATTTTGGAACTTCCCGAGATAGAATAATGACTCAATTAACAAGGAACATAGGGAGTGCCACTTTTTTTAGTAAGAGATTAATGCTCAAAGGGGCAGACAAAATGTTTGTGACAAGTGATTTAGAGTCATATCGTAGACTCGAACAAAATAAAACAGTGTCAGACCCCTCAAACTAATACAGTATCAGACACCAACAAAACACAAAATAACACCAAATACCTAATCTATCTAAAAACAAACAAAACCAACAACAATCGACAAAAACACAACAAAAAAATAACTCTAGATCATCCAACACCACAAAAACAAAAGTATCGACCAGACACTACAAAAAACTCGCAATTTAGTGACGGAAAATTAGCGAAATTAAGGCACTTCCCAAATTTGGTGACAAAGGGAATATCGGCAGATCCGTCATTAAAAATCTTGTCAATAAAATATATTAGTGACGGATCCGTCCGTCACTAATATTACAATGATGAATGTCAAAGGCTGCTACCACGGTAAGTTTGGTTTAGTGACGGACTATTCTGTCACCAACTAGTGGCTGATGTTTTTCAGTCATATATCCGTCACTAATGAACGATTTTTTTGTAGTGAGAAAAGCATAGTTATGGGCAACAAACCTCTAGTATCCTCTCATATCGCTCACTTGATTAATCGACGGTTCTATTGTGGTGGGAAATTTCGGACTCCGGCTTCTAATCCACTACCAATACTGTCTTTTCATTTTGACTCAAATCTTTTGAACATCATTTTAGTTAGGGTTAGACCATGATATGTTGTAAAACATATAGACCTAATAAATTCTTTTGTTTTCCCCATAATAAATTCTTTTTCTCAATAAAACCAAAGAAAACAAATAAGAAAAAACAGGTTAAACTTTCAAGTAGCGTTTTCACTTTGGACATAAACTATTTTCAACTTTCAATTTACGTTCCCCCGAACATAATAAAATATTTTCAATTAATATATCCGTATCAATTATAGATGAAGATATGAGACCATATCAAGGAAACCACATCGAATCCTATTTGACGACCAAAATAACTTGTACAGTATAAATCAAATGTAAACAAATTAAATACACTTACCAGTTTAAAGTGATTGTGTGGTAACTTAGAGTCTTTTAAAAAGTATCTAGATAGCATAATTAATTAATCAATCAATTAATTAAAGCGACTTCTCTTATAAAAGCTTTTAAAGTGGACTGCTTTATTAAATCCACTATTAATTGGAAACTTCCCAGGTTATGAAATACAGTATTATGAATTACAGTATTTACATTTTTGTTATTTCTGATATACATACATTATCTTTAGTGTAGTACTGAAATATTCATGTTTATTTTCGAGTTAAAGTTAAATGTCGATAAATACTTTATAGTACAAATAAATTTTGAATATTGGTCATACTAATATACGTAGTCCCCCTTCTATTGAAGCAAAATTTATTGTCAGCGTTGTAGTTAATTTAAGCTATTGTAAATATGTGAATTTATATATTGTTGATGTACTATTATTTTTATTCTGTTTTAATGACTTATTATACGGTCATATATACCACTGTTTAAACATTCAAACACAAAACGATAAGCTTCATTTTTTTTGTCTATTCTACATTGTGCTTAACCTATGAAGTTCAATTATAAAACAAAAGTTAAAAAAGCCAAATAAATAGATTGGACTAACTCACACATAAATATGAGCACACATCCAAAACTAAAACTCTCAAAACCATTATCAAAGTCGAAGTGTGTCAGAGCAAAAATAACATGTCAGAATTGATTACTTGAAGACCAATATCAAACCAAAAAAAAAGTGGCAAGAGAACAAGAAACACCTGCATTTAGACTTTGCCTTTTATGTTTAGATCAATTAATTGTTTCAATACATGAGCACTAAAGCACCATAACTGAATTTCTCATAAATATAAAAACTCGTTTTGTAAATAGTAAGTAAGATGTGTGAGCTTGATTGAAAAAAGAAAATAAAATAAAATAAAATTGTAAAGAGTATATAAATCGGAAAGCACGTTTATTTGTAGAAATGGTGACACAACGCGGCTTCTTGATGGATCTTTAAAATATGTAGCTTTTGTCATTGAATGAGCCCAGTGGGCCACTCCTTTTATAATGGGTCATATTTTCATATTCTCTCGCTCTAACTTAACCACCATTTCTCTGTCTTATTATTCCCTCCACCTTCTATAAATACTCAGATTCCCAAACCCCAACCCAAGTTAATTCCACTCACTCATCATTCGGTTTCTTCTCCACCTCAAAATTACACTGTTCTCTCTCTCTAGGTCATAAACGCACACAAAATTCACCACATCATGGACAACATGAACGACGACGACATCAAGAGCCTATTGCACAACAGTTTCATCCAAACCGATGAACTTGGCAGGTATGTTGGTGTTGTTGCTCTCTGCAAAAATTCATGTTACTTATATGAAGAGGTTCTATATGTATGCATATTTATATGTGAGTGTGTTGCTTGAGATTGTCTCAGAAATTAAATCGGAACCTGAAACTGTCATGATCTTCGATTTCCTCACTTTTGCGAGAGAATTGATGAGAGAGAGGTTGAATCGATAAAATTAAGTAGGATTGAGCATCGAGGTTTAGGTATACTACGGAAAAGGACAGTTACACAGCATTTTTTATGTTCTGGTGATCGGAATCAAACTGCTATGATTTCGTGATTTTTTTCAAGTTTTTTTTTTCTCAATCACTGAATTTCCATTTCCATGCATAATTGAGTGCAGTTATTTCGAAGATATGTCTGTTGGTTACTACGACTCGAGCTCGCCGGAGGGAGGGGTCGACCAGTCTGCCGCCTCCAAAAACATCGTCTCCGAGAGGAATCGGAGGAAGAAGCTCAACGAGAGGCTCTACGCTCTGAGAGCAGTGGTCCCCAACATCAGCAAGGTAGAACACGCATTTCGCGTGGTGTGACGTAATTAATTAATTAATTTAAGTTCTCGAATTAATTAATAATTCTCTCATGTGCAGATGGATAAGGCGTCGATCATCAAGGACGCGATCGAGTACATCGAGTCGCTGAACAACGAGGAGAGGCGGATCCAAGCGGAGATCCAGGAGCTGGAATCGGGCGGGGCTCCGGCTTTCTACTCGGATCATCAAGCTGAATCCACTGCGTATTCGGCTTCGCAGCCGATTAAGAGGAGTAGAACGATGGATAATTACTACGATTCGTGTGTGTCGTCGACTTCTGCGCCGTCGTCTGCCTCCTACCCGATGCCGCCGTCGTCGTCTCCGATTGATCTCCTCGAGGTCTGTCTCTAGATCTCTCTCTCGATCCAGAATAGCATTAATTGTTACTTAAAATGATGGATTTGTGATGCAGTTGAGGGTGTCAAGTATGAAGGAGAAGACGATAGTGGTGAGCTTGACCTGCAGTAAGGGACCGGACACAATGGTGAAGCTGTGTGACATCTTTGAATCGTTGAATCTCAGAATCATCACCGCTAATATCACTGCTTTCTCAGGGAGGCTTCTCAAGACTGTTTTCATCGAGGTATGTCTCTCTCTCTCTCTCATCTTTTCAACATGGTTGGTCAGGTGGAGTTTGTTGTATATACAATTAGGAACGGATGAAATATCAACATTTTAATGATCTTCACAAATTAATTGTAGATTTTTGAAGATATGAAAGCTCAATTTTGTGTAGTTTATATATTCATGGCCGCCAAAAGCGTTTTCAATAATTGTACATACATATTCATTCATTTCTCACTCACTAACAAGATTTTGAAAAGGACTTGAAAGTAGGAAATCATAACATAATAGGAAAAAGAAGTACTATGTTGCTAAAAATATATGGCTATTATGGGTAGGGGTCTACTGTCCGGTTCCAAGAGAATCTAACAACTTGGAACCTATTCATAATCGGCCTGATAAGTAAATTTATAGTTCTAGTTTAGAATTGATAATTGATGATTTCGGTCACTAGTTTAAAATTTGTGTCTTTTTTTACGATTTTGAACCTTTTTTTTTCGACGATATTTTTTAATTCCCATGTTTTTAAGAGAATGAATTAAAATCAATAATTTATCACCGGTTACGGTTCCAAAATTTCTAGAACAAACCGGTAAAACCGATATACCGGTTAAGGCTCCAAATCGAACCGAGTGGGCTCCTTCCGGGTCAGGGGCAGATTAGTCATTTTGTGTTTCAACATTCAAAATTGAATAAGACAACACTTGTTTGTAATTTTAGACGAATGGAAGTTGGATCGATAGAGAAATTGGTAGACGTTGGCATGGTTCTCACTTCCCAATCCAATTTTCATCTTATTTCTTTTTTCTTTTTTATGCTCATATATTTTTTTTATCAAATTATATTATCCTCCTAAATATTTTTATCTATGCTCTAATTTTAAATTTCAGTTTTTCTTTACTTAATTACACTTGCATCTTTTCAAATCATATACAGTATAGTACAATAAATATAAAAATAAAATTTACTTAAAACGATTGAAAACAGCTTAGACGATTTGAATTATGATCATCGATCTACACTTTTGATAAACATGCGGTGATGATCTCATTTCAACTTGCAGATATTACTAATATATATGAATACTTTATTAACATTTGTGAGCGGTGGGGCCCCTATATTGGTTCTCTTCCCCTTTTAAACTTTACTTTTTCTTTAAAAAATCTAGGGACCAAATATGTTTGTGCTTTCTCCTTCAAAAAGAGAGCTAATAGAGAATATAAGCATTATTTCAAGTTATTTTATTTTAATCACTAGTTCTGTATTATGGATTGATGGTGCGTGTTAGAGTATCATTATCAGAGTTCATTATTTATGAGACACCATATTACTATAACTAAGCTACGGATATGATTTTAAATTAACACTAATTTTCTTGATCAGATATTTAGTAGATACTTGAGGTCACTCTTCACAATCCATGGAATCATATACTATTATCTTTTTTTTGTAGCAATTTGCATAAACTATTGTATGAGTACATATATTCATCAAAGTACAGATCCGTATACTGGTCCACTCAGATTTGTGTTCATCATTTCCAAATTATTTTAACTACTAGTATGTTGGAACAATTTTAAAAAACTCCATTTATAAAATATTTTCTTGAATGTTGTGTATCTCTTTGTATTTTCAGGGTGATGATGAGGACAAAGATGTTCTGAATTTCAAGATAAGAGCTGCTATAGCAGCTCTGAATGATCCATACAGTCCAATTAGCATATGATTAAACAATCACTTGTCTTTAATTAAAAAAAAGGTTTATTTGTTTATTTCTCTTTAAACAATTATTTACATGTAAAATTTATGTGTGTTTGATTGTGGTTGCACTTCAATCAATGGTAATTTCACATCTTTATGTAATACTATTATCTTAATTTCAGGTTTTAGCATTGTCTTTCAATGTACTGTATATGTAAATAAGCGAGGTGGTTTGATTTTAAAATTCTAATTGACTTGTTCTAGATGATATAATATATACACATGGCCTCCTGGCCCAATAAATTTAATATCATAGCATCATCGTATCTCTTTGCAGCTTGTTTCTGCACACGATTGCCATTATTGCCAATTAACTAGGACTTTGGAGTATTAGTTTCTAATTTACCATAATTAAATATAGCCAATTAGCCACCATTTAAATAGTTTGATAACTACGTGACCATTTAAAACGTTTTTTTTTCCTTAGCTACATATACGTCAAAGTTCAAACTAACAATTTTAAGAAGGGTGTTTGGACGTCTGGTGAATTTGCGGACTTACAATTTTTGACATGACATGATAATCTGATACATAGTCATAGGAAATTTATAGATTTGGATCAAATTATATTGGATTTGTGTCTTTATCAGATTAATCAGATAAAAATTAATAATTGTAGGTTAGATACAAATAACCCATTAAGAAATAATATTATATTTAAAAAAAATTATGTTTTACTTTCATAGTACTTTAATTCCTTGTAAATTGGGTTTGAATCATGTAAAACCGATTTTTATAGTGTCATATTAGGTTTTGGTCATTACCATGTCGTATCAACTTATATTATATCTTGTTGTTGACGGATGCGGGTCGTGTTCGGGGTTTGAAGGTAGCAGGTCGGATTTGTGTTAGAGTTAACAATGTACTTAGCAAGTCAGGTTCAAATTAGACCTTATTGGGTTGGATCATTATCATGTTGAGCCGATAACGACCCAACCCGCACAATTTTCCACCCTAATAATAAGGTCGCATAACTGATCTAAAAATTAGAGCTGGTAGGGTCGAACATAGCGAAAAAAAATCGTTGTTAACATCAGAGGGCAAAGATGGTACGATATTCGTTGTTGGTAATAAATGGTAGACGAAAAATGAAAATGAACCCAACCTCAAATTAAGCCATAGTTACTACACCGTGAAGTCGACAACCCCTATAAAAATTGAGTTTGATTGAATTTTCCAACCTTCATAGGCCAGCAGAATTGTATCAGTCGACCCTCAACTCTACATAAATTTGTCATTACATACTTGTCCGCAAGTGTACAACAAATAAATCTCAATATAATACTATAATTGATTACATTTGATGTATCTTGCTAAGAAAATTTCAAGATTAAACATTAAGTTTATCCACATAATTAATAAAGCTTTCAAAATAATAAGTGTGATTAGTGACTAAGTCGGACATTTCATTGCTTAAACACAAAATATTCATAGTTTTCAACAAAGTTTCTTTGCAAATTAAACCAAAGATTAAACTCTATTTTATTAAAAATTACCAAAAATAGAAAATGAATTATCCCCATAACCATGCTTGATCTTAACTATTTACACTTATTACGCATAATGAAAACAAAAATTTAGCACATACAAAACCATAAACTTTGACCATTTCGAAAAAGATCTTTTGTAGGGAGAAATAACCAATCCTCTTTTTCAAATGTCCACAATTACGGGTTGAGAAAAGATAAAACACTAGTGGTCTAATCTAATTCCATGGAGCCCATAACTGACAATAGCCAATGTAGAATACTCCATCCGTCCTTGAAAATTCGTCACATTTCAATTTCTGCACTCGTTTTAAAAAATAATGATAATAAATAGCTAAATTGGAGAGATGGTAAAGTAAGAGAGATAATAACGTAGATTTACCATCTCTTCAATTTAGCTATTTATTATATATTTTTAAAATGAGTATTGAAAATGAAATGTGATAAATTTTGAGGAACATGGGAAGTATTAAAAAACTCTGTACAATTGCAAATCTTGGTCAATATAATTAAATTCCTAGTAAAGCCCAACCAATACTTTATAAGTCTTGCCAAAAAAATTCAAAATTTTAACTTTTCTTAGTATATATAACAATATCCAATAAAGGAAGTGGTTTCGGTGAAAACTTTTTAAAATTGAGATTTTTGAGAATTTTAAATTATACCATCAGTTTTTTATACATTATAGCAATTGGCATTATAAAATATGAAGTAGTAAAATATTGAGTGAGAAATATATATAAAGTTAGAGCATCTCCAACAAAGAAAGGTAAATAAAATAGGTGTATCTTCTTTATACCTTCTCAAAAAGTAAAATATATCTTTTTAAAAGGTAACATATTCCAAAGAAAAAAGGTATATAGAAAGGTAAATGAAATTTTATAAATAAAATAATAGTACAAAATGCATTAAAAAACATAAAGTGTGATACCTTCTCAAATACCTTCCCTATTGGAGAATGGTTTTTCATGAAAAGAAGACAAATATGGTAGTTATAAAATTTTACCTCTCTATTGATGGAGAGGTAAAGATACCTCTTCAAAATGGGAAAATGTATAATACCTTCTTAAATACATTTCCCCTTGGAGAATGATTTTTTATGAAAAAGGTAAATACGATAGTTATATAACTTTACCTTTCCATTTACCTCTCTCCTTGGAGATGCTCATAGAAACTGATATTCATGAAACATCGGGGAACTAATATTGAGAAAAAAAAATAACTACGTATATTTTATGATGCCAATTGATATCAAGATATTTGTGAACTGATATCGATAAAAAAAATAATACTCCCTCCGTCCCTGAAAATTTGTCACATTTCATTTTCTGCACTCATTTTAGAAAAATCATACTAATAAATAGTTAAAGTGAAGATGGGGTAAAGTAAGAGAGAGAATAATGTAGAGAAGACTCTAATTTAGAGCATCCGCAGAGGTGCTCACTGGGACGGACGACGTCCGTGTCGCTGGCGTGGCGCTGTTGTCGCCGCTGCTGCACTCCCGCCGTTGGCACGGCGCTACTCGATGCATCGAGCACGTCCGTGCCACTGAGCAGGCTACGTGGCGCGTTTCTATTGGCCAACGGATTATCCGTTGGAAATTCATTTTTTAAATCGCAAATAATACCAAAAATAAAAAATATATATTTTTCAGATTCCCAAAAATATGGCCGTTTAATTACCATTTTTTGAATTTTTTTTGATTTTTTAATAATTTTTTTATTCCCAAAATCATCTATAAGTACACACATTCATCATCCATTTTTCACATCAAATCATCTCTCATTTATCTCTCGTTCATATTTTTTCATACAACTCATCTACATCTTCCTCTCTCACTCAAACCCTCTCTAAAAATGGATTTCACCGATATCATGGCTGAAGCGGAGCGCGAAGAACAAGAATACTATGAACAATATCGTGCTGCCTATGAAGCCTATGTCGCCGCCACTACCCATGCCCCTCATCCTCGACCAACTAGATCAATTCGTCGCTACATCCCTCGTGACCGGGAGGGATCCAACGAAAGGCTCGTTGCCGACTATTTTTCCGACCAGCCGCGGTTTCCGGAGGATTACTTCCGGCGCCGTTTTCGCATGCCAAAACGGTTGTTTATGCGTATTGTCAACACATTGTCCGCCCGTGTTGAATACTTTCAATCAACTAGAGACGCAACCGGTCGACAAAGTCTCTCGGCGTTGCAGAAGTGTACTTGTGCCATCCGAGAACTTGCTACTGGGCAAACGGCTGACCTCTTCAACGAGTATTTGCATGTGGGTGAGTCAACTGGAATCCTATGCCTTAAAAATTTTTGCGACAGCATTCGTTCTGCTTTCGGTGAGGAATTCCTTCGGGCACCCACCACCGATGATTGTCAACGATTGCTTAATCTTCACGAAACAGTCCACGGTTTTCCCGGTATGCTGGCAGCATTGACTGCATGCATTGGAAGTGGAAGAATTGCCCGACTGCTTGGAGGGGGCAATACTTAAGCGGCCACAAAGGCGGCGGCCCAACGCTTATCCTTGAAGCGGTCGCCAACTACCGCCTATGGATTTGGCATGCATTTTTCGGTGTTGCCGGATCCAACAACGACTTGAACGTGCTCTATTCTTCACCACTCTTCAATGATATTTTGAATGGTGTAGCACCGGCGATCAACTTCACCGTCAACGGAAATGCATACCACATGGGTTACTATCTCGCTGATGGTATCTACCCAAGGTGGTCGACTTTCGTGAAGACGTTCAGCAATCCGCAAGACCCGAGACGGGTTCTTTTTGCGCAGCGTCAAGATTCTGCTCGGAAAGACGTCGAAAGAGCTTTTGGGGTCCTTCAAGGCCGATTCAACATTGTGAAGGCCCCGTCTCGGCTGTGATACGTTAATAATATCGCCGACATCATGTACACGTGTATTATCTTGCACAACATGATTATAGTTAACGAAGGACCGAGGGCGGCCAACTTTTACGACGAGGATGAAGCTGGAAGCTCAACGGCGAGGTCTCCCCCACGCCGAGGTGTGCATAAGACGGTGGGCGAGAGGATCGAAACAAAACACACAATGCGCGATACCCGAACCCACATTGAGCTACAGGAAGACCTAATCAAACACATTTGGGCAAAATTCGGCCACGAGTAGTGGTTTTTTTAATTTTATAAATTTAATTATGTTATTTTAAATTTTTAGGATTTGAATTGTGTAATTTTTAATTTTTAGGATTTGAATCATGTAATTTTTAATTTTTTAGCAATTTGTAATTGTATTCCGAGTATTTTTAATGCATTCTAATATTGTGGAAATGTTTTTATTTAAATTGAATAATAGAATGGTGGGACCCTTGAGCATGTCCTTGCGGAAGAGCATGGATGTGAGTGTTGTGCTCTTGCCTAAGAGCAGAGAGTAAAAAAGTAATAAAAGTGGGTGTGGGCACACATCCGTGCTCTTTGGCAAGAGCACGAATGTGGATGCTCTTATGTTATTATCTCTCTTATTTTACAATCTCTCCACTTTAGCTATTTATTATCATTTTTCTAAAATGAGTGCAGAAAATGAAATGTGACAAAATTTCAAGGACAGAGGGAGTACTATATTTTATGATGCCAATTGATATAAAGATATTTCTAAACTAATATAATTATATGTTTTAACTTAAGAAAATTCTATAATTATCCACCCCCATCCAATAAATGTTACTACTTGTTACTTATACAGTTTGATATGCTAGTAATATCAAGATGGAGAATTCTATCTAGACATTTCTAATTGTTTGATATCACAAGTTCAATATAAGACAAGGGCCCACCTCAATCATGCCAAAATTATAACTTTAACCATGTTCATGTAACCCACCAATTTATCAAGTTAAGCCACTATTAGTTAATACTATACAAATTTAGATAATTTTTTTCTATTAAACAACAACTAAATTTTTGTTATCTCTGCATATCTTGCATATCTTGACATGAAACTCGTATTTCTTATCTTATTTTACATATCTTCTTATATCTCACATTTCTTATCAAACATGTATGTTTTGTGTAGTCCATATTGCTCACTTCGTCCTATTCATGTTTATATTCTTGAATAACACGAGAAATTTGTAAGCGAGAGTAATATTTTAGAGTAAATTAATGCTTTAAAAGATCAAAATATCTATAGGAAAACAAAATATAAACATTCTGCCACGTGTAAAAATGATTTACTAGAAACTAAAAAATGAATCCGACATTGATATCTGAGCAGCAGAGTGTGGAAGACGATCTTCACATCTCTCTCACTCAAAGTCTAAGGAGAGTCGTTAATGTCAGCAAACTCACAATCCGCATTTGCTCACATGGAGCTGCTCCGTTCTTCACTTATTCCCAATTATCTCGCTCCCAAACTCACTGCCAAGAGGTATCTCCATCACCGCGAAAGGGAATTGAATTTCGGAATTCCGAATCATTCATTCTCCAAAAATACCGGTGCAACTGCGAAGCGATGCGCAATCGTCAATAGTGCAAGTGAGAGAGGCGACGCCGACACTGCCGTGGTCGTCGAGAAGCCTCCGCCGAAGCCGCGCCTTTTCAAGGTCCTCCCCGGCCGTCCCACGCCGTTCGGAGCCACGCTGAGAGACGGTGGAGTCAATTTCGCTGTTTATTCGCGCAATGCCACGTTGATTTCTCTCTGCTTGATCAGGCTTCGGGACTTACCGGAGGTAGAATTAACTGTTTTTCGTATTGCTTGGATTGATTTTTGCGATGCGAAGTGCAATTTATGTATTGATGTATGTGAAATTAACGAAACACACGTTGTAATTGGTGGAATTAAGTAGTGGATACTGCAATGGATTGATTACTGAGTGTGTTTTCTTTAATTTGAGTTCCTGTTATTCCTATTTTTGGCAGAAAAGAGTGACTGAGGAAATTGCTCTGAATCCGCTTATTAACAAAACCGGGGATGTTTGGCATGTGTTTGTTAAAGGTGATTTCGAAGATATGGCCTATGGCTACAGAGTTAAAGGGAGTTTCTCCCCGGAGGATGGTTTCTATTTCGACTCTTCTAAAATATTGGTCGACCCGTATGCAAAGGTCAGTAGAGTCTGGCTGTTTATGGTTTGTTTGTTTCTCTGTACGTCTTGATTCTTGTCATGCAATTGTTGGAATAGGGAGAATGTCCGTGATTTTTTATGAGTTGAGACCTAGACATATTGTAACTTTTCCGTCTTTGGCTACAATGTAGGCTGTTGTGAGCAGAGGGGAATACGGTGCCTTAGGACTTGATGACGATTGTTGGCCTCAGATGGCAAGTCCGGTTCCTTCTATTAAAGATGAGGTATTCATGAATCATGAATGTATTGATTATGAAAAAGCGTACATTTATCTTTGTGAATGTTCCTATTGTGAAATATATGTCGAGTGTGCTGTCATGCTACTATTGGCAGTTTCACTGCTTCCAATATGATCCTAGTTCATAGGTTCAACTTCATATATGTCTCCTGGATCATAGCACAATCTCATTTTTGTGGCTGATATTGGAAAAAAGAGGATTATTTGAGAACTTCTTGGCAGAATTCGGTATTGTCTTATTTGTTCTCTGAGCTGTTTGGAAGGGATATGTTTTGAATGTTGGTTTTATTTTGAGAACAACTAATGAGGAGCATAGCCCTAACCTTTGGTTTGCATTAATATTTAAAAGGAATGGCTCCTTTTTGTTTTTAGTTACAATGTTCCTTTATTACTTCACTTGATTCATTATTGGAAATTTTCAGCAGCATATGTGGATTCTAAGATTTTTTACTAGTTCACATGAGGTTCTTCAATTCTTGGACATTTATTAAATGATGTTTTTACCCATCTTGATCTTGCAGTTTGACTGGGAAGGAGATTTGCCTCTAAAGCACCCGCAAAAAGATCTAATTATTTATGAAATGCATGTTCGTGGATTTACAAGGCATGAGTCAAGTGATGCCAAATTTCCAGGGACTTACCGTGGCTTGGTGGAGAAACTTGAACACTTGAAGGTATGACTGCAATTTTAAGCCTAATTTTCTTCAAAAAAGCATACTTTTCCCCCTTCATAGTTTGTGTGGCCACTTCTTACTTCATACTAGTTGTTATGCCAGGTGCACTTAAGCCACACTTTACCAAAACTGCTTCTTACTGTATACTAGTAGTCTTGTTTATGCAGTCATAATATGGTCAGATGGACTATTGATAATATGATATGCAGACTTTATGTTTGAGAGGTACTGTTAGTTTACTGTATGACATTGCTATATTCTTTTGCAGAAAATTGGTGTCAACTGCATTGAATTGATGCCATGTCATGAATTCAATGAATTGGAGTATTATAGCTATAACTCTGTCTTGGGTGACTACAAGTAACTTCTGACTTCCTATCTCTGACTTTAAATGTCCTCAGAAATCTTTGGATAGTGAAAACCTATATCTTGTAGTTTGAGAATAGTACTGCGATGCTTTCTGGTGAATTATAAAAATCTGATCCTTTAATGTTGATTGCATTCCCTCTATCTGAGATGAAAACTCAGACACTTTTTTTATTATAAACTTATGAGGGTGTTTGCTGCTACAAGTATTCTTGCCTTTTCTGATACTGACTACTAAAAGTCATCTCATCTAATGTGTCAATTTTATATGCCTTCACTATATGATGGAATTCTTCCAGAGAAATAAAGATCCTAATTTCCACAACATTGTTTCATGTCCAGGATGAACTTTTGGGGGTATTCAACGATCAATTACTTTTCACCAATGGCAAGATATTCTTCAGCCGGTACTGGTAATTATGGCCTTGGTGCAGTGAATGAATTTAAGTACCTTGTTAGAGAGGCACATAACCAAGGGATTGAGGTAAAAAAATCTGAATAATGAGTGAAGTATATTTTGTGGTGAGCCTTTTGTTTGAATCCTCCAAATTCTTTCAACATAACAGGTAATTATGGATGTAGTCTTCAATCACACTGCTGAAGGGAATGAAAATGGCCTCACATTATCATTCAAGGGAATTGAAAGTAGTGTCTTTTATATGCTTGCACCCAAGGTAAATCTATACTTATTATTTTATGTCCGGTGTCATTCTTGTTATTATTGTTATTTTCAAGAAAGAGTATGCACTTTTTATGGAGGTACTTAATTTGTCTGCTTATATCGCATGAGCTTTGTATTTCATTATTTTCATATAGGGTTGTGAAAACACACATCGCATTCCTATTATGATGTGTAGAGTGGTGTGTTGGCCATTTTTTTTTAAATCTCCCCATGATCCTATCATGCTGCGCTTGTGTATATTGGTGCAAGGCTCTAGTGAATATCTATTGACTATCTGATGTATAAACCTGATCAATAACATTGTGTAGCTAGTCACAGATAAAGTTGTTGTACGTCTTTTTGTCTGGGCTCAACAGGTCTAGTTTTAATTTCTTCCAAATTCCATCAGACCAGTTTGAACAACTTAGAAATAGTAGGGTGGTTAGAATGCTGAATTTGTATCCTGAAGCGAACATTCTGTAATGTTCGTTTAAACAGGGTGAATTCTATAATTATTCTGGTTGTGGGAACACCTTCAACTGCAACCATCCCATTGTACGCCAATTTATTCTGGATTCCTTGAGGTATATGCTCTCTCTCTCACACACCCTCCGCCTGAGAAGCTACATTATACATAAATAATGGTTCATCCATTTCACTAATGAATAAAATGACCATACATAATCTGCTTACTTTGGCTGCATGTGGGGAAAGAAAAATGAAATTTAGTTCTAAAACATTTTGGATAAACTAGTATTAAATGCTATGGTTGTTTTTAAATAATTAATGAATTCTTTAAAAAAATGTTTTCTTCTTGGTTTTTGCAAGCTTCAATCAACAGGTTTTGTGCCGACTGCAGTTTACAAAAAGCGTGGTCTCAAATCAGTTCGTTCTATATTATTTATATTTTATTTTTGATGCAGTATGAATATTTCTACATGATTTTTCTTTGTCGATGACATAATTGACACTACGTGAAGTACTACCTCCGTCTCACATTAAGTGTCACATTTTGCCATTTCGGTCCGTCCCACAATAAGAGTCACATTTCATTTTTACCATAAATGGTAAGTACACCCCTATTTCACCAACCAATTCTACTCACATTTTATTATAAAACTAATATATATATATATATACAACTATATATAAAAGTGGGACCCATAGTTCACTAACTTATTCAACCCACTTTTCTTTACATTTCTTAAAATCCGCGCCCACACTAAATGTGACACTTAATGTGGGACGGAAGTAGTAATTTTTTTATTATACGTGAAGCTTTTGGAATAATTGACAACATATTAATTATGTATCAGTTCAAAAGACTGATCTGCTCCCTTCTTGTTTATATAAGGATCATTAAAGTTGATGTATTTTTAGAAGTAATAAGTTTTTATCCTGTATACCGAACAAAACATTTATGTTTCATGGGCTAATCATTATCAAATAGATTATCACTAATATATTCTGGTCATGCTTGACACATCATTTCAACTCATTAACATATTTTTATATGTATTTATCTGGCTTAGTCCTGATTCTCAACAGATACTGGGTGACAGAAATGCATGTCGATGGCTTTCGGTTTGATCTTGCTTCCATCTTGACACGGAGTAGCAGGTATGTTGTTACATCATCTTCGGGGCTAGAAATCTATTTATAGGTAATGGTCAGTCTCCATTACCCTTGATGTTGGTTTTGCAGCCTCTGGGATGCTGTAAATGTATATGGCAGTGCAGTTGAAGGTGAGACAATGACTACCGGAACTCCTCTATCTTGTCCCCCATTAGTTGACATGATCAGCAATGACCCTATACTACGTGGAGTGAAGGTAGCTAGTCTGTTTTGCACTTATTTTTTTGTTCAAAAGTATTTGGAGATCTGCCCTCCTTGTCCTCATTGTGAATGGTGAATAAATGACTTCGATTATTAGCGTATATCACCTGGAAGGCTGGAAGCGGAACCTATTTGCATGAGACTTTTTTGCTCCTCTTCTCCCAAAAGGATACTAGGATGACAATCGAACGCTCGCTAAAAAGGAAGATTCAGCCTCCATCTAGAATTTTCTGCCACCCTCCATGAAAAAAACCCCCAACAGCAATGCACCTTTAGTTCGCATTTTAGTATTGGATCTTAAAAATATGCTTCTCGTTGTTAGCACGGCTCACTTATCAGAACTTCTCCCTATAAGTTCTTGTTAGATAGCTGAATAAGATTTGTTTATCTCTGATCAGCTTATAGCAGAAGCATGGGACTGTGGAGGCCTTTATCAAGTAGGAAACTTTCCCCATTGGGGTATTTGGTCAGAATGGAATGGCAAGGTAAGTAGAGCTACTATATAACATGAAGTTGTTGATTTATGGGCACTGTAACCACCAGCTCTTACTACTAAGGCCCACGGTTCAGGAACTGCCGGTGGTGGTTTCCAATAGGTAGAACTGGAACCAGACCGTGGGAGGGAAAACCTAGTATATTCGCTTACTTGTTCTATATTTTATTTTCAGTTTCGGTTCCAAAAGTAAAGGGCTTGGGCTCTTTTACTTGTACTCAATTTTAATCTTCCGAAAGAATGAATACTAGGCTTGTACTCAAAATATAGAACAAAATAAACCAGTTTCGGTTCCAAAAGTAAAGGGCTTGGGCTCAATTTTAATCTTCAAAGGACTTTAAAAATGAAAGTCGGGCAGTTAACTGGCGGTTTTGGTTCCATTTTTGGAACCCGCAAATGGCCTGTCCCATTGTCAGTTTCGGTTCTGGTTTGGCCTGAAACCAACCAGCGGTTCAATTTTAAATGGGAATCTCTAGCTCATACTCTCACATCTATATAAAAAAATTTCAAACAGTTGTCCTATAAAAAGTCTGCTAAAGCTCCTGTAATTAACGATGTACTACTCACCCAGCTTCATTTTCCCTACTGTTGGCAGCACAACGTAATTGTCTGTGTTGCCAAATAATTTAAATCCTAAAATCCTTAGTAGACTGCCAGTGTCTTTCTTTTAAAAATTTGACATTTTTTAATGTGCTTCTGTCCCTTAGTTAGCCCTCTCTGGTTAACACCATTCCCAAAATATAAAATTATATATTTGAAGAGTACCTTTTTTCCCAGTACCGTGATGTCGTAAGGCAATTTATCAAGGGCACAGATGGCTTTTCTGGGGCATTGGCTGAATGCCTCTGCGGAAGTCCTAACTTATACCAGGTAACTTTCTTCACGTGGATTCCATGTAGAATAGAGTTCTACATTGCTATATATCTCTATACAGATTTTCGAAGTACATTGTACACTTTTCATTCCTTCCTGTTAATCTGAATCAGAAAGGTGGAAGAAAACCTTGGAGCAGTATAAACTTTGTTTGCGCGCATGATGGTTTTACTTTGGCTGATTTAGTGACTTATAATGAAAAGCACAATTCATCTAATGGTGAAGACAACAAAGATGGGGAAAATCACAATAATAGCTGGAATTGTGGCCAGGTAACATTTGAGTTCTTAAAAAATGTTGTTTCAATACTTTTTTATCTGTGGTGAAGTGCTAAAGGGCTTGTGGTCAGATAGTTTTGTGTATCTTATAACTGAGCCCAATACCTAAAATTACACCTCTGTGTAGTATTATGATACAATAGATTTGGACAATATATATTTGAATTGTGTTTCCGGAGCCTTTTAAACCTAAACTAAATTATGAATACCATCCTGTTATTATTATGAAATCCCTTCAACTAGATTAGTTTCTTTCTTAGTTTTGATTGTTGAGGCTAGCTAGTCATCTAGAACCATTAAGGTAGTTCTTGTCTTTTGAAGTAAGAAAATTTTCCAATCTAAGCACTTCTTCGTAGTAGACAGTGGAAAAACTTCTAGTCCTGATAGTTTCTTCTGTTAATTCGTCAGGAGGGAGAATTTGTGAGAATTTCTGTGAAGAAACTGAGAAGCCGCCAAATGAGAAATTTCTTTCTGTGCCTCATGGTTTCCCAGGTAGGAAAACTCTGTTTCACTCACTGTGGAATGTGGAAACTAGCAATATTATTGAGTTCATATATCTCTAAAAAGTCATGCTACTTGTAATGACTTCTGCGAATGTGGAGAGATTACACGAGCACGAGCCTCATATTTGTCTACTTCTTGTGTTGATAATACATCAACTTAATATTTCTTCTCCAGCATTCTAATTTCTACCCAAACATAAATTGAAGTGATTATATGCATGTAATCTTGTATTATTGTTCTTCCACAAAACTGTCAAATAAATATCCTGTCTCCTTCTCCTTCTGTTTGAAATTTGACCAGGGTGTCCCAATGATCTATATGGGAGATGAATATGGCCACACAAAAGGAGGAAACAACAACACATATTGTCATGACAATTTCGTAATCCTCTACTCATGCGCTCAGCATTACATTGGTTACTCGCTATCCCTTCCTGTTAGAGCAAAATTCCACTTTTTCTGCAGATAAACTATTTCCGGTGGGATAAGATGGAGGAGGCCTCATCAGATTTCTTTAGATTCTGCTCCCTCGCAGTCAATTTCCGCCGGTATCTCCCTGAAACTTATCGCTTTTCCTGTGCTTTTGCTTCAATGAAGCTCATCAAACGATATTTTTTCCTATCCAGTGAATGCGAGTCTCTCGGCTTAGACGAATTCCCAACAGCAAAGCGCCTCCAGTGGCATGGCCATGCTCCCGGGGTTCCAGATTGGTCCGACACAAGCAGATTTGTGGCGTTCACACTGGTAACTTCCCATCCTCGGTCTGATGCAAAATTGAAATCTTGATATTCTTGTCTGAAATGGCTTTGATATGGGAATTGCAGATTGACTCAGTGAAGAGGGAACTGTACATAGCCTTCAACGCAAGCCATGTGGCTGTGGTCGTTGCGTTGCCAGAACGGCCCGGATACAAATGGGAGCCGTTGGTGGATACAGGCAAGCCAGCTCCTTACGACTTCCTCGCCAATGATATCCCTAACCGAGAAGTGACGGTCCAACAGTATGCTCACTTTCTTGACAACAACTTATACCCCATGATTAGCTATTCTTCTATTGTTCTCACACTTATCCTCGACCTCACTTCATAGTTTACCTCTCAAAACTCTTAGCATAAAATTCTCTACTATTCTGTGAAACTTAAGGTAGTATATCTAGATAAATGGTAGGCTTTTTTTGTCTCTGAATCTGATTCTTTGATTAATAGTCGATTTTGAGATGAACTTGATTAGCTTGGTTTGATGCAATTATGGATGAAATCTTCCACTTCGCAGTTACCTTCTCATTCTGTGTTTGACATTTTTTTTTTGGTAGAATGGAAAGATTAATTTTATTTTAGCAATGTGTAGTCATTGAAAGAAATTGATATACACATGTTATGGAATCGTATGATTCAGAAATATATGATGAAATTTTCGATATCAATGCTAGCTAGAAAAGAGTAAATTAATACTATGAATTTCGTGTAACAAAGCACCTATTTTACTGAAATAAAAGAATATGATTACTATATAATTGCATATTTTGTAATAGAAACATTAGAATCTGGGCATCAATTTTTTCAAGAGACTTCATCCTTGAAAACTTCAAATACAATAATTTTTAATTTTATATTCGTATCTATACATTATTTATGATTTTTATATTTAATGTTTGGCTGATCAATGGATAACCAATATTCTACCAACTTTATCTATAAATATAAGAGACTTTAGATATTTAGCAGGCATTACTATATATGGTGTATTTTAAACGTAAAAGTTCAAATATATCCAACTCATAAACCTATTTATGCTAATATTATAATTTTATTTGTCTTGTAAGAGTGTATCAAACTTAATAAAATATTATCGAACACAATCACTTCAAAATTAGATAACTTTACAACTTTATCACTTTATAATTAGAAATTAAAAATGTGATTACAAGATTAGGACATTGAGGAGAGAGAGAGGCCACTCTCCCAGTTTCTGGAGTCATCTAGAAATCCGTTGGAACATAAATATCAGTCTTCAAAATAGTGTGATCTTCCAATTCCATTACCCATTGCAATTTGCACTCACTTTTCACGCCAAATTCCCCTCAACTTCAATTTCGATCGTCTCTCCTCCAAATCCATCCTCTCTCGCTCTTCTTTTTACGTTTAATTGCGCCAATAATGGAAGCGAATTTCCAGCCGAGGATGAAAAGGAAAGACTTTGAGCATTTTAATGACGACGTCTCCGATTTCATCTTCTCCTCTCCCGCCACCAAAATCCGTAGGCTGGTAAGCTATTTCTGCTAAATTGATCGTAGTAGCTAATTCCGTTGTCGAATTCCTAGTTGCTGGAGTTCGGTTTTATCCTCGTTAGTTTTCAAGCGGCAATGTCATAGTTCTAATTTTTCACTCGCATACGAGTATAGGATGCTGAATTGCCGCCGATGATGATAGTGGAGGAGGAGCCTGAGGTCGCCGCCTCGACGTTCGACCAATCGCAGCAGCTCCTGCCGGAAATGAGCTCCAAAGTATCAGGGGGTTTGAAAATTGAAGAGTTACCGGATTTGGGGGAGAATGAGAGGGCTATTGTGCTTTACCAGCCAAGCACACCAATCGTCCGTTCTCCTTCCAATTTCTCCGTCTCCCTTGATCCTCGATTCATCTCCGCGTTGAAAAGTAAGCCTAACTGTCTCGATTTTATTCGTGTTGATTGCTGATACATTATTAGGCCTTCATGTTTCATCTGCATCTGCATTTACTTGAAGTTTCACCATTGATCGAAACGTTAGGGTTAAGAAGTGGAGTTTTACCTGTAAATCATGGTTGATTAGGTAGATATCAATTCCTGATTAATGTTTTCATTCAGCAGAAATAGGATTTATTTGCTGGTAATTTTAAAACTTGTTTGTATATGCTGAGGAATGTGAAAACTGTATTTACCTGATTTGTCTCTGATTTTTGTTAGATCCAGTGTTGAGATCAAGCTCTGCAAATTCTTGGAGACTATATAGTGATGATGAGGGTGCAACAGAAGATGATATTGAAATACCTAGCTCGGGCAACGGGTGCCAAGCCATTGTCCCATGGCTTCCACAGCCTGCCAATGGAGATAACTCTTGTCACCAATTTGATGGTGGTGAAATGATGGAGGCCGAAGATACGGCTGAGGCTACTAGCATGGATGTTGAAGATAGTCCAAGCATCCAACAAAGCAACTCTGGCTCGGTGCCAGTGAGCCAAGGTTTGCCTCAATGGCAGCAGCACTGCACGATCTCACAGCCTGCTCAGAACACGACAACCCCTATTGTATGGTACCGATGATTATTAGGTCAGGCGACACACGGCCTTCATCAGAGCCCCTTCTCTAGGTTAGCAGCTTGTTGGGTTGTGCTTTGTGTGAGCTTGTTAAGTGATCATAGTAAATGGATTATCGTTGCTTCATGTTCAATTTGTCAATTACTCTGTAATTGCTATGTGTAAAATGAAGCTTGATTGCGGTATAATTTTGAATGAGCAAACTTAACTTTTTAAGTACACTAGTAATAGATTTGGAAATTAGTTACAAGTATCATGTACGAAATTTTTTATCATGGGATAAAAAGTGACACAAATGTATATTAATGTGATGATACGTACGATTAAATGTATGCATATTAATGTGATGATACGTAAGATTAAATGATGGGGCTTTGCTCGCTTTTCTTACCAAAAAACAAAAATGACCTCATTTTGAACCTTATAAAGAATTGAAAATAATTAAAATTCATCCCTTCTCTATATCTAATAGACTTGAAAGACTCTAACCCCTTCCATGCAACCCACAATAATATCATGTTGTCGCAAGACAATCGGTAGGAGGCACCTTATTGAAATACATCAAAATAGCTGGAAGAGTGAAGAAAGAAAAAGTCGACCGTTGGAAGAAGTTGAAGACCGTTGGAAGATATTTTCAAGTTAGTTAGTTAGTTAGGATGAGCTGGCATCTCTTTTGTTTCTCTTCATTCGTAGCTAGACTATAAAAGGGGATTGTAACCACATGTATTCCTTGATTGAGTGATAAATAAAATTTCTCTCGTTTCTCCTTTCTCTCAGTTTGTATCTTTGAGTTTGTGTCTTTTGATATGAGTTTGTGTTAAGTTCATGTTACTGAGTTTGTTTCGAGTGTTTGATCTGAGTTCTCTGTCTTCATATCTTGTTCATCGAGTTGGATTTCTCTGTTTCTACATGAAGAAATTATCACCAGACATGTGGTGTTCCATGAAGACACCTTCCCCTTTGATCATCTATCTCCATCTGATTTTCCAGTTCCCCTAAACACATCCTTTACTGATATTCCACACACTCCTTCAAACTCTGCCTCTGATCCTCCTATTCCACAACCACATAACACAACCCCTTCTGAAATCCCTCAGCCCTCTCATACTCAGCTTACAAGAGCTGGTAGACAACAAAAAACCCCAGCTCACCTAACTGACTATCTCTGCAACTCAGTTTCTTCTTCTTCTTCTTCTTCTTCTTCATATCCTATATCAGCCTACTTCTCCCTCTCCAAACTCTCTCCATCTCACCTCAAATACATTGTTCTTATGACTGCAGTCTTTGAGCCCAAATCCTATAAACAAGCCTCCCAATACCCTAAATGGCAGCAAGCTATACAAGAAGAGCTCTCTGCTCTCATTCAAAACAACACTTGGAAGATTCTTCCCCTACCTGAAGGAAAGCTTCCTATAGACTGTAAATGGGTGTTTAAAGTGAAATTCAAACCTGATGCTACTGTTGAAAGATTTAAGGCTCGTTTGGTGGCCAAGGGATTCACACAACTTGAGGGAATTGATTTCCTAGACACCTTCTCACAGGTGGCTAAACTTACAACAGTTAAGTTCATTCTAGCTCTTGCTGCAATACATGGCTGGTCTCTTTATCACCTTGACATCAACAATGCTTTTCTATATGGTGATCTTAAGGAAGAGATCTACATGAACATTCCTCCCGGGCTTCTTGTTCAGGAGGGCAACCAAAGTGGTCCCCGAATGGTCTGCAAGCTAAATAAGTCCTTATATGGACTAAAGCAAGCATCAAGACAGTGGTATTTGAAGCTCACTGAGGTGCTAGCAAAATTTGGATTACAACAATCAGCCTCGGATCATTCCTTCTTCTTCAAGAATGAGAGTTAACCTTCTTTGCAGTGGTTGTATATGTTGATGATTTGATAGCAGCCACCAACAAGCCCTAACTAATGGAGGATTTCAAAGAATTCCTAGGTCAGTTTTTCAAGTTCAAAGACCTAGGACATCCTAAATATTTTCTTGGACTAGAGATAGCTAGAAGTGAGAAAGGCATCATGGTCTCTCAGAGAAAATATACAATGGACTTGCTACGAGATGCAGGTTTACTTGGGTGCAAACCTTTCTCTGTGCCTATGGATCCCTCCAAACAATTGCAACAACAGTCAGGCAACTTCATGGAAGATTCATCCAAGTATAGAAGACAAATAGAGAGGCTACTATACTTATGCATCACTAGGCCAGATATCACATTTGTCTTGCATAAACTGAGCCAATAGGTGTCAAAACCGTGTGTTGATAATTGGGAAGCAAGTGAAAGAATATTGAGATACTTGAAGGCTACACGGGGTCATGGATTGTTTTATTCAAGCAAAGCTACGCCGACACTCAGCATATTTTCTGATGCTGACTGGGCAGCTTGCCCGGATACTCGAAGATCCATGACCGGATATTGCTTATTTCTAGGATCTTCTTTGGTGTCATGGAAAGCTAAGAAGCAACAAACCATCTCCAGATCATCTGCGGAAGCCGAATACCGAGCAATGGCTCAGGCAACTTGTGAGGTCATCTTGGCCATCGCATTGTTGAAGGATTTTGGAGTTAAAGTTGAAAGGGCAGTCCCCCTCTTTTGTGACAACCAAGCCGCGGTGCATATCAGTGTTAATCCAGTTTTTCATGAACGCACCAAACATATTGAAATAGATTGTCACACAGTTAGAGAGAAATATCTAGAGGGAACCATTAAACCAATGCATATCAAGAATGATTTGCAACTAGCTGACATATTTACAAAGCCTCTTGGAGTTGCAGCTTTCGAAAGGATTTTGAGCAAGATGAGTTTTTACAGCTTGTACACTCCATCTTGAGGGGGGGGGGGTGTTGAAATACATCAAAATAGCTGGAAGAGTGAAGAAAGAAAAAGTCGACCGTTGGAAGAAGTTGAAGACCGTTGGAAGATATTTTCAAGTTAGTTAGTTAGTTAGTTAGGATGAGCTGGCATATCTTTTGTTTCTCTTTGTTCGTAGCTAGACTATAAAAGGGGATTGTAACCACATGTATTCCTTGATTGAGTGATAAATAAAATTTCTCTCGTTCCTCCTTTCTCTCAGTTTGTATCTTTGAGTTTGTCTTTTGATATGAGTTTGTGTTAAGTTCATGTTGCTGAGTTTGTTTCGAGTGTTTGATCTGAGTTCTCTGTCTTCATATCTTGTTCATCGAGTTGGATTTCTCTGTTTCTACACACCTCATCAGAAATATAACCATCATCCCTCTGTCGTCCCCGACACCACTCGCCCCACAAGCACCCCTAGCATAAATCCAAGCCGAATACAACCATATGCATCATTTCTCGATTTATACATGTAATTAGTAATTCAAACAACAATCAATATTCTCACTTAATTCAATTCAATTCACAGTTAAAGTTCAAATTTTCAAAACCACTTGGTTGCCTAGTTTTCAATTTGTAAATTGATTTGACCATGTTGAGCATCTTAAATGGTATTGTAGAGAATGATATGGGAAATAGCGGGATTTAATTTTGATGTTCCAACACGAAACATTGATTGGCTTTACCCAAAACGACTTAAATTTAGACGGCTTAAATTAAAACATCATCATTTGTAATTCAAAATTTGAAAAATAGAATTTGACCCACAAAAGTTTTCAAATAAAAAACAGGGCTCATTTGCAATATGTTGCTTTAAATTAGGGGCCAATCCATAAATCCTACAAATTGAGGGGTCAAACCTCTGCATCAAAAGCTTCTTCAGCAGCACGAAACTCTGCTCTTCCTACATTTTCTCCAGTTCTTCGAGTACGAATTAATCTGTTGATAATTCCTCACTTCACACATATCCCAATCGATCTCCAATCTGAGATTCATCATGGACTCAATTTACAACGATCTGAACGCTCCGCACTCGATGGGAACCACCATCATCGGCGTCACTTACGACGGCGGCGTTGTTTTGGGCGCCGACTCTCGCACCAGCACCGGTACCTCTTTCTCAGATCATTTTTGCTACTCTTTGCAATTTTTTTTCCGTCATTATGTTTTGGTGCTTATCGGTATTACATTCATATGTTAATGTATTTTGTAGGAATGTATGTGGCGAATAGGGCATCTGATAAGATCACTCAGCTGACCGATAATGTCTACATTTGCCGCTCTGGTTCGGTAAGAGCTTTACGTGGTTGTTTTTTTTGTTTAATCGTGTTATTATTGGAAATTATAGGGTTTTGCTATGTTTTCTAGGTTTTGGAACAAGCGAGAAAAAAAATTGTCTATGATAGTACATGGCTAGTTTTGATCTTCAAAGTTTCATCCAATATATTTGTACAGAAGCCGAAGAGTAGTTATAGAAGGATTTTTGTGTTAGTGTGCTTGTATTGATATAAGCAACATTTTATGTGTTTATAGCACGTACTTGTTTACTGAGTAATAGGGGCTGAAGCTTCTGTGTATGTAGATTTGGTTTTTGGCTGTAGTTTAAGTATAATTGCCTTTTCTCATAGATTTAAGCCTTGCTGCTTCATCTTTACTGCCTCCTGTTATGATCTGTTGATGCTACCAAATTTTCATATCAATTTCTATTGATGATGGTGATGGCCACTCACAGCTCACTTTATCATCATTTTTGGCTTCTAGTACAAAATTATGGCCTGAAGCCATAAGCTCACTCCTTGATAGATCATAGATAAGCTGCACAATTGAATAGATTTCCTTTCCCTTTGTCTAAGTAACACATTTTGCCTTGTTTTATTATCAGGCTGCAGATTCTCAGGTTCTTTCAGACTATGTTCGCTACTACCTCCATCAACACACGTAAGTCCAGACAACAAACTATCATTTATTGTCGCTTGGTTAAGTTTTTGTTGTTCTTGCACAAACAACCAGTCCAGAACCTAAGAGTCTAAGAACAGCATATTTCTACTATAGGTTGTATCATGTATGAATAAATATATATCAGTTTTAAGGCTAATAAACACCCTTCCTCCTGGATTTTACTAAATTGGTTTCATATGTTAGTAAGGTCTTCTTAAGATGCTAATTTGATGACACCCTTCCAATTGTTCATGGATGCAGGATACAGCTTGGGCAGCCTGCAACTGTAAAAGTTGCAGCAAACCTTGTCAGAATGGTATCTTACAATAACAAGGTTTGTCAATGCTCCCTTTATCCATGAATTGTTGATCTGTGTTCATTGCAAGTACAATCTTATGATAATCCATATACAACAGAGCTCCCTTCATCCAACTACAAGTTCATCCATTGCTTCTTATTACAAGATGCCTTGGAAGCTTAATTTTTCACCGTATTTATCAATTTCTGTTGGCTTAATGACTTAATGTAATTCTATGTTCTTACCCAATTGGGTCTCATATATCATAAGATTTGACTATAGGCCACAAAACCTCTTGCTAGTGAGTGAAATTTGTTGTGTTGCTGAGATAATTCTCCTTGCATTTTTTCCACATTGGTGAATTCTTATAGAAATAAGAAAATGATGGAGGTTATACAGTGTATTTGTCACACATTCAATATCTATGCGATGATTTTTAAATTAAATATTTTCGAGTAGGCACACGAGAAAAGGAATAACTTTGTAGTTAGTCAAAATTCACTTGATGATTTGCTGAACTGAAATGCAATGTTTCTATACAAGATATAACTGGGTCCCTTAATGAACAATGTTTCTACATATTTGAACTCAAGCTGGTGATCTATTTTAATTTTGCAAGCTGTTTGTGCTATACTTTTATTCTTAGTTGTGTTTGGAAGTAGCAGCTATTTTGTAGCATCTAGTATTGAGTTTATCCCAATCAATTGGTTTTGCAGAATATGTTGCAAACTGGATTGATAGTTGGTGGGTGGGACAAGTATGAAGGTGGTAAAATTTATGGAATACCTCTCGGAGGAACTCTTTTGGAGCAGCCTTTCACTATTGGAGGTTTCCTTCACATCTTTTGATATATATCTGTACTGTCTGGATTTAATCTGTATCAGAATTGTTCAGATGTTCGTTATATCCTTACCTCCTTACTTAAATAACCTCCATGCTAATTTTTTTAGTTGGAAAAAGCATGATTTTGATATTGTTAACCTTAACTTGAGGATCTTTTTTTCCTATGTGAAGTTTCTTGAAGATATTTTAGTCCATAATCTCTATTGGTGTTGGTTTAACAATATTAGTAGGACTAAGATATTTTAAGTGTTCACTTGCTGGATTTTCAATGGTGTAAAGCCTCAGCTACTGGTTCTAACTTAGATGTCAACCTTAATATTTCCCCCTTACTTGTGGAGGCAGTTTTTTTACACCAATTCTATTTTTTTATCTCCAGGATCTGGCTCTTCATATCTGTATGGTTTCTTTGACCAAGTATGGAAGGAAGGGATGACACAGGATGAAGCTGAGGTGGGCATTATTTCCCAATTCCTATGAACTTGCTGAGTTTAGAGAATTTGTTCTAAGAAATAGTTGGAACTCTCCTTGTCTAACTTACTTCTAATCTGTGACTCTGAGTCTCTGAGATCGTTTGACTGAGATCTCATTGTTCACACTTTCCTCATTTGATTAAGATCTCCCTGTGCGTGCTTTTGTCCTTGAGCAACCTGAAGTTTCTCAAGTGATTTGTGTACTAGTCTCATGTTTTTGTTCTCTTCTGCAATAACTTTTTATCTAACTGAGTTTGGATCTCCTTGACATTCTTTCAGAAACTAGTCGTGAAAGCAGTCTCTCTTGCAATTGCTCGGGATGGTGCTAGTGGTGGTGTTGTCCGCACAGTGACTGTGAGTACCTTTCTGATAATGAACCATGCTTCCTTGTTAGATAGTGAATTTAAATCTTAGTTGTGCTGTGTTGTCTGCTCCACCTATAATTATGAATAGAAACAGCAGGTAGTTATGTCTCAACTCAACTAGTAGTAGGTCAGGTGAGTTACCTCGAGGAGCTAGTGCGTGTGTAGCTCTAAAAGAAAGTTATATGTGTTTTTTAGTTGAAAGCCAATATGTACAATCTTCCATCACAAAAGCTACTATATTAACGGTGGCAGAGATCTGATAGTTTTGGGGTCGTTATTGCAGATTAACAAAGATGGGGTTTCCCGGAAGTTCTTCCCAGGCAACACACTTCCATTATGGCATGAAGAGCTGGAAGCCAAGGACTCCCTGTTGGATGGTTTGTCTGCCGCCAGCCCTGAACCAATGGTCAGCTAAATTGAGGGTCGTCCAAGCCACTATCTGCTCTACTAAGCCATCCGTTGGTCACTCGACTTCCTCTATCTATTATCCATCCATGTACTCATCCTAGAGATTTATCAGTCTACTTGTTTTCAGAGAGTTCAAACTTTCCTTTAAAATTGAAAACAATAACTTCGATTCGCTTCTTTGTTGCCTCACTTATTTCGTAATTTATAGAAACTGTTCTTGTTACTTGCATTACTATGAGTCTGTGACGTCAATTCTAATATTGGATTTTTGTTGGGGGCATTGGATTTGTAACAACTTTATTTGAATATATAATTTAACTTGGTACATTGACCTTTTAATTACTTTGTCACGTATCTCTAACCTTGTAAACAATTGGATTCATTCAATGGCATCACAAAGCGAAACACAAATTATATCCAAAGGTCTATACAATTATAATGCAGACATAACTTAAGCTCTCTCCCCCTCTCTCTCTAACCAAAGATGGAGAAATGTGCAAACACATTAGGCCATCATACCTCTTAACAAGACCTCCATCTATATCTCGGCTAGTCCTAAAGCACATGGCGTAGCACGATGCCTGAAAAAAGACTCGGCATAGATGCTTAGCCCGCCCTCATGTCCACCACTAATGAAGCCACTTCTTACCCGTGGCCAACGATCACCGTGCCATTCCAAGCCGAGCAGGATCATGGACCAAGGGAAGTGAAGTGTGTTGGTAAGCCATTGCAATGCTTTCCATGTGGAAAACAGAATAGTCTAGAAAATATATCCCAACTAATTCAAGCCATTGTCTGAGCTACTACAAGCTTGATTTGGAAGGACACTGTTCCCAAAATCTCCATCCAAGCTCATCTGCTGGACCTCTTGAGGCGAAAGGATCTTTATGCAACGTACACAGTTCACGAATTCCCTGAACGAAACATGTAAAAATTATGAATCTTGATGTTGAGAGTGGTGAAAGACAGAATAGTGCATTGCATAAGAGTGAGGACATACTCCCAAGGATCATCGCCTACTAGCAAGACGTCATTCTCATGATCCACATACACGAGTTTCCAGCCGATTCTCTGCCTGTCCTCTAGTTGTCCCTCTATACCAAACCTACGAGCCAAATCTTGTTTAAGCTCATCATATCCTGCATAACGAGTAATGTCAATTGATCTTCCAACAGCCCCTCGTTTGTACACCTGCAAGAAAGCATTTGCCAAGTTAGACTAAGAAAAAAGTCGTTCATCAAACCTACTAAACATGGGGTTATGATTAACCAACCTTTGTGTATGTCCTCATCCGAGGTATCTGAGGCGGTGGCCAAGCCCCTTGGTTCATGAAGCTACCGTCATTTATCGTGGAATCAATGGAATTGAATGTCATATCTGGAACTCCGAATGACTGTGAAACCATGGACGATGATAGCTCAGCCTTCTGGTTGTCAAAGCTGGAGATCATGCCTCCTCCAGACGGGACATCAGTTGCAAAGTCTTTACCCGATCCTACCATGTCCTTAGTGATCAACGCATCAGGCATCATCGGCATTCCTAACTGATTCTCAATGTTGGCCACAAAAGGAATACTGTTCCTTGGGTCGCCCTGGACTTCTCCGTCATGGCTTGCATCTCTAAACAACATCGACTGGGAGTTGAACGACATTGAGTTGTTGTTGGGTGGCATGTGGAGATCATTCTGAGAAATGACTGATGTTGCTGAAGATGAACTATCCAAGTAGTCTATTTGCGTTCCAGCAGGGTCGAGATAGGTTTGTGATGTGTAGAACCCTTGGTTTTGGCTCTTGGACACGTTCAACGAAGACTTAACATCACTCTTCTGCTGTAAATCTTTGACTAAGTTACTGCTAGACGGTATAGCCTCCAAAACGGTTGAATTCAACTGAGTGTTTGAAGACTGAGCAATCTTGGATACGTTTAATGAAGGTTTGACTTCGCTCTTCTGCTGTATATCCCCTACCATTGCAGCGCGTTGGTTTTTGCAGTTCATCATCAACTGAACTCCATTTGAGCAGTTATTTGTGGATGGCGAAGTCGAACAGGATGGGACGTCATCTGTAACTGCTGATTGACCTCCACCGGCAGAAGGCTGAAACGTATGCCCCACATGTCCTGGTATATCCGACGTCATCCCTGGTTGCTGCTGCTGCTGCTGTTGGTCAGGTTTTGGTTGCTGATGTGGCTGAGCGAAACGAAGATGTGCTTGGCTGTTATTCCTCGTCATCTGCTGGGGAAGAACGTGAGACTGAGGGATCATACTGGATGTTGTTTGAGATACGTCCAGCATTTGGCTCGTTGACATAGGCTTCGTAAAGCTCGGTGGAATGTCTAACTGCTGCTTCTGATGATCTTGGAGCTGCGTCAGTTGAGACGGCTGCTGCATCACCATCATTGATTGCTGCTGCTGCTGATACTTCTGCATGAGCTGCATCTGCATTTGGTTATCCGGCATATGCAGCTGTTGGCTGATGTGATCAGACGACTGTGGCTGCATCGGGTTTTGTTGCTGAGAGTGACTAAACATCTGCTGTTGAGACAGATTCTGTGATAGATTCATCTGTAGCTGATGGCTTAGAAGAGACTGTTGCTGAGCTTGAATAGGGTTCTGCGACGGCAGCATCTGGCTCTGAACTTGGCTGCTGTTAGGCAACGTCTGTCCGATTAAGTTCTGCCTCGATTGAGACATATCACTCAACTGCTGAGGCTGCCCCGGCATAATTGATCCCAACGGGCTCAACGTGTTAGGCTGCAGCTTCTGCAGTTGATCAAGCTGTTGAGCCGGTTGCGTTTGCCTCTGGGCGTTGAACTGCAAGTTGTTCTGCTGAGGGATTTGAGCCCCCGGCATGCCTAACTGCCGCGAGATATCTGCACCTGTGAGATTTTGTAGAACAGAACCGGACAACTGATTCATATAGTTGGGTTGCATTGAGTTGGCAAGCGACGGGCTTTGCTGCATGTTCATCCATTGAGCCAAGCTCAGGCCTGGCAGAGCTTGGGGTTCTTTCATGCCAAAGTCGTCACCAAGCCAGGGCATCGTCCTCCTGAATATGCTGTCGAGATCAGGAGCTTCGTCGTCTACAAGGAGAAAACACAAGGGACGTGTCAAAATCAGCACATACACTACATAGATGCTTGCAAGGGGAAAACTGTGTATGACTTCTTTACCTGGCATTCCTGGTTGCCTTGGGCGCTTCGGACGGAAGAAAGGAGGCGTGGGGCAGATAAAGAACGGGGCAGTCACGGGTTCAATCTCCCAGATGGAGACACGATTACGCTTCTCACCAGCAGTGGACTCATCCCAACCAACCTGCTCATAGAAGGTCGACGACTCTCTTCATGTTTCACAAAAAAATAAATAACGAATGATTTTGTACAGGAAAACGAGCATAATTTGTGACGTTACCTGCAAGTTGCGCCACTGGGAGTTCTTCCATCGGACGCTATCCAGGTCGCTAATCCCGGTTATTGTACCCATATATCTGCAGGATGCATGATTCTTCAGATCAAGCAAGTAGGCAACAAAATGAAAAACTAAGGTGGACATGTGGCAGTCTAAACTACCTTCGTGTCCCGGATTCTTCTGTTTCAAACATCATCCGAAATCGCATGCCAAGAGATATCTGGCTACTGCAAACCGCTTTATAGTACTTGGCCAGAGGGATGACAAACTCCGATGGACTAGCCCTGTTCACGTTCAAATATTTGATAAGAAATAAATAATCGTAGACGTGATAATGGAGACTTATAAGCTGACTTACCTTGGATTGTAAAAGACGGTGAAAGGGCTGTTGTTAGCAGCAGCATGGGCAGC
The DNA here is from genome assembly GCF_004379255.2 of Salvia splendens. Lineage (NCBI taxonomy): Eukaryota > Viridiplantae > Streptophyta > Magnoliopsida > Lamiales > Lamiaceae > Salvia > Salvia splendens. The sequence continues at coordinate 38,908,850 of NC_056035.1, forward strand.
TGCAGCTAGGATACCAATATGCATGCTGTCGCTTGACAAAACTGATGATGATAAGTTTGTTGGTTGCCTGTTAGCACGTCGTATGCCTAAAAGAAGCTGCTGCTTTTCATCCCTGCGTTCGCAATCAGGATTATCACGTCAGCAATCGTAACTAATTTATTATTCATAGAAGTGATTTGCAATTCATTACCTAATAAACAGCACCGAGTCGCCTGCAAACAGCCTCTTCCCACTCACAAAGAGACTCCATCCCGTTGTAAGCAAGTGACGCTTCGGTTGTCCTAAATTGAAACAGAATACGGTCACTCTTGAAAAACTACGAGTGGATACTTTTGATAGTGGCTGGTGTGAGGGAGGCTTACCCCGGTATATATGGCGAAATGTCCAAACGCTGTCGTGTAAATCCCGAGCAACAATCTCTTGTGCAGGAGGTTGCATGGTGAAGTCCTGAAACGACACCTCAATTGTAAGAATCATGATACAGTTTTGTAAGAACGGGAAGAAAGAAGATGATGCTGCGTACTAACCAAAGGAGGGAAAATCTTTTCTGCAGCACGACGAGGCACGGAGAAACCCCCATGAGTGCTGGTATCACTAGCAGTCAAGGTTTTGCAGAAGAAATCAGTTTGGGGTTTATTTGCTTTCATTGACAAATCAGACCTCAACAAAGCATCCTTGTCAAACTGCAACAGATAACAACTAACATGTTATAATTTTTATTTATATTTAGTCACTTTTTGCCAAGAAAAAGCATGTAACTTAACCTACCGATGGCACTGGTTGGAGTGTCATCTGTGCGTATACTTCATCTGTTTCTGGATCAGCCTAACGAGATAACAAGAAACAAACATACACGATCACTACTAACATTCATTCATCGGAAAAAAAAACTAGCTTAGCTCGGGAGCGAACAAGAGATGGAAGGTGATTGTACATGGAGGGTGACACTGTGAAGACGGCATAGTAGCTTCGATGGAAGATTAGGGTAGTTTGGGATTTGCGCATCGACATCCTTTTTCATCGAAGCAGCAACCTTCAAATTAAAAAACAAAATTATCAGCACAACCATGAAGGGAAAAATGAATTCCATAGGAACAAAGAGGAAAGCAATCGTGAGTTTAACATGTTTTAACAAAATTCTAGTTTAAAAAAATCTAGAATTGTTCCAAATATCAATTTGTTAAATTATTACTATAATATTTTAATTACTAATTCTAGTTTTCTTTCAACTTAAAAGATTTCATGAAGAAAGAATTAAAGAGTTGATGAAATATACATTTTATTAAAATTAAAAATAGATTAATTATGGTATTTACCATGATGTCCAAACATGAGATAAAAAGCAACTTGGTAAAACCACTCTCTACCAAAAGAGAGAGGGTAAGAAATGGCCCATCCACCAAACCCACACCACGCGCACATTAGCACGTTGCACTAGAAATTGTCTCTGTTATTACCAATCAATCAGTCTTTTATGCAAACCAAAATTAAAGGGTAACTCTGAACTCATATATGGAGCTCCACGCAGATTCAGACGCACCTTTTAAATATACTACTCCTAGTCCTACTTATAAATAACACAAAAATTTAATAATGAATAAAGATGAAATCGGAATCTCGCATGTGAGAAAATCATATGCCAGCAGCCACTGACACAAGGCGCAGGCTAACATAGAACCATAAGCGCGCACGTTAGCAAGAAAGAGAGAACCTGCTCACTGTGGCCTTGTGGGAAGTAGACGACGTGGGTCCCAGCCACCGGCAGATTGACCAGCGGGCCGGCGCACGCTTGCCATAACTCTGCGTTAATATTCTTCTTCTCCACTGCAATTTCAGTAACCCCCTAATCAATAATCATACATACTACATCCATATTCCATCCCTACTCTTTATGTCTCCCTCTCTCTTCTTTAATATCAATAGCAAATTCAACTATGTTTATATTTAACACGCAGAGAAAAAATGCAGGCGGCTCAGCTGGTAAGACGCTTCGAGTCACGATGGATTTTTTTAAAAAGAAAATAAAATGGAGGAGAGGAGGAGACCTTCAACGGCGGCGGCGGCGGAGTTCGCCGGCGGCACTCCGGTGCCGGAGCTAGCCGTCTTCATTTCTTCTCTTTTTTATCTGTCGCTACCGTAAAATAGATGGCCGGAGTTTATCTCATATCGCCGGAGAAGATTCCGGCAACGAAATCGCCGCCTTCTCCACCAAAAAAAATCCGATTTTTAGCCTTGTGAAAATGATCAAGCAGCTTCCACGTCTCTCTTCTTCCAACTGAGGTGGATCAACCGGAAAAAAAGGAGGTGGCGGTGAGTTAGAACGGCGGCGAGGGGAGAGGGATTGGGGAGACAAGAGGAGCTTTGGAAAAGGAGGGGATGTTGAGGATTACGCAGACCAAATGCTGCAGTTTAGCCTTTAATTGCCCCCCTTTCACACACTACACCGTCCACACACAGCTTTCCCTCTTTATATATATTAGTCTTTCTCTTCTCTTTTTTTTTTGATAAAAATATTAGTCTCTCTCTTTATCTACGAAACCACAGCTTTCTAATTTCTATCTCTCTCTCTCTCTTCTTGTTCTTCCCGAAAGGCCCCCTTTTTGAGTGCTCCGATTTGCCCTTTTTTGTTCTTCTTTTTTTAACAATCTCTCTCTCTAGTTTCTCTCTCTGCATTGCTACTATTGCTATTGATATTATTCACCTTTTGTTAATTTATTCAGATAATGATGTGTAATGAAGAGAGAGATGGTTGTGTGCATTGGTTTTACGTTTGCGTCTCTCTCTCTCTCAGAATATTATTTATATTTCTCTCTCTCATGTTCTGACTATGGCCCTCAACGTTGACTTCACAATGTGACTATGTTTATTTTCAGGATTAAAATTAAATTCGGGTGAAATGTGATTTGCAAAAAAATACTATGAATACATTAATTTTTTTACTCCTTCGGTCTCATGGCAGGAGCCAGGAAATCATTTTGGGGAAAAAAATATATAGAATTTTTTGAAGAATTTGATAGTGAATTATACTCCGGTGCCTCTCCGGTTGATATATTGTTTGTGTTAGCTGAGTTGTTTCTTTTAGACATAATATAATTTACAAAATATATATTTAGTAGATTAAATAAAATAAAATAAAATAAAATATGTATGAGAAAAATAATCATATAAAAGAAAGAGTAAAATATGAATGAAAATAAAATAAATGGAACAAAATATTTGTTTGTTATCGTAAAGAAAAATGATTTAACTAACGTGAGACAATCAAAATAAAATGCAACTCAAATAATGAGATGGAAGGAGTATTTGTTAGTAGATGTGCAATATTCTCTTCGTCCATTCCGTATCTAAAATCTATTAGTGTATATTTAATTTCAATTTTTATATATTTAATAAATAAGTTGTATACTTTGTTTTTTGTTATAGAACTAATGTATATAAAAATGATATTCGTGATCTGTTTATATTTTTCACACACATTTAATAGTGGTCGATGGAGAGTCGGAGATATTACTAATATTTATTTGATGATGGACATTGATTCTATAATCATCAAGCACATATACAACCACATGTATGATCAGATCAAAGTAAATGAAATAAAATTTTATAAATGTTTTCTCACTTTACTTGTCATTTTCTTATGGAGCTTCTATTGTTTAATTATATCAGCTGAAATTATTCTGAGATGAACCAATAATAAACAAGATCCGGCCTATTAACTTATACTGTAATTTAATTTAACACCAAATTAATCTACCCACTCTCATTTTTTAGTTAAATTTTTTATCCCGTCATAAAAAAAAGACCCTAATTAGATACTTGTGTAAATTAACATCATTTATTGAAGATGTGTACGATTTAAGACAAAATGATAATTTATTTATAGATGGCTGCTTTCGTTTATCAAGTAGCAATTAATACTCCTCTATTTTTGAGGTATAAAAGTGAAATTTAGATTGTGGGGTAAAGAAGGATAAAAAATAAAATAAAATAAAATAAAAATTGAGTTATGCAATTAAATTGAAAGCTACAAACTCTTGAGTCTTGACCATCTATTGACCCATCATTATGGTATAGTTATTATAACATCGACAATGAATGAAGAGTGAATATGTACTAATATAATTTTGGCGATTTTGTCGATGTGGATAATTTTTTATAGATTTTGATATTTTATTGTCGAGTTAGATGCACGCAAATTATTTTGTTTTTGGCAGATTAAAAATGTTATCTTGCATATTATTGAATCTTTACAATTTTTATCAAGCATACTATGGTGCATTATTTTTAATTAAAATTATATGTGAATAATAAAGTATAATTGATTTTTACAATAAACTCTCACTATAGATCTCCAATTTAATGAAGTGGCTGTATTGTACATTAAATCGAACATTAGTTTTTACTAAAAAAACATTAGTTTTTACTCAAAAAATAATATACCTCGAAATAATGATGTACTATCATATATGTGTGGAGGTTAGTGCACTTATAAATCATAACATAAGGAGCTAATAATCAAGCAAGTTTGAAAAGGGAGACTTGTAATAATAGCTACTTCATTTATAGACATCATAATTTTTTTGCCTTGTTGATAACATTTCCTTTAGCCCTTTTTGTTTGCTTGTCTTCTAACACATCATATCCTAAGTTATCCCATTTAAATAATGCAATAATGAAGTATGTGGTTTTTAAAAAAATACGAATAATAAAATAGATAGATCAATAAGATAATTCTCGAGGAACTCCTCATAATAGGGTAATTTATGATTAGATCGACATATTGAAACACTTGCATATATATCATAGGTCTTTGATTAATAATAACAATAATAAATAGTAGTAGTAGTAGTAGTAATAATAATAATAATAATAATAATAATAATAATAATAATAATAATAATAATAATAATAATAATAATAATAATAATAATAATGATCTTTCCATAATGGTGCTGCTGCTACCCATAAAAGAGATTTTTGCAAATTATAATACAAATATTAATAATAAATAGATAAATAAAAAATTAATTATCTTATTTAATGTCCAAATCTATTTATCTATTCTAGATGCATGCTAAAATGCTTTTGACTCAAATAAATGATATAATAATTACAAGAAAAATTATACTCTTTAGATGATTAAATGTTTAATTACTAAACAATGGCAAATATATTATGGCTGAGTAATATAACGCAAAAATTAACTATTGATTAATTAATCGCATAAGCCTGTTGAATAACCAAATTCAATTAACTTTTATCATGAAAGGCTACAACTATAAGGGTAGATCATCAATAATTAAACAAATTAATTTGCATTAACTATAATAGTAAAGTTTTCAAACAGATAAATCTCATTATTTGTCACGCCCGCATTTTCTAAGGATAGAAAACACGGTTGATCGCGACTAGGGGAGGGTTAAAGAAGCGGGGAAGAAAGGGGAAAACAACACAAATCGACCATAGCTCGAAACAAATGGGAATAGCCTCGAATAAAATCAGAGTATCTCAACAATCAACAACTTAAAAAAGGAATATTATCTCAACGATAAAAGAACTCAAAAGAATGACAACTACTTAGCGGAAGCATTTGAGAGAAGGAATATGACACGTGTGAAGACATGACACATTCTAAACACTTAATTTCTTCAACGGTCTTGCTCAACACCCACATCGCCCGTCACGCTCAACCTGCAATTTTTTTAAAAAAAGAAAAGCAGGGCTGAGTACTTGATGCACTCAGTGGACTTATGCCGAAAACATTTTATAAAAAGTATTTATCATGCCACCATTGAGTGACCTTGGGGTTTTAACTTTAGAAATCGCCCAAGACACTAAAATCATTTCCATCGTAAAAACTCGTGACCGCGCAGTCATTTTCCCATAGATGTCTACCATATCTGATCCATTGATGACAAGGAATGTGGCCACATTCCATGTCACTAGACCGGCCGACCCAAAAGACGGCTCACGATCTCCATAGGTGTACACTAGCCTGAATAGGGACTCACTCCCTAGACAGACCCGAATTCGATTATCCATTGATGGCAAACGCCACATCAGATAGGTTCCATAGATAAAACAAAACACGGCATGACAAATATTCATATCATTTTCACATAAAAATATACTTAGGGCATTGCCCTTATTTAAAAAGAAAGCCCACCTCAAGTTCTTAATCCGAAATTATTTTCTTTCCCTTGATATCACGTCTCGCTTGCAAGGAATCACCTTTAGCATTTAAATAACACATAAATTAACACAATGAATCAAGTAAATAAATAAGATGCATGCACCCTAATTAAAATCGTTTATCTCGTTTCTCGGTTTTCGATTTACTCGATTAGAGATTTATTTCAGATTTCATGATATGCACAAGAATGGAATAGGAATGGGGTGGAAGAAGTGTATACCTTTGTTGCAAAGAGTTGCAGGAAAACAATTTGGGGACTCTCGGCTCTCTTACTCGAACTATTTCTTCTCAACTGTGATTTCAAGAATTGGTATCATGGAATTAAAATATGGAGGTTCGTATTCATGGGATTGTGAAGAAATTACCTTTGTTGGATAGACAACCACATATCAAACTGGAGTCTCGGTTTCTCTCTATTTTTTTCAGATTTTTTTATAGAATGAGGAAACTGATTTGTGAAGGGAATATTATAGAGAGGAGGTGGTTGATAGATATGGGAGAGATTCATGGAAGAGAGGAGCGGTTTTTCTAACGTGGGCTGAGGAGGTGTGATTTTCGAATCAATCTTTTTTTTGGGATCAACTTAGAATTTATTTGTTATTTATTTGCAGATCACGGAGGAGGATAATCTCTATAGAATCTTTATTTAATATTTCAGCTTCTTAAAAAAAAAAATTCCATAGGCTCTCAAAATAAAACGGAACGATAGTTGGCTAAAAAAAAATTCGACAGTAATCTAAAAACAACTTAAAGGAAAGGGAAAAGCCGGGCGTTACAATCTACCCATCTTAACAAAAATTTCGTCCCGAAATTTGCAAAAATATAACTAAGCGTTTCCTAGTACTCTCCATCTTATCTTCAAATTCTCAAGCGTATTCCTCGCAACCACAATGTTACTATTGGTTTGGGGGTGGAGCTGGGTCTCCTCTTGGGTCGGCTTGAATTGCTTGAAATTGTGGGCGTGGTCCTTGGTCGTTTTGCCTTACACCGACTCCAACATTCTTACTTGGACAATCTCTAGAAAAATGACCATTTCCACCACAGTTGTAGCATCCATCAAACTTGAGTCTACACTCTCCACGGTGGTTCCTAAAGCATATAGTGCATGGAGGAATCCTAGGTCGGAAATTACCCCTCTGATTGGGAGCAGTCTGGATATGTTGTTGCCTCTTATTTTCATATGGACCCTGATCCCCATCCCATTTCCTCTTGTCTCGAGAGTTATGTTGTTGTTGTGGTGTTGGTGGTGTAGGATTCGCTAACGTCTCATCCTTAGGCAGTGCCTCTTCCACATCTAAAGCGCAACTCAAAATCTCGGAGTATGTAACTCCTCTACGGCTGGCCACGGCTACCCTTATTTCGTGTCTAAGACCAGAACGAAATTTTTCGGCCATTTTCTCATCTGTGTCTACCAACTCGGGCGCATATCGGGTCATTTCACAAAGAGCACGGTCGTACTCCGTCACCGTCATGCTTCCTTGTTTTAGGGTGTGGAACTCAACTATCTTTGCCCGTCTGTAGCTCATGGGAATGTACTTGTTGTACACCTCCTCCTTGAATTCATTCCATGTCAGTGCCTCACGGCGTGCGGGGTTCATTGTTCTTCGCTTAGTATCCCACCAAAAATCGGCAGGCCCAGTTAATTGAAAAGTCACACAAGCGAGACGTTCCCTATCTGTGCACTCCATAAAATCGAATATACGCTCGAGGGCGCGTATCCAGGCCTCTGCCTTTGGTGGCTCTCCAAGTCCATCAAACTGTGGGGGGTTTTGCTTCAAAAAGGTCTTGATGTATCCTTTTTCTTGAGGTGGAGGTGGGGGTGGTGGTGGTGGCGGGGGTTGATTTCCAACACTCTCCTCGGACCGTTCCTCCCCATTGCGCCCTACTCGTGGACCACGTCCACGTCCATCTCCACGTCCACGTCTCGGTGGCATTCTGTTTCATAGGCACACGAGTTAGTACGATTGCTCATATTCCAACTTCACCCCTTTCATATCTTTTCATACATAATAATAATGACTTCTCTTCTCATTCTTCGATTTTCCTTGCCTCGTATTTTTGATAAATTAGGGATTCGCCCCACACTTTCAGATTCTCGTTCATTTTTGCCACTCGGGAAAGTGATAGATTATCTCAACTTAAAACTACGGTTCGCGTGTATTCAATCTAGCCTACAACATAAGCACTCTATGTTCGCCACATACTTCATCATCTCTCATCTCAACATCTACCACAATTAACGTCATTCATACCACAAGATAAACACACAATATTTTCACACCTTATAGCTAAACACTTTCGCACCTCACATTTGCATTCATAAAATTTTGACACAAAAGCTTTCTTCAAACTCTTTCACACTCTCCTAAAATTTCCACATCTCACTTTTAAAGTAAAAGTTTTGACTCAAAACTAAAATATACTTTCGCATAAACTTTCATCCATCGTATAAAACACTCCATAGAATAACGCATCATACTTTGCACCTCATAACATAAATATCATCATACTTCCATAGCTCAATTTTCCAAACGAAAAAGTTAAAACTATTTTTCTCGAAACTCAAAAATTTTTGAATAATTCATAAACACAGTATTTCCATTGATCAAGTTTTTCATAAAAGATAAATCACCCCATTGCATAACATACATCTTTCTATCACCATAGATTTTCATCTTCTCGCAAAACACACACATATTTTTTTATATAAGCCAAGCTCATCTATCTCAATGTAAAACATACTTTATTTTCATAACCATAGCTCTGCTATCCCATTGGAAAACATACTTTGTTTTCATAACCATAGCTCTTTTATCCCATTGTAAAACATACTTTGTTTTTCCTAACCATAGTTTCTCTTCTTCTTTCCTGAAAACTTTCTCATAAAAAATTTTCATAAAATTAATTACCTCTTTCTTGATTGAGCGTGGCGAAGCGGGATGTTGAGCCTTCAATGCATAATTATTATTACCATTATTATTATTATCACTATTATTTTAGTCTAGCGAAACAAGTCTAGACTAAGACTGAAAAAGACTCTCGGGTCCAGAGCGGAAAGAAAAATTGCTCTGATACCACTTTGTCACGCCCGCATTTTCTAAGGATAGAAAACACGGTTGATCGCGACTAGGGGAGGGTTAAAGAAGCGGGGAAGAAAGGGGAAAACAACACAAATCGACCATAGCTCGAAACAAATGGGAATAGCCTCGAATAAAATCAGAGTATCTCAACAATCAACAACTTAAAAAATGAATATTATCTCAACGATAAAAGAACTCAAAAGAATGACAACTACTTAGCGGAAGCATTTGAGAGAAGGAATATGCCACGTGTGAAGACATGACACATTCTAAACACTTAATTTCTTCAACGGTCTTGCTCAACACCCACATCGCCCGTCACGCTCAACCTGCAATTTTTTTAAAAAAAGAAAAGCAGGGCTGAGTACTTGATGCACTCAGTGGACTTATGCCGAAAACATTTTATAAAAAGTATTTATCATGCCACCATTGAGTGACCTTGGGGTTTTAACTTTAGAAATCGCCCAAGACACTAAAATCATTTCCATCGTAAAAACTCGTGACCGCGCAGTCATTTTCCCATAGATGTCTACCATATCTGATCCATTGATGACAAGGAATGTGGCCACATTCCATGTCACTAGACCGGCCGACCCAAAAGACGGCTCACGATCTCCATAGGTGTACACTAGCCTGAATAGGGACTCACTCCCTAGACAGACCCGAATTCGATTATCCATTGATGGCAAACGCCACATCAGATAGGTTCCATAGATAAAACAAAACACGGCATGACAAATATTCATATCATTTTCACATAAAAATATACTTAGGGCATTGCCCTTATTTAAAAAGAAAGCCCACCTCAAGTTCTTAATCCGAAATTATTTTCTTTCCCTTGATATCACGTCTCGCTTGCAAGGAATCACCTTTAGCATTTAAATAACACATAAATTAACACAATGAATCAAGTAAATAAATAAGATGCATGCACCCTAATTAAAATCGTTTATCTCGTTTCTCGGTTTTCGATTTACTCGATTAGAGATTTATTTCAGATTTCATGATATGCACAAGAATGGAATAGGAATGGGGTGGAAGAAGTGTATACCTTTGTTGCAAAGAGTTGCAGGAAAACAATTTGGGGACTCTCGGCTCTCTTACTCGAACTATTTCTTCTCAACTGTGATTTCAAGAATTGGTATCATGGAATTAAAATATGGAGGTTCGTATTCATGGGATTGTGAAGAAATTACCTTTGTTGGATAGACAACCACATATCAAACTGGAGTCTCGGTTTCTCTCTATTTTTTTCAGATTTTTTTATAGAATGAGGAAACTGATTTGTGAAGGGAATATTACAGAGAGGAGGTGGTTGATAGATATGGGAGAGATTCATGGAAGAGAGGAGCGGTTTTTCTAACGTGGGCTGAGGAGGTGTGATTTTCGAATCAATCTTTTTTTTGGGATCAACTTAGAATTTATTTGTTATTTATTTGCAGATCACGGAGGAGGATAATCTCTATAGAATCTTTATTTAATATTTCAGCTTCTTAAAAAAAAAAATTCCATAGGCTCTCAAAATAAAACGGAACGATAGTTGGCTAAAAAAAAATTCGACAGTAATCTAAAAACAACTTAAAGGAAAGGGAAAAGCCGGGCGTTACATTATTAGCGTATTAATGATGTTTGACATGCTTGGATAATATAATTACCTATAGTTCTTAATTAATGATGGTAAAGTAAACTATAAATAGTTTAAAACTATGGGCTATTTACAACGATTTATAGGATAAATTTAAAGAGGGGTTATCGTTATCGAAAACTAACCCTTTTGCCATTTAACGTTCTTTGCATTATCTATTTTTATCTCATAATTCGTCACATCTAATCAATAAGTATATGACTATATGAGTTTAGTACTATTATGATTGTAATCTAATAAATTGGTTGTAATATTTATTTTTATATGGGAACACATACACGAATTAAATTACCAAATATAATTAAAGAAAGTGAGTCAGGTAGAAAATTCAATATACTAAAAAATGCACTAGTTAGTTTAAAAGCTAATTAGTGTTGCATTATCCACTCCATATCCTTTTAATCCTCATATTAGTGCTGTCAATTTAATGGATTTTAATTTCATTGCGTTCTACTTTCGTTCTGGAAAAGTTAAATCATCACGTTAAATTAATACTAGGAGTACTATTCTACAGAAAAATATTAGTAGGAAAATACGATCAAATTATCTAGGGGTTCATAGTTTGGAAATCTAGGAAATAGGAGTACTACATTCTTTAAAAACTTTTTAACAAAAGTTCGAATTGCATTAAAATAAAGGTTACCACTTGTATATGTAAAAGGTAACTGATCGATTTTGATTTTATCCTGATCTTATTGATTTAATTAAATCTATTCATGTTTTAAAAATTTCTCAATTGTGTGCCAACGTATAGTGATTATATCAATTTTCTTCCATTCTTTTCAAACTTATTTATTTTATTTTATTTTTTCAACTTGTATCAGTTCTATAGCATAATATTTCTAAACTAATTTAAGTGAAATATTAGTATCCACATATCCAGCTTATTTTGTAGAGAAAAATAAAATGTTACTTTTCGGCATGTCGTGTCACAATTCAACCAATAAAGTGAAATTACAATGATAATTTATAGGAGTTAAAAAAGATTATGGTAGTACAATTGATAAATTAATAGAATTGTGATAGAATTAATAGTTAATTTTTTTGATAAAATCTTTCGAAACTAGTAAAATACTAGAGTAGTACTACTGTATATGATTTTATGAGATTTTATTTTATGTGTTAAATGGAGAGAGAAAATATAATTTTTATATTAATATGAGAGTGAATTTTTTCTAAAGATGTAAATATGATATCTTTTATGGAACAAATTAAAAAAAAGTATAACATCTATTATGAGACGAAGGGAGTACTAGTTGTACTGAAGTTAGGATAGTGCATTTATGTTTTTCTTTTTCTTTGAAAACGAAAAACGTCTTCCAAAAACACATAATCTTGAAGATAAGTGATAATTAAGGGGCGCACGTGTGAAGAGGCATTTGTGGTGACGTGTACAAGTATAGGACCTCGAGTAAATATATTTTTCTATTTTTATTAAGGAAGCATATGTCATAACCGGGGCATATTCATATTTTAAGATTAATTTCATTAATAAAATAAAATATTTAAGCTAATGGACTAATTTACACATAATCCATCACTCATAAGAAAACTTGATGTCATTATATGATTATATAACAATACTCATTTATTAGTATTTTTTTTTGTTTCATTGCAGGTGCACCAAACCCGCCTTTGGCGGAATCCAACTAATCCTGCTCGACCGGGTCTGTGGATTAAGGCCAAAAGTCTTCCGGCGAGTGGCGGAATTTAAACCCTTAACCTTCATTTATTAGTATTTGATTCCATACGTTTCACATTTTATCACAAAAACACTTCCTCCTTAATGCATTCTATTTTTTACATCCAATACCTTTAGTAGTATTACTACAAATCATTATCCACTCACACATAATGAAATTGTGCAATAATCAAGATATCTTGAATTAGTATTCATAATTGAATTTAAATAACACTCTTCCATTAACTTTCATATGTTTGATTTGTCGTGTATAAATTTTGTGTTATTATAATCAAAAGGCCTTGTGAATAGTGACACAAGTAGAAAAGAATATTAATATTATATGTAAAGGGTGGAAATATTTGGAAAGAAATTACAAAAGAATTAATGGAGTTGGTAAGGCGTGGCTTTTGCAGCCGAAAACCCGCCTCGTTTAAAGGAGTCGCCTTCTTTATGCACCTACGCCACGTCATCCTTTTTATTATTAAATAAAATATTTAAGTAAAAATAACGGCTATAAAAATTAACGAAATCAACTTACGAACAAATACAAGTGTTAGGAATAAATTGAATAGAAACAAACATTATGTAATTTTTCGTCAATCTTATCCATCACTGACAAGCAAGAAGTATAGACATCACAATATCGCCTTGGATGAATTTATTATTAATTGTATTCAAAATCCATATATAGTGTAGAAAAAATAAGTTCGAAATAATATTAAAGGATCAGTCTATTTTAATTTTAGTATTTGACTGAAAATTTAATTATTCCAATTGAAGAAAGTATCGTACATAGACGACCAACGCATATGCATTTGTATGAAATGCTTCAGAGGTCTCTATTCTTTTTTAAATAGTATCCGATTTCTGATTTCCTTTTAAAATAATTAAATTTTTTAATCTTCCACCACCTCACCCTTCAAATTAAAAATTACTCCTAATAAGTAATAAGAATAATTAAGGAGCCAACCTTTTGACTCTGTTTGCACACTTTATTACAATATTTATTCGACTAATAATTAATTTCATAATTGGGTTGGTTAACGATTGAAATTTCACTTAACTTAACAAATGAAATGCATCAAAATATAGCTAATCACATTTAACTAATTTCAAGTGGCCCACAAATGCAAATAATCTGAAAATTACTTACTTTCTTAATTCTCACAATCGAATCTCAACAGGAATGTGCTTAATTTGATGAGATGTTAAATAAATGAAATTAAACAAATGTTTTAGAATTTGTATGTCTTATTCTAATATGTAAATAAACATAAATTTAAAGACTTCATTCCTAAACCCCCAACAATAAAAATAACTTGTACTCCATATTTAGTTTGTTTAATTTGAATATAATAACTATATCTAGGAAAAAGGCGTTTTATATCCTCTTTATTACATTATAATTTAAAATGTGGATTATTTTTTAAGTATGATGTTAGTTGCTAAGACAAGGGTCCTCTCCAATCTTATTAAAATTATAATTTTAACCATGTTTATGTAACCCATCAATTTGTCAAGTTAAATCATGTTATTTAATATACTATACAAATTTAGATCATTTCTATTCTATTAAACAACAACGAAAAAAAATCTTATCTTTATATCTTAACATGAAGTCTGTATTTCTTATCTTGTTTTACGTATCTTCTCATATCCCATCTTTCTTATCAAACGAGTACTTAGAATAACATATTTATAGACAATATCAATTTATAATGTACAATTAATAAAGTACTAAAAATGAAAGAGAGAAATTAAGTACTACCTCAAAATTGTAAACTTTGAACAACTCGGACACTAAAAATGTGGTATCCCATTCTAAATTTCGTTATAATATTAAGATTGTTATTATTATACTACATGCAAACGAATAAAATAAAATAAAATAAAATAGGGAAATCTGGTAATATACTCATTAGTTGCTCCGCAACAACACAATTTAGCTGGCTAAGAGAATCTATACACACAATACACAAATGTAATATTATTTCATATTTACAGTGCATAATTTTAAATTTAGAATCTCAGAATGGAACTCGCCTTATTTTTATGTTCTTTTTGGAATTTTTATAATGTGAAATAATGTTCTTTTTAACTGGTAATGATTAATGTCCTTTTATGTACTCCATAAAATTTTGTCCCTCTTATATTAATATTCTCTTACAATTTGTTATACTCGATTTTCTTACATAAAAATATTCTTTCCGAAATTCCTCAATAATAATTAAAAAAACAATAATGTCATTAATTAATTTGTAAATTTAATTTAATAAATTAGGAGAAGATGTAGATGGCCCGCATCAACAGAAGTCACATGCTAATGTAGGATTATGCAATTACGAAAACATATTATAATAACAGAAAATTCGTTGGAAACTGAAATATTTATAGCGATATAACGTGGTTTAGGTATATGAACGTATCTTCCCATACCTTACGATTAAATGATTTAAAATAATTTATAATTATGGATGAATGTATTGAAGAATAATCAAATTTATGGTGTCGACATTATTGTTTGTTCCAACCGAATTATTTGAACCGGATCGTCCTTTCTAGTATTTATGTATTTAATTGATACTTGATAGTTTTATTTATTCCCACCAATGCATCGCCCATTGATGATTTAGCGAATTTTTGATGGGAATAAATGCAAGTAATAAATGAAGATCACAACACTGAAAATTACGTGGTTCGATTTACTGAGGTAAATCTACGTCCACGGGAAGAATAGAGGGCAAATTTGTATTGCTTGATCCCGCTTACAGATTACAATACTGACTTGCTATATGAGATTCAGGATCTAGAGAACTTAACCCTGGTCTATCTGATCTAAGTTCTATTTATACATTCGAACTAAGATCGTGGTTTGCAGCCCTGGTAGGGGGGTTGGTAACTGCTTACTACCACTAAATAGATCGTGGGTGTAATGGAGGTCGTGGAGATCCTGCATGGGTCCACTATCTCCTTGTTCGGTCGAATACTGAGACCGAACTGCTGAACTTTGCCGATCAGCTTTTGCCGATCTGAGAGTTGAGCTCGATTGGTCGGCTTTTACCGAGCTATAGGCTGTGACCGAATACTGAGACCGAACTGCTGAACTTTGCCGATCAGCTTTTGCCGATCTGAGAGTTGAGCTCGATTGGTCGGCTTTTACCTCGATTGGTCGGCTTTTACCGAGCTATAGGCTGTGACCGAACTCTTTGGTTGTGCCGAACTGATACTCTTTCTTGGGTTTTGGGCTGATGGGCCGTCACTGCTATTGGGCTCGCAATTATTGTTTAGTTGTTTAGTTCGTATCCCATCACCACCCCCCCCGAAAAGCGAAGTGAATCACTTCGGCATTTTGGATAAGTGTAAGGGGGAGGCTGACGTCAGGGGACGTGCTCTGCACGTGTCTGCATTAAATGTGACAGCAAATCCGGCCAGAGAATCCAGAAAAAGTGGGATTTGAAACGGTGCGACGAATTTGAAAAATATTTCCTTTCTTCATCATTGGAACACTTTTGCGATTATTTCTTCTGCATTCTCTCTCTTTTTCGTAAAATTTTCTCCCGCTTCTTCAAGAATTTCTTCAGAGACTTTCGACCATCAAAGAGTAAGAATCATGTCTTCTTCTTCTGAAACTGTTTCTGAATCAGGTAGTGGTAGGAAGGGGGGTAAGGGATCTTCTGGCCGGAAAAAGTCCGGGGAGAAGACGGTAGAATATTTTCACAGCATTTTGAGTAAGGATACTGTGATATCCTTACACAGAAAATATTTTCTTCTGCATTCTCTCTCTTTTTCGTAAAATTTTCTTCCGCTTCTTCAAGAATTTCTTCAGAGACTTTCGACCATCAAAGAGTAAGAATCATGTCTTCTTCTTCTGAAACTGTTTCTGAATCAGGTAGTGGTAGGAAGGGGGGTAAGGGATCTTCTGGCCGGAAAAAGTCCGGGGAGAAGACGGTAGAATATTTTCACAGCATTTTGAGTAAGGATACTGTGATATCCTTACACAGAAAATATTTTCTTCTGCATTCTCTCTCTTTTTCGTAAAATTTTCTTCCGCTTCTTCAAGAATTTCTTCAGAGACTTTCGACCATCAAAGAGTAAGAATCATGTCTTCTTCTTCTGAAACTGTTTCTGAATCAGGTAGTGGTAGGAAGGGGGGTAAGGGATCTTCTGGCCGGAAAAAGTCCGGGGAGAAGACGGTAGAATATTTTCACAGCATTTTGAGTAAGGATACTGTGATATCCTTACACAGAAAATATTTTCTTCCTGGGGGGTTAGTGGTGATTCCCGACGACACTCATAGGGCTAACTCGCCGCCGGAGGGTTATGCCACCGTTTACGAAGCCTGCTTAGAATGCGGGCTTCGTTTCCCTCTTCCCCCCGCCTTTGTAGAGCTTCTTGATTTTTTCCAACTTCCTTTAGGTCAGGTGACTCCAAATTCTTGGAGGCACTTATCGGCCTTTGCTGCCGAGCTGCGTAGACTAGAAAAGGATCTGTCTCTGAGGGCAATCCTTAATTTCTTTCAGTTTAAGAGAAAGGGATCCTGGTTTTACTTGATCCCTTTACAGCCCTTTAGAGCCTTCTGTAAAACCAAATGGCCGATGTGGAAAAATCGCTTCTTTTTTTACAATAGGACAGCGGCTCCGGACTTTTCCTGGAGAGGGCCGAAGTCCGTAATTCCTCATCCTCGGGTAGAACCGTTGGACGAGCTCGAGGGCGGGCTCAATAAGATTCCCATGATTAGGAAACAGTATTTGGAATCTGAGCTCGTCAAGGGTGACTTCGTGTTCGACTCCTCGTCTTCGGACGAAGAGACTGAGGGTGAGGATTTCTTTTTTATGCTTTACTGCTTTAGCGGCGAAAACTAACTTTGTTTTCTTGCTTTTTGGCAGTGAACATGCTAACCAAGCTTGGTCGCAAATCCTCCGAATCAAAGGAGCCGGAGAAACAGAAAACCACCAGCTCGGCGTCTGATGCCGAGAAGAATCCGAAGAGGCAGAAGACCTCTTCGAGTCAGTCTTCGGATCCAAAAAAGCCGGGATCGACCTCGGCAAGGGGGAAGGCGAAGACTCAGAAACCCCCAAAAGCGCCAGAGAGAGACATTGTCCAGGGGGGTTATGGATCAGGAGTGGTTACGGCCACTTCGGAACATATCTCTGAGCCCTTTTTATGGCCAAAGGACTTTGTAGAGGTGAATTTTCTTCTTGATTTTCTGGCTTTGCTTCTTTCCTATATTTTTTTTGTGGCCCCTCTGTTGACTTTTTCCTTTTTCCATTTTCAGAGGAACAATATGCTCTGCAAACTCGTCACAGTTGAACTCTCTAAAGCGTCCAGCGATTATGATGAGATGCAGAGGAATTTGAATGCTGCTCGTCACCAGGCCGAACAGGCTCGGGCAGACTTTGAGAGGGCAAGGGCCGCTATGATCTCGGCTCAGGATGAAGCCCAGCGTGCCAAAGACCAGCTCATCATCCAGAGAGAGCGGTCGAAACAGAGGGAGGCGGCTGCCGTGGTTGCTCAGGGGGAGGCTCTCCGTGTTTACACGGAGAAACTCTTTTTGAGCAATCAATTTTCGGCCCTTATCGGTGATCTGCTGAAATTGATGACCGATAATGTTGAGCAGGAACCCGAAGTCGTCTTGCCGCTGTATGGCCGAGAGATTGCAGCGCGTCTCCAGAGTCTGCCGCTCCTTGAGGAGCTTGCGTCTTCATCGGTCCTGCTTTCTGCTGAACGAGTCCGTAATTGCCGTGCTGACCGTGACGAGAACATGGAGGCCATCTTTGCCTCCTTGGGGCCTGTTTCACCCGCTTCAATTTTCAAAGAAGAGGGTGAGCAGGAAAATGAGGCCGGCAAGGAGACCGAGCAGAAGGATCAGCAGACCGGCGACGGGCACGCCGAGCAAGAGGTGCAGCAGATCGGCGATGGGGGCGCCGAGCAGGAGGGAGGGAGGAGGGAGGCCGAGGCTGAGACCGAGGTCGACAAGGAGAAAGAAGCTGAAACCCACAGGGAAGCCGGAGACGAAACTGGCGAAGTATGATTTCGTCTCCCTTCTCTTAGTTTAGTTTCTTTCTTTCTATTTGTAAAATGGCCTTGAAGCCCTCCTTGTGTAAATTTTTTCTTGGGAATGAAAAAAATTCTTCTTTCTAAACTCGTGTCTTCCTTATAGCTTTTCTTAATCTCTTTTACTCCCATTGTGGTTTACTGCCTGCTCGGTAAACTGAAATGCCGAACTGACATAGCTGCTTCGTATTCTTAACTCTAAGGAGCTGGAGGTACTTCACTGGAAGCGGCTATACTCTTTGGCTTTAAATGAAGCTGAGAAAAAAGGTATAGATGACCAGATGAAGTATGATGAACTCTTGGCTCGTTTAGTGGAGCTGGAGTCCAACAATAAGGACTTAGAGTCCATAAAGAAAGATCTGGAGGCCGAGCTGAATACTGTCATCGCTGAGAGGACTGCATATGAAGATTTCATCTGCGGGCGCGGGGGAATGACTATATCTGAAGCTCAGAATCAAGTTGATGAACTGTGGGAGAAGCTTCATGTACTCCGGAAGAACAATGTGCTGGAGAGCTCGGCTTGCCAACAAGTTGTGAAATCATTGCGGCGCTTGGCTTCTCTGTATGACATCATTCTTTCCCGGCGTCCCTCAATCGAGAGATTCCTTAGCCGTTTCCCGCTAACAGATGCTCACACTCCAACTCAAACCTCTAATCCACTTACTCAAAATTCTACTCCAAATCAGCAACGGACTCAGGAGCAACCGGAAACGTCAAGACAAGAACGCCCTGAAGTTCGTAGAGGAGTTGTGAATATGAGTGAGCAAGATCAGCGAATGCTTCGTGAAGAGACTCTTCGCCGCTGAGGTGCTAGAACTTCCCGGACTCAGGGAAGAGGCGGTAGGTCGATCAGAGCATCTCGTCCACCTACTTATTCTTCAACTGCTCGGAACGCCCGAACTCAGCATCATGAGGATTTTTCGGATAGGTGGCTCAACTTTAGCAATCGTAGACAGTAGAATAGTCCTTTGTAATGGTGTAACGCATTCTCGTAGGGCAGCGGAATTGTATGCCCAACAAGACTTAGTAAATGAAATTTTTTCATTTCGCTTCTATCACTGCATATTTACAGTTCAGCGATTTTTTATTTCATTTATTGTACTCGTCCTCGGTCTTATGAAGTAAACTCTTCTTTGACCGGACTTAGTTAGTGTCCTTATTTGGCGAGTTTTATCGCTTGGATTGGACTTTCCCTAGTTAACCGAAGTGGTTTTCGGCTTATTGCAGTTCGTTTCAGACGAATTGCTTGTTTCTTAAGCTGAATTGTGGAATCTTGTATCTTCCTTAGAAGCTTGGACTCACAATTGTCTTTAATACATGATCTAAAAAAGGGGATCAGCCTTTAATGATCAATATACCTCAGTAACATTTATAAGAGACAAAACGCACATAGAGAGACAAATAAAAAGGACGAAAAAGATTTTAACCTTTTAAAAAACGACAAGTATAAAGAACAATAAAAATATGAAAGCACATAACCCTAGGACCGAACTAGACACAAGACTGACCGGACCTTGTCTCTTACAAATAGAACTTCTTGAGGTTGGAAATATGCCATGTTCGGGGTACTTGTTCTCCTGACATGTGGGTTAATTTATAAGACCCTTTTCCCAGGACTTCTGACACCCGATACGGACCTTCCCATGTGGGTTCAAGTTTGCCCAGCTTTTCTGCTCGGCTTACTTCATTGTTTCTCAATACGAGATCTCCCACTTGAAACTGCAGCTTTTTCACCCTTTGGTTATAATACCGGGTTACTTGCTCCTTATACATGGCTTCTTTTATGAAGGCCAATTCTCTTCTTTCTTCGGCAAGATCTAGTTCGGCTCTCAGTCCGTCGTCATTCAGTTCTGTTGAGAAATGAAGGGTTCGGGGGCTGGGTATGCCGATCTCAACCGGAATTACGGCTTCAGTGCCGTACACTAGACTGTACGGAGTTTCACCGTTGGAGGTTTTAGGTGTAGTTCGGTAAGACCATAGGACTTGAGGAAGATTTTCTACCCATTGTCCTTTGGCTTGTTCTAACCGAGTTTTTAATCCTTTCACCAAAGTACGGTTTGTTACTTCCGTTTGTCCGTTTGCTTGTGGGTGAGAGACTGAAGTGAACCGCTGTTGAATATTCAACTCTTGGCACCAATTCTTGAATGTTTTGTCAGTAAACTGAGTCCCATTATCTGAAATGAGGATATGGGGTATGCCAAATCGGCAAACTATGTTCTTCCAGACAAAATCTAATGCCTTTGAGCTTGTTATCGTAGCTAATGGTTCAGCCTCCACCCACTTTGTGAAGTAATCCACGGCAACGATCAAGAATTTCATTTGCCGGGGAGCTTGTGGTAGTGGTCCTACTATGTCTATGCCCCATTGCATAAAAGGCCAAGGGCTTTGCATAGCACATAGATCCGTCTGCGGCGTCCTTGGGATATTTGCATGGATTTGGCATTTCGTACATTTCTTAACTAGCTGTACTGCTTCTTGTACCAAAGTTGGCCAATAATATCCCCATCTCAGAACTTTTTTAGCTAATGCTCTAACTCCGATGTGGCTACCGCAAGATCCTTCATGAACTTCTCTAAGGATGTAATCCGTCTCTTCTGGTCCTACACATCGCAATAACGGTTGAAGGTAGGACTTTCTATATAGGACTCCTTCATGAAGTTCATACCGACGTGCTCGGCATGTGATTTTCCTTGCTTCTCTCTTATCCTCGGGCAGTTGTCCTTGATCTAGATACTTTAATATTGGCGTCATCCAGTTTGGTGAACTGGTTACTGAGTGTACTTCAGCTTCATCAATGCTTCTGTGCGGTAATTCCTCCACCTTTGAGCTCGGATATGAGGCCAACTTACTTAAAGTATCTGCTCGGCTATTTCCCGCTCTGGGAATGCGGATTATCCGAAAATAAGAGAAATTTCGGCTAATACTTTGCGCTTTGTCCAAGTATTTTTTCATCCTTTCACCACGGGCTTCACTTGTACCCAGCATGTGATTCACTATGACTTGTGAATCACAATGAATTTTGAGAGATTTGACAAGTAGACGTTGCGCTAACTGAAGTCCGGCAAGAAGGGCTTCGTATTCGGCTTCGTTATTAGTGGTTGGGAATAAGAACCGAAGTGAATAAGTTACTTCGTGTCCGTCGGGAGCGATAAGTAGAATACCAGCTCCACTTCCTGTCTTATTCGAAGCTCCATCTACGAATCCAATCCAACAGTCCGGCGGCTCTACTTCGGGTTTCTGGGGCTGTGTTAGTTCATCATTGGTAGGATTTTTCTGTTCGGCAATAATAGGGATTGCCTGATCGAACTTTGCCTCTACAAGAAAATCTGCCAAGGCTTGTCCCTTGATGGCTTTCCGAGGTAGATATTCTATTGAATGTTCTCCCAACTCTATGGCCCACTTGGCAATTCTGCCTGACGCTTCTGGCTTAGTCAAAACTTGCCGAAGTGGAAGATCGGTTAAGACGCATACTTTGTGAGCATAGAAATATGGCCGCAGTCTCCTTGCTGCATTTACTAATGCCAGAGCAATTTTTTCCAGAGGTTGATACCTTGTTTCGGGACCTCTTAATGCTCGGCTTGTAAAGTAGATAGGACGCTGTTTTAGGCCTTCTTCTCGTACAAGCACCGCGCTAATGGTTTGATCTGATGCTGCTAAATATAAGAATATCACTTCGGCATCTGTTGGAGCAGAGAGAATAGGAAGTTCGGCTAAATAACTTTTGAGTTCGTCAAAAGCCTTTTTCTGTTCGGCTCCCCACTCAAACTTTGGTGCCTTCTTCAAAACATTGAAGAACGGCATTTGCTTTTCGGCTGCTTGGGAAAGGAATCTATTCAGTGCGGCTAGACATCCAGTTAGCCTTTGCACATCATGTATGGACTTCGGCATTGCCATGTTCTGAACAACTTGAACCTTTAGGGGATTTGCCTTGAGTCCTTCCTTTGAAACCCAACAACCCAGAAATTTTCCCGAATCTACCAAAAAGGTACATTTTTGGGGATTGAGTTTGAGGTTGGCTTTTTTGAGCACGTCGAGAGTGGATTTGAGATTGTTTTCGTACTCCGAAGTGCTTCTGCTTTTAACAACTATGTCGTCAACATATACTTCAACCTCTTTTCCGATCAGGTGCCGAAATAGCTTATCTACCATCCTTTGATATGTGGCTCCGGCATTCTTTAAACCAAATGGCATCTTTTTATAAGCAAAAATACCGAAGTCAGTAATGAAAGCCTTTTTGAAGCATCATTCTCATCCATTAAAACTTGGTGGTATCCTTTATACAAATCAAGAAAACAGAAAATTTCGAAGCCTATCAGAGCTTCTACTTTTTTATCTATGTTGGGAAGGGGGTAGCAATTTTTAGGACAATGCTTATTTAGATCCGTAAAATCTATGCACATCCGCCATCCTCCTTCTTTTTTCTTGATCATCACAGGATTGGCCACCCAAGAAGGATATTTTACTTCAAATAATACATCCGCTTTCAGTAATTGGCGGACTTCGTCATGGATGACTTGATTTCTTTCTGCCGCAAAGAGTCTTTGCTTCTGTTTTATAGGCCGGACTGAAGGATCAATATTTAACCGATGTGTAATTACCTCGGGAGACACTCCAGTCATGTCCAACGGAGACCACACAAAGACATCTTTGTACTCTTTGAGGAGCTGGATGGTCTTTTCCCGGAGTAGAGGTGTTCCCGCGAAACCGATCTTGACCGTTCTGGATGGATCATCTTCGTATAACTGAACTTTCATCGAGTTCGGCTCCGGTGTGACTTCGTTCATTTCGCCTGCCTCTGACTCTGGCTGCTGTGATTGCTATGCTTGATGGTGCCGATCTGATTGTTCGGCACTTTTAAGCGCAATCTGCAAACATTCTTTTGTTCTCTTTTGATCACCTCGGATGACTGCTATCCCTCCTTTAGTGGGGATCTTGATTGTGAGGTGATAAGTAGAGCAAATGGCCCGAACTGTGTTGAGCCAGTCTCTTCCCAGTATAATGTTATACGGGGATCGAGCTTTTACCACAAAAAACTCGATCATCGTACTGGAGCTAGTAGGCGCTCTTCCTACCGTAATCGGAAGGCTGATAATACCTTCAGGGCGGGTGTCCTCCTGGGCAAAACTTTTCAGAGGAAGTGGGGCCGGACTGAGCCGAGCTGGATCCACTTCCAGTTTATCAAAACATTCTTTGAAAAGAATGCTAACCGACGCTCCTGTATCCACAAACACTCTGTGGATCAGTTTGTTTGCCACTCCAGCTTGAATGACAATAGCGTCTTGATGAGGAGAAATGGCCGGGACGGGATCTGCATCTGAAAATGTAATTACTTCCTCCTTCTTCAGCCTTTTATGTGTTGGCTCCTCTCGATTGAAGCCTCTGCGCTCTGATTTTAGAGACGATTTAGTCTTCCCGGCTGGGAGAGCGTCAATAGTCTGGATTACTCCATCATATTGCGGCTCGTCATCGTCTTCGGGATCCTGTTGCCTTTTAGGATCCTGAGGAGCGCAGTTCGCACTTCTCTGTTTCTTATTCTTTTTCGGCGGCTTGCTTTGGTATTTTTTTAACGTCCCTGCTTTCACAAGAACATCAATATCTGCTGCCAAATTTCGGCACTCCTCGGTATCGTGACCGTGGTCTTGATGGAAGGAGCAATATTTATCCTGACTTCGGCGCGTGGCCGATTTCGTCATCGGCTTTGGTTTTTCGAACATATCAGAATGCAGTTCGAAAATTTCCGCTCTCGACTTGTTCAATGGTACGAACTGAGCGGGTGGTTTCTCAGGATTGAGACGTGGTCCCAATCTGTCTTGTACCGGTGCCCTTTGAATTCTTTCAAAAGGAGTTCGGCGAGGATGTCCCTGATCGCTATGATCGGGCTTCCTCTTGTCTCCTCTGGAAGAGCTGTCTAAAGACCGTTTTCGACGGTCTGCCTCATCGGCACGAGAAAACTGGTCCGCAATGTCCCACATCTCTTGAGCTGTTTGCGGACTGCATTCAACGAGCTTTCTGTAGAGAGCTCCTGGCAGAATTCCATTTTGGAATGCCGAAATGACAAGTAGATCATTGAGATCATCTACTTGTAGGCATTCCTTGTGGAATCTTGTCATGAAGTCGCTAATCTTTTCATCGCGACCTTGACGTATAGAAAGCAGCTGAGCCGAAGTGATTCGGGTTTCAGCTTTCTGGAAGAACCTCCTATGAAAAGCATCCATTAGATCTCTGTAAGATCTAATGCTGCCTTGAGGGAGGCTATCAAACCACCTTCTTGCGTTCCCGATGAGCAGCTCGGGAAACAGCTTACACATATGAACCTCATTGAGACCTTGGTTCGCCATATTATACTGATAGCGTCCCAGGAAATCATGAGGATCCACTAACCCGTCATAAGTCACTGACGGAGTTCGGTAATTCTGTGGCAACGGAGTTCTGGTGATATCATCCGAAAATGGAGTCTTCAACGCTCCATACATAGCGAATCCGACATCTCTACGGTATGGTGGAGATGGAGTTCTCCTGTGATTTCGGTAACAAGGAGGAGAAGGAACATATCGGTGGTGAGGATTCTTTCTCCTGGAAGATACGACACTACTGCGGTAGTGACTTTCATGTCTGGAGGGGGAGAGAGAATCCGCCGTTTTCTTCTCCGGCTTCTGGCTCTTTTGCAGGAATGTTAAGAACTCATCCTGCTTCTCAGCCAAGAACAACTTGACAGCCTCATTCAAATCGAACTGCTGGGGAGGCTCGGTGCGATGACTTTTTGAGTGGTTTGTTCTTTCACCGTGAGAACTGGAGGCAGATTTCTCCCGAGGCTGTTTTCCAGACCTACGGGCTGGACTAGCTTCCTCACGTTCATCACGGACGGAAGTATGGGTATTATGTGATCTGGTACGCATTTTTTGGTGGAAGAGGATCAAAAACTCGCTTTTATCACAGTTTTGGTTTTCTGTTTTCCCACAGACGGCGCCAGTGATGATTTAGCGAATTTTTGATGGGAATAAATGCAAGTAATAAATGAAGATCACAACACTGAAAATTACGTGGTTCGATTTACTGAGGTAAATCTACGTCCACGGGAAGAATAGAGGGCAAATTTGTATTGCTTGATCCCGCTTACAGATTACAATACTGACTTGCTATATGAGATTCAGGATCTAGAGAACTTAACCCTGGTCTATCTGATCTAAGTTCTATTTATACATTCGAACTAAGATCGTGGTTTGCAGCCCTGGTAGGGGGGTTGGTAACTGCTTACTACCACTAAATAGATCGTGGGTGTAATGGAGGTCGTGGAGATCCTGCATGGGTCCACTATCTCCTTGTTCGGTCGAATACTGAGACCGAACTGCTGAACTTTGCCGATCAGCTTTTGCCGATCTGAGAGTTGAGCTCGATTGGTCGGCTTTTACCGAGCTATAGGCTGTGACCGAATACTGAGACCGAACTGCTGAACTTTGCCGATCAGCTTTTGCCGATCTGAGAGTTGAGCTCGATTGGTCGGTTTTTACCTCGATTGGTCGGCTTTTACCGAGCTATAGGCTGTGACCGAACTCTTTGGTTGTGCCGAACTGATACTCTTTCTTGGGTTTTGGGCTGATGGGCCGTCACTGCTATTGGGCTCGCAATTATTGTTTAGTTGTTTAGTTCGTATCCCATCACCCATGTTTATTTATTACATGGATGGGTCGGTTATAAAAATTTATGTGAATTGATAGAAATTCATGAGTTTCATCTTAAAACCAATTGGTGATAAGAGGATAGGCCCATGAGACTTATATAGTGGATTAAGATCTTTGTGTACAAAGATGTGTGATATTATTATATTCATTTTTATGTTTCAATTGTCAACACCCTCCCTCAAGCCCTTCAAGGTGAATCTTGGAGGTGTTGGACTTTTTTATGATCGATTGGACAATCGGCCCAATTTTTTTTCGATCGGTTGGACCACTGGCCAAAATTTTCAGCCCAGTTATACTGCTGGGTCAGTCATTTTTTTCAGTTTCAATCCAGATATACTGCTGGGTCAATTAAATATGGCCCACAGTCGGCGACCCGCTCTGATACCATGATAGAAATCCATGAGTTCCATCTTAAAACCAATTGGTGATAAGAGGATATGCTCATGAGACTTATATAATGGATTAAGCTCTTTATGTACACCGATATGAGATATTATTACATTCATTTTATGTTTCAATTGCCAACATGAATGTATAATACTCATTGCAGCAAGAAGTCTAATATTTGAAATCATGGTTAGGCGAATTTACAATCCAATAAATTATTCAACCTTGTTAGATAGTAGTAAAACACAATTTAATTGATAAAAATACTTCTCTTTCATCCATAACAAACTATTATTGATTTTTTAAAAACAACGCAAACTTGTATGATTTGCGACTCAAAGGGTTTTTAATAATATTCATAAAAAAATAATAAATTATTTTTAATTACTCCAATATTTAAACTTTTTTACACACTCCTATAAAACTTCTCCCACCATTCCGAATTATCGAGATTTTTAGGACTATGATTTTATTTTCCCTCATCCTCCCGTCAAATTTATTTAGAGTTAAAAACTACGCTATTACTTAATAATATCATTTAAAATTTTATCTTACAAAATTAAATTCTTTGAAAATAATAAAATATTTTCAGAGGTGTGTGGAAAGCCATGACGTGACCATTCTATTGCATTTGCTTTTACTAGAATACAATCACAATTGTCTGTGCATTTGCTTTTCATTTGGCATCGAATTGTTATTTGAATTATTGATTAATAGCAGAAAATAATAGAAAGATGATAATTTCATGATTTTCTTGATGATATAACCTTTCGAGTAAGAGTATTGTCTCTCTCTTTCTCCCTTTTAATGCAGTTTGTTTGGTTGTGAGTGAGATGAGGGTAGCCATGCAAACATAATTCTTGTGGCCCTTGCTGCATTATGATTATGCTACCAAAAATATGTCTACACTTATTTCGCCACATCCTAATTTCATGATTCACCTCAAATTTTATTTTATGGTTACAAACCATTCCACCTATTCGACATATGCACGAGCATGTCTTCAATTCTTGTTTATTTTCTAGTATCTTCTCATTCTCATAATAAACCGATATAGACCAAGCATGAAAACTCATCCAAAAAGGCTAGCTTGTAAAGAGAGAGAGAACTCATTTAGTCTATATATCACACACCAGTTGTTCTCACAACCGATGTGGGAACTGAGTCCATAACATGTACATAGAATGAGATATGTGTGATATTGCAATAAAACTATTTATATGGACATTTATCGAAAAAAATATTATATTAGGTCAATCCTACAACTTTTTTAAAAAAATGAATTATATTAGTACAGTATTACTTTTGATAAGTTCGGTATCTTGTGTGTCTTCAATACTTGTAAATAAATCTTGGGGCATATTATTAGAAAATTTTCTCAAAGATAGAGTATCATTAAAAAAAATTAAAGACACGTAGTGCGCCAATATTTTTGGCTATGAGATGATTGAGAAAATCATCAAAATTATGATGTGATCAATTATTTTTAAAAATTGCAGGATTAATAAGAAATTAATTAAATTTTATAGTTTTTTCCAACAATATAATATGATTTTATATGTTAATCAAGATATGTATGGACATGGTTGACTGACGAATTTATGACATTGACTGGTCATATTGGTTTAGATATTTCAAGTTCAGTATAAGAAGAATCTCCCACAAAAATCATTAAAAACAACAAAATCCTTTATGAACTTTTGGGACCAATCTTAGTTTTCTTACATCGATCATGGTCATGGATATCCTATATATTTATGCTGTTAGTGTTAGCAACATACATATGCATGAGAATTAAGATTTAACTCTCCCATAAGCTCAAATTCGTTTCTCTCGATTATACATATATAAAAAGAGTTTGAAATATATACTTTAGATATTGTTGTGATCCATTGACAACTATTTTGAAATGAGAATTTGAGAACTTATCAGATGACAATATAAAATATATCCATTGGTGCACGAAACAAAACTTATCAGTTGCTAATATCGCACATATAATTTTATATATTTATGTGTGTGTATGAGGCACATGATGCTAAGAAAAAATTGACTTAGAATGTTTTCATGTATGCAATTTTTAGCATATTTGTTTCAATTTACCAAAAATGCATTGGAAAATTCCCTCTTTAGATAAACATTATATATAATCATAACATTAATATTAACTGTTTAATTAATATTTCAATAGATAATTAAGACATCTTTCTTCTGTAACTTTTGTTGGCCGACATCACAATCCTTGTGGTTGGCCCCATGTAGATATCTTTTTGATCATTTTCTAAAAGGATAAAAAGCAAAATATTGAAAGTTGAGTAAATGGTTGAAAAAATACATTCTTTTTTTTTTATTTTGCTTGTAATTTATAAACACTAGAAGATGCTTTTCTCACACACAATCAGATGTTATTCTGTGCATTTACGTATGTTCCCAAAAATGCATAATTTATGTAATTGTAGTAATATTAATACTCGTACTACTAAAAACCATCAATTGGAATTTAGTCAGAGACTCAGTTACATTCTTCCAAATATATGGTACATTTCTGATTCGATTTATTTCGCGATTTAACGAAATATAGCTTTTTTTTCAAGGTGCAAATTGTTCATTTTAATTTTTAAATGCTAGAAATTGAGCAAAAAACTGTTTTTTGGTCAAAAGGTTCATATAGTGTTTTTTTGTCTCTTTCTTCATTTGTTTCTTCCGAGTCTATAATATTTTGCTTTAATATTATTTGAAAATTGGGAAGAAGGAAACCAATCAAAAAGCACGGAATTAGATCGCCAATTTCCTCAAATAAAGGATAAAGAAAACTCCTGACTTATGGAATTAAGAAAAAAATTACTTCTTATTTAGATATTTAGTCTAATTATATTTTATTAGTTTAGTAACGATTTAAATGTGGTGTAGTTTGTACTAACTTGTATTCAAAATAGCTACTCATTGAAAAATCACAAAAACAAAAAATATAACGTTCTCATATAGTATGGAGTATATCTCAAATACACGAAAACATCCTTTTTGTGAATCGAACATTCAAATTAATTAATAGAGAATATATATAAAGTGGAGCTTAATTTAGATGTTACATGTGATGTGAGTATATAATTAAATTTTCTTAATAATTAGATATAGTATCATTTCTCATATTTATTTAGCTAATTCATGAAATTGAGTTGATTGCACTTTTTTTGCTTGCACCAATTGATACCTTCTCACTGTGTGAGAATAAAGGAATGGATCAAAATATGGAGTATCTCACTCTCAAAAGTGAAAAGATACACAATATATATGGGTTGATAAGAATTAGTGCTTGCTTTAAATCAAGTGCCAAAATGACTTTTAACGTGTCTAATCACTCAACCAAGCACATTCTACAGTGGCAATTAAAGCATATGGGGTAATTAAGAGCCCACATTTTCTCTTCATTTCAATATTTATCGATTCTCATACGATTGCAATCTTTTTTTTTTGTTTGCAAGGGGACACTATTCGATCTTCATTGGCAATATATATTCAAATAATTCAATAATCAACAATTCGTTAATGCAGACGTT
The DNA here is from genome assembly GCF_004379255.2 of Salvia splendens. Classification (NCBI taxonomy): domain Eukaryota; kingdom Viridiplantae; phylum Streptophyta; class Magnoliopsida; order Lamiales; family Lamiaceae; genus Salvia; species Salvia splendens. Next base: position 38,939,132 of record NC_056035.1, read on the forward strand.
ACAATTTATAATTCGTGCCAAGTACTTAAAAAAATATATAAATATTTTACCTTTTCTTATTCTTAATGAATATATAACTATATAAATATATAGCCAGTTCTATTCTTACAAACAAATACTCCATATAAATGGGTGCAATTTTCATGTTTAGATACATTAATTCATACATTTATGCTTTTATGAAACGAAATCATCTTTTCATATGAACACGTACAATATATAGACACCAAATGATGAACTAACTATAAATTATTAATATTACAAAATATAATGTTTCAAATATATTTGTTAATTTTTCCAAGTTAGAATTCGTAGAAACTAAAATACGAGAAAGAGAGAAAACATAGCAAATATATTAAATTCGAGACTTATAAAAACTAAGTGCTTTTGTTGATACATGAGATAAAACTAATAAATAATCAAATAAAACGAAACATATTCAATTTTGATATTCATTTCAAAAAAAAATTGTAATCAATTTAGGGTTTAGGTAATCAATTAAGTTTTTGTAAGACAAGACGATAATATTTTCTTGCAAGCTTAAGTTCAAATAAGATGATACTTGCGATTTATGAATGATGTATGATATTTTTTAACTTAAGATAAGATGATTTCGATCATTTCGATGAGTCAGAAGAACTATTCATATTTCAAACTAATTAATATCCTATAACAGTGCAATTCCAATATGTGCCATACAAGTTTCTACCTGAAATGATTGATCCAAAGAAAGCCACACACACACTAGAAGGGGTTTGTTGTGTTCTTGTTCTTAAATTGGCATTCTCAATTAATTGGTTTTGGATGAGCCAAATATCATTTAATGCATATATCAAATTTGCCAACTCAATGTTTTCTCCCTCATGGGATCCCACAAGACAGCTATAAATACAAATCTCTTTCAATAATTTCATACCCCCACCCACCCCCCTTAGGGTGGGCACCTTGGAATTTTTAGGTGTTTTAATAGACCATTAATTGTTCAACATGAAGACATTATGTGTCTTGATTAGGGCATCCAAAAAGGTCAATTCATTAATCAACCAAAACTTTAGGTTTAGGGTTTGTAATTTATACAATTGGATTTGCTTCTTGCATGCTCCTAATTCTAAGTTGGTTTTAGCATGGTCCTTGCATGTAGGCGCATGGAGGGGCGAACGCAGATTTTTTTGTTTGCAAGGGTTCATTTTGTCTTCTAGAATAATCTATTTTTTCCCTCCAAAATAGTCTATTTTAGCATTTTTAGTTATTTCATCAAAATTAGTTCAACGTTAGAACCGTAATATTTACAAAATCTGTATTTTTAAGGGAAAAAAATATATAAATATACCGTTGTAAATTACGTATTTTCCTTTTTAGATCCTCACTGTAAATATAATTTTTTATTAAAAAAACATCACTCTCTTTGCTTTTTCTCTCTCTTACTTTATTCTACATAAATTACAAAACAATATTACATAAAATTAAGAAACGCTTCACTTAAATTGAGACTTATGTATATAAAACCATATCATACAAACAAATTACAAACACAATAGTCATAAATTAATTCAATAATTGTAAAATTGTTGAATTTATGTAGGTTACATTGAAAAAAAATCAATTATTACTATATTAAAATTTTGTGTACAACTCTCTAAATACAAAAGGAAAATTTTACACGCCACATTTTATAAGTAACGCTTTTATTTTAAACTATACAAATTGACATTTAACAGAATGGCTTTAAAACATAAGCCAATAAATGAACAACACGTCACTGGCAGTTTTCACAAATTTTACAGGAAGCTTTAAAATTTAACAATATAATATTAATATTTATTTTAAACGAGGTCTTCGTCTTCCTCAATTATAGGGCAGCCATTTTTGCTAAATTTTAGCTTTGTAACTTTATTTTCTTGAGTCAATTCAGCCCCATCTACCTTTCAAATTCTGATCATTTACTCGTCTACAACAATAGTTTAATAAGGGCTGAGGATGATTTTAAAATTTTCAACAATTTTTGAAATAGAAAAATTAAGAAAATGAATTTTTGGTTAAGGGCTTAAGCCCTACCCTCTTCTCACAATTGAATGGAATATCGTCGCCTTTATAAACTCTTCTCATCTTGCGAAAAGCTGCATCAAAATACTTGGTTTCGAAACTTGTGACAAGAAGCACAAATTTGTCTATATTGAAAATTACAATTTGATTTTAAAATTTATTTATCTAGCTACTTGTCATAAATTTGATCATCTACATTTTATTAAAAATAAATAAAAGTCTTCTTTTCTCTCACACACAGTGCAGTTAGAACATTTTTTGGGTGCAAGAAATAGTAGGATGAAATAGTCGAATTTCCTAAAGATATTCTGATCACTTTACATTGTATTTCCCCCGAATTTTCATAGTGCCAAATTCCATTATGGTCACGTCAAAGTTAGCCTAACTTTTGTTTTTAAGCCCACATTTTATTTATGAATTTCATGTCATATATACATTCATAGTAAGATCAAATAATTCTTTTCATTTTTCAATCAAGTGATTCAATAAATGCTCTTTTCTTTTGCTCATCAATTCAATCTAATATTCATTACATAACGGAATAACTACACCAAACCAAAATGTATAAAAGGGACCATTCTCATCAATCACAAATCCACTTTAGTATTAGTTGAACTCCTATTGCAAAAATATACTTTTTTGTCACGCTATGTGTATATTTATGATACCAATATCACATTCTTTTCAAAAGGCATAATACCAATATCACATTCTTTTCAATTTCAGTATTCTACTCAACAAAAAAGTTGACTACAACATCAAGTGCAAAATAGTAGTCAAAACATAGCTCTTCTTGCACTTTGACCAGACCTTGTGTATGCATTCAAAATAGCAGCTACACAAAAACTAGGCTTTTCTTGCACTTTGATCTGACCTTGTGTATGCATTCAAAATAGACTATATATCGAAACCCACGAGCTAGCAAAATCAGGATCAGCTAGTTTTCGATCATCAAAAAACTACGAAATCAGAGGTGGTGAGGCTCTTCCACACTGGCATCAATGTGGTAGGTACTAAATCATCAGCATACCTCATTGGGGGTGGTATTCTCCGCCTCTTTGCAGGTTGACTGCTTTCGGGATTTGAAGCCGGTGCCTCCAAATGGTAATTGTAAGCAAGTGCTGGACTGCTCGGCTGTGAGTCCGTGTCCCCATCCGTACTCACCCAAGTTATGCCTGGAGCATTAACAGAGTTGTTTTCTAAGTGTCACGATTGCCTCATGATGTAACTATGCAAAACCGCCTCTACACTCTAGTTCAAACAAATCAATAAAATCACAAGCTAAAGGATCAACATCAGATTCACATGTTATCTAGTTGATTCGCTAGTGTACATATGTTTATCAGATTGCGAAATATCAAAATAATCACGAGCCAAACATCAAGGATCCACATCAGAATTCACTTATTATCGGGTTGATTTCAGTAGTGTAAATATGTTTATCGAATTAAAAGGCCACCGTGACACTGCAGATAAGTTCGACTAACTCATTTGACAAAATTACTACTTTTCGTGAAATATGGAGAATATCCTTACGTGCAGGTTGACGAACACCTTCTGATGGTGGAAGATATTGTTGTGTTCCAGGATCACCAGCATCGTTACAGAAAGCAGGACGGACAGGTCGCTTCCTCACATAGTTTTTTTGTAATGGTTTTGGGATTTGGAAGGAAAACCTCGATAGGCTGACCTCTTCGGTCATGTACTCTGGATGTTTATCTAGGTACCTTGAATAAGCATCATAAAACCAGGAAAAGACGAGTAAGGAAACAATCAACTATCCCAAAACATAATGCCAAAAGACTTGTTATGGTAAATTCCTTTGCAATAATGCCAAGAACATACCTTTGAATATCTAACATAGAACGTAAACTCTTACCCGAAGGTGCAACATAGTGCCTGAGAGAAATCGTGACAATAAATTAAATGGCATTTTGAGACAATAAAAAAGGAGATCTGAAGAAATCATGTTTCTTCATCAAGTTATAATCATTTGTAACTCTAATAGGATAAAAGAGAGCTACGGCAAGTAAGAAACATATAACAGAAAAAGAAACAGATACGTACACATCAGCAAACCTGACGCTTCCTTCACCTCTGATTCTTAAAAGCCTTTTCCAACCAGTAGGGGGTTGAGCAATGTTAGGCTTGTCGATTGCCCAAATTCTACTGCCATCTTGTGTTATATCCGGAGGATCATCACACGAGACGTCTGGACGCCATTCACGAGCTGTGTCACAGAAGAAAGGGCGCTGTGAAAGATGCTCCCGTATTTCCTCGTACTTTTCTTTCGTTGGAACGAGCCTCCATTTGAAACAGCTGGCACACTGAACAGCGAAGATCCCTACCGATGGCAAAACCCTCGGGGTCCGGTCAGAAAATGGGTGTGGTTTCTTTGGACGAGACGGACAACTAACGGGACCTGGACCACCTGGTGCATCTTTGACATTACTGCCACCGTTGATGGCCGGATCATATAGCACCAACTGATATTGAGAACTTTCAGATGTTTTATTTCCTTCATTGGCTGTTTCGTGATTTTCAACATCTTCATCAGAACACAAGTCCACAATGTCATCAGGAAATGTAGTCAGGGTCCCCGGGGGAACGGAAGGATTTGATACATTGCGATCTCCTTCAGCATTATTCACGCGATCAACGGTAGTTGAAGATTCACTCACATTCTTGTCTCTTTCAAATATGATAGTAACTTGCAAAGACTGTGGCTGCGGAGCTGCCTCCATTATCTAAGTTCCTGAATTCAACAATTAATCTCAAGGAACTTGCAAATCCCTTACCCGCCTAACATGCTAAGAAGACACAAGAACTTGCAAATCGTCAACACAGGATGAACAACTTGTCCAATTTAGTTCGGATATCCTGAAATTCCATAATAAATGAGCAGCCAAGATATGCACAAAGAACCAAAAAAACAATTAGAGGCAGTGTCACAAAATGACAGAGCAGCAAATGCATCTTTATCAGCCGGAAATGAGTAAACTCAAATTCTTATTCAGATATTGCCACAGACAATTGGCATAATGAACAAAATGGTGAACAAATTCACAGGGGTAGGGCTAAGGAGCAATATGAGGCTTCATTGCAACTTCCAAAACTGGCTAACTCAAACTAATCGAAGAACCCAAAGTACTCACACATGACATATGATATATGTCGAACATTACAAGGGCACTGAAGCATACAATGGTCTACTTAAGTTTTACCATGTACATTCATACTGAACAAAAAACATCGTGTCCAATCCATCTGTCAGACAATTGACATATTGAACAAAATGGTGAACAAATACACGGGGGCAGGCCCGAGTGGCAATATGAGGCTTCAGAGAAACTTCCAAAACTGGTTAACTCAAGCTACTTGAGGCTCCCATAGTACTCAGTCACACATATGATATGATATATGTCGAACATTACAAAGGGTACCGCGTGATATAACGGTCTACTTAAGTATCATGTACATTCATACTAAAACAACATCTTGTACACTCCATCTATCAGATGACATTGGAACTTTTGTCGTCCTATCAAAAGGTTTTTCTACGCGGTACGTCTCCATTCCCAGATAGAATTCAGGGAACATTCAACTGCTTTCTCTATGGTGCACTATTGACTTTCAAATACTCAAAACCTTAAACCTGTGGTTGTTTTAACCATGGAAACTAAATCATCAATGTAATTAACTTCCAAACACTAGATAGCATTAGATATACCAAAACAGAAAACATTTAATGTCGAATTTCCAGTTTATATGCATGATTTAAAAGGAAACAGAGAGCAGAAATAAACATCATCCCCAAACAAGACCTAAACGCCAGTCTGCATCAAAACCCCAACCAAGCTAAAAAAATTCTTTAATATCGTCGAATTTTCATTGTTTTGTGTGAATTATTGTGCAAAAGCCCTAACAAAATTAGTGTCTCAAAATTTCAAACAAGAACAGATGTATGTTAAAGGAACATGCACAGGCTTCCCTTACTCTGTTTTAGGCAAAAACAAAAAGAAAAGAGTCAATCTCGACAAATGCTTTCTACATTGTCGATTCTTACTTATAGTGCCACAAAAATCCAATATTCACCACAGTAAAATCGGCAATAACCACAAAAGGACATAAATCGGAACACATACACATGCAATGCGAAGGTATTGGAGCTACAGACAACATAGGCTTTACCAAGAATAAGGGTTTTCTTCGAAAAAAAAAAACTTTTTAAGACACACACCAACACATTTACATTGAAAACCCTTTTAAAACAAAAGAGGGATAAATTTGAGAGATATTTTAAGGGTACATTTGACGCTTCATTATTCGAATATAACTTGAGATAGTAATTAATACGATAATTTCTATGTAGAAGGTTTGAAGATCTTAGTCCTGGTAATCTAATACTCCATCCGTCCCATTACAAGTGAGGCGTTTCAAATTCGGGCATTTTTTTGTAAAATTGATAATAAATAGTTAGCGTAGAGGTAAAGTAAAGTAAGATAATAATGTATATACGTCTCCCTTATAATTTTTTTTTATTACCCGAGCGAAATAAGAACGAAAAAACGTAACCCATAGACGAGCATCTTAAGAACCATAGAACCTGAATATCACAAGAACATTCAACAAACTCTATAGATAAAAGTCTAATGTGCAAGGAAAACAAGCAAGACATGGTACAACTCCAGAAAAAGTCTAAACTGATAATAGCTTGCAGAAATATAGGGCTCTCGTCTTCCCACAAACGACAAAGCATCTTACACGAACAGGCTGATTTTATTAATAAAAGTATTTTATAGATTTTTATAAGGAAGGAAATAGAGCATAATATTGAGTAGCGAACATTTATACAAGTCAAAACAATATATAATCAACGTATTCAAAAAATATTGTGGATATTCTTAGATATAAATTTTAATCTTTGGAGCACAAACAAGTTTGTTAATTGAGAATACTACTAGTACTTCATTATTAGTTGTAGCAACAGTAGCATAATATGATGCTATTATATTCTATATCAAAAGAACTAAGTTGTGAATGCGAAATCATTATTTAACTTTATATTAAGGTTTCTACAAATAACCCATCATTAACTTCTATTTTCTTAATTTATCTCCTTATATCTATATTTGACCATTTAGGAGTACAATAATTTTTAAAATTTTTTAATACTCATATCTCCATTTCCAATAGCGAAACCCATGCAAACAATATCACCTTCGACTTTTTACATGCAACGGAGATAAGATCGAATCGATAATTATAATTATTCATTCAATCTCAAACCGAAAATCATGTTCACAACCTTATTTTTCGAAATTGAAATATGTAAAATAGATGAATGCAGAATCCGAGCGCCATTTTTAATCGCAACACCTCTCCGTCTCAGCTAGACAAGCTATATTTGGGGATTTGGCCTTTCTTGAGAAGCGAGAGAGCGTACTCGCCGGTGCCAATGAGGTCCTCGATGTTGTGGATGGATTGCTCCTCCGCCGCCACAACGAAGATCGCGCGAGCCTCCGCCTTCTTGGCCAGCCGCGCCGCGAAGTTGAACGGCAGATCGGGTGAATTCAGGCTCCTCAGTATGTGCCGGTACAGTGACAGAACCCGCCCCCTGTTCCGAGCCAAATCCTCAGCAGTCGCCCATATCAAACCTTTCGCCATTTTTCTGCAGAATTTACACAAGTTCAGTCTCTCAGGCATTTCATCAAACACGTAGACTGCACGTTGCCATTCCAAAACTCAATTGTATGACGCGGGATTCAAATTATAAAATAAATCACCTGGTTGTGACAATTGGATTGGATTGGTAATCGCGACGACGGCTTTGAGTTTTGATTTTGGATGTGGAAAGCTCAGAACTTTAATTTTCACAAAAATGCCCAATTGATTTATAATTCAAGGACTGGACTGAAATCCGTCATTCTGAGGGCAATATTGTCATACATAAAGTGTCGTATATATACATATATAAACCCTTTGAAGAGAAAAGACTGAGGCTAAAAAAAAAAAGACTGAGGCTAGAGTGAGAAAGTAGTAATCAATAGAAAGTGAAAATGGGGGGCGGAATGGAGACCAATAAGAACCGTTGGATCGAGGACTGGGCTACTAATAGGGAGAATCTCGAGCACCATTTCCGGTGGACCCGTCGCAACCTTGCCCTCGTCGGGATCTTCGGCGTCGCCGTCCCCATCCTCGTCTACAAAGGCGTTGTCAAGGAATTTGTACGTTTTCTTTTAATTTCCCCCAATTCATGAGCTTCATTTGTGCGAAATGTCAAATTTGGTCGAAATGTGTGCCAAAGTGTTGGTTTTGTATAGTCTATCGGTGATTTCTGAGTTCAAATTCGATTCGATCTTCTAGTATTATTGTTAATCAGAAAGAAAATTAGCTCTTTTCATATTTTAGCTTGTTTTCTTTGTTTGAACGAGTGTTTGGTGAATATCTGAAAATTTATCCAGACTGTATTGAGAGAGTTTGAACATAAAATTACTTTGATGGCTGTAGTTGAGAAAGATAATGTGGAGACTTTAAAAAGATTGTGTAAGGCAAGCAATGTATTGGGTAGTGCTTGCTGATAGTAATTTGTAGGAACTCGTTGGGCATATAACGCCTTTCATCGTTTTTGGTAGCTGGACATCATGTCCATTTACCAGGGAAGGGTGCACTGGACTCTATCCATAGTGTTGTTGGAAGGGTATTTCATGTAGGTATTGTGGATTCCAAATCTGTGCATTTAATCAGAAAAGTTTCAGGGGGTGGATGTAGACATAGATCATGATCATTTGAGATATCCCTTTCTAATTTCTTAGTGTCATTTTTAAACGTATAAAGCCACAGTTACGTTCCTTTTGTGTATGTACGTGTCTTCGTTCAAGTATACCTCCAAAATATTGCTTTGGAAATGGTATCGTTGTTCTCCGGTCATGAGTTTCTAGTGATATTTTATCATCACTGCCATTAAACATTATGATATCTCTTCTGGTTGTTTACATTGTTTTATTGGTTGGGTACCTAGTAGGTAAAAGTATTGTCTGTGATAGCGCACACCAGATGTTAGTTACCATATGCCATTAGGTTTATCTCGATGACAACTAATTTTACTTCTCTCAACTATACTGGTGTGGAAGTACTTTGATCTTAGCTTCCTTTTTATACAAAGATGCCTCTTATCGTCCTTTGAAGATTATCAAATGAAACATAAAATTTCTCTAACTCGAGTCTTTATATCTGTCTGTATAACTTCGCCTGGTATGTGCCGTGACTGTTTATTTGATGTTTTATTACGTTGTCTTATTATCATCATCTTTATCTTCACGGCGACAGAAACTATGTCTACTATGATTGTTTTCATATACCCTGGTCACCTTTTAACCTTTAGTTGAACTGAATGCAACATAAATCCACACACTTTAAGCTAAGGGGTGTTCAATACTACCTAGCAATGTTTTGTGTTTCTAGTTGATTAATCTTTTTTTGCTACTCTTAATTTGGTTGCTCTGATCTTATAAATTCTTGTAAGTTGTGAATGCTTGAGAATTCCATTACTTGTGTGCAATCAGGCACATTGAGATTCGCCTTTCCCATGGTTGCGATTTGCGATTTTCTTCTGGTACTAACCCGCTCTTTTAATTTTTGTGGCAGCATATGCAAGATGAAGATGCAGGGAGGCCACCCAGAAAATTCTGGTTCACATGATGTTGTACTAAACCTGGCTGAAATTCCAAGATTCATGATAATCTATTTCAATAACATTATCTTCTATTTCAATAACATTATCTTTGCTTATTGTATGTTACATGATATTAACTCTACATCACATGCCAACTCAGCATCGCATTTGGAAAAACTCGTTTGAATTTTGGAAGGCGAAATAATAGAATTTGATCGAACTTTGTTATTATAGTGGCAATTTCCCATATTTTAAGTGAATTATAATTTGAATTTAGTTTTTAAATGTTGAAAAGCTAGAAAGTGTCAGGTTGGAGTAGTACTCTCATGGAAAGGCTCTCATGTCTTAACACTTACAAAACAGACGTCTTGTTCCGAAGATGAAACAGTTGGTAAGATCGAACTTGATTGACAGTTTTGAGTTGGGGAAGAACAGACGGTGGAACTCAATTGCTGTCGAACTGAACCAGAAACGGGGCATGGGTCGGAAGCAACGTCGTCTCCAGCAAGTGGGCAACCTTTCCACATGCAAACAGGAAGAAACCGATGCCATGTTCGAATGTGAGACAGGAACCTAAGTGGCGACTTCTCACATCCTAGTTCCTACATTACTGTTTTTTAGGATTTGATAAGATAGAATGACCCCAATACCAGGTTTGAATGCAAGAGTTTGATCGAGAAGTCGATAAACAATAGCGAAATCGGCTACAATACTAGTACATGATTTCTGAATAGGAATTAAAGACAATAAACTCAAGAACAAAAATCATTAATTAGAATAAAAATAACAAGCTCCTACGATTGGAAAGCTACACTATCATTTTACAGAAAAATTGTAATCAAACCTATACTCTCCTCTATTGAACAGATAAACTCCCTACCCTATGCATTGAAACAATACAACTATTACAAATATTACACGTCTCGGTCCTAATCTTGACAAGTCGCAGTAGAACCAGTTCCTCACGTTGGGCTGAGCCGGACTCCTAGCTGGATCAATTTTGGGCCCTGATGCCTTTGGTTCTTGGCTAGAGTCATGATCAAATCACGTAGCTATCTGATTCCAGAAATTGAGATTATGTTATAAAACTAACTTCAGAAAGGTAAGCATGTGCAACTTCACTGGTATAGTCAAGTCTCTTCACTAGCAGCAACATATCAGTAGTTTTAATCACTTCAAAGATATAACGAATTTGCAAACATAATCCCCCGACGAATGCCTTCACTAGCAGCTGTAAATTTTTCCTCCAGACCAACCTCGCCAACCGCATGAGCAGCACCTTTCAACTGCAAACTCACAAATCACAATCTTCATAAATTAAAACTTATCTCAAGTGCTACGGGCAGAAAATAAACAATATATATGTTCCCTATTTGCAGTAAATGAAAAATAAAAAATACAAATTCACGGAACTCCATTGTCTAATTTTCTAGTTGCATACGATGAAAGTGACCTCGTGGAAGGAAGGCGCCAATCAAAATGATGTAAAAAATGACTTTCTATCTAATTATGCTAGAAATGGTAAGAGAATGAAAAACTGAAACAGAATTCTCAAAAGAGCCTTTTGCTAATACTATTGGAAAGGACAAATGGAAAATGATGAAACTGTTACCTGATTCAAAAATTCATCAAGCCTTCTAGCCAACCTTATGATGCTACCTTCGAAAATATCAGTCATTTGAATTACATCTGCAAAAGATGCTCCCTGAAAAAAATGGAGAGATCAATTTAAAAAAAGATCAAAAACAACAACAAAACTTCAAATGCATAAAAACAACTTAACAGACTTCAGTTTCTTATGTTAAAATAGAAGTGGTAAAGGGTAAAAGTACCCACTTCTCATAAGTAAAATGCATTCTACTTTTATAAAAACATACCACATTTAAGTGAACGGACAAAAGCCCTTCAATGTGTGACATGTTTAGAAATCAGTGATTTGGGGCTATTTAGACAATTTGGGTAGACTCTACATATATACAAGTGCGTATTTTTAACATGATCCTTAACAGAAGTTGGTAAGGAAAATTTCCAACCAAATATCAAATTGCAAATTTACAATAATAAGGTGATAATGATTCAACATATGCGCTAGCAGCCATATGGACAGAAGTAAATGAAAATTCTTGTTAAGTATATCAATTAAGTAAAATGTCATGCATCCTTGGTAAAGTATAAAGACTGGCAATATTCCACAAGATAGTTAACAAGGTACGGCTTTCAGCATCACTAACAGTTTTACATGCCATGTAGGAGATAGTGTAGCACTATACCGACCTTTGACCAACAATAAATCACATCCATCAAGAAGGGTCTAATCGATGCTTCAACGTATTCATCAACATTTATTTCAAGTTTACACTCGCGTTGTATCTGCAAAACACATTAAATTAAATTTGTCATTAAACATACTCCCTCTGTCCCATAAAATTTATCACATTTCATTTTCAAGTCTCTCTTACTTTACTCTCTCTGCACTTTAACTATTTATCATTTTTTCAAAACGAGTTCAGATAATGAAATGTGACAAATTTTCTGGGATGGAGGGAGCAATTCACTGTATATATGTATATATTTGCTGAGAAACTAACTTTCCGCGGAAAATAATTAGGAAAAACAGTTAGTGAATCGAATTTAAAGACACCTCAGCTATCCTTCTGGCACTATCTTGAAGTTGTTGCAAAGGTTTAGCAAGTTCAGCTCTTAAATGTATCTGTTCACTTGACTTGTCCCCAGGAATAAAGCAACTAGCAAGAGCTGCAACTTGATGGTGATCAAGATCATTGAAGGTACCTTTCCAGAGATACACAGAACCCAAAATAAGCACACTATGGTTTGTTACCAAGTTCAAATGCATTAAAGCAGGTGCCATGGAAAGGATAAACTAACTTAAGCAATTACAATGCATTATTGAAGAATTGAAACTATTATCAAACTAAAAATTATTTTACTGTGTCAGCAAGCACATATATATGAAAGCTAAAGAAAACTATGTAACTTATCGATATACACCAACAAAAGTCAGAGAAATGATAGTTGCTGCTCAAACTAGGTGCTACAAGAAGCATACTTGTATTTGAGATATCTATCACTTCTAGAGAGCTCACCATTGAACATCAATTCTGTGACAAGGAGCTCATCTCCAGTGTCTATCCGGCAAGCTGCACGTCCCTTCAACTGAACAACACCATCACCATCAATATGACCCAGTCTTTTGAGAACCCGCGATCGATTCTTAAGTTCGTCACGAAATTTTTGAAGCTTAAGAAAAGTTCAAGTACGTATTGGTTAGTAATACAACCCAACAGGGGGGAGAAGAAAAGAAAAGGAGAACAGTTCATAAAATTAATCAATAAGCATGAAGTATGTGAAACCATGAAGCCAACCTTAAAGGCAAAGACTTCAAATATAGTTACCAAGGAAGGTAAACAGAAGAAGGGACTCACGCAATTCATTAGTCAAGATAACATAAAAAGCTGAATGTATATTGTATATACAACTATTGGGTAGTATTGAACAATCTTGAGTAAGAAGCCAGTGCAGAAAGTCTAAGGCAGGATGTAAACATCAAGACAGAAGTACCTGAGAATCACGCATTTTCGACTTCAGCTGTTGAATTTCATGACTGACTTCTGCTTTTCTCTGGAAACTTGAAATCTGATGTAGGTCTTGTGACTGGAAGTGACAACATGAATTAGGAATATATGGGCAAAAGTGCTGATTAGCATGCTCACCAAAATTCCAGCTAAGCCTAGTGGTATCAGATTAACGAAAAACAAGCAAACTGAACCTAATGTCAGCGAGAGGAAGGTACTTTCACATACCTTGTGCAGGGGATGAATGAACAACTTATGCTCAAGCTCATCGATTTTGCTAGCCAACTCAACAAATTCAGGCTCTTCAACTCCCATATCCTGACAAAGTTGTGCAAATATTTCAGAAACAGATGCCCTCTCCAGACTCGGTCCAGCAAAAAATTGTTCCATATAACAGACATATTTTGAGGATATCAGATATATGAACTTGTTTTTAGACCCAGGCACGAATAAGGAACATTACAAGTCATAATAAGGTGCAAATGCAATTATGAAACATGTAAGGCAATTTATAAGTCTTAAACACAAAAGACCAAACCACAACAGGAGTTGCATGATGCACACAGTGAGGCAGTCAGTGATGATACAGTTATAACCATCAAAAAGTGTGGCATTAAATTGACTGATACACCATTACTTTTGCCCCATCACCAGCACTCCTTTAGCTCCTGCCTTCTATTTTTCTTGGTACATCTCCATTCTGTCTTGATTTCACATAAGTATACATACAGAATAAAAATCGAATTTTTGGAGTAATTATAAGCAACAAATTATGCTAAACATATCGCATCGCATGAACCAGGGCACTTAATTGGAGATAGTAGATAAAATCAAAATTCCATAATTTCGCAATAAGACCAAGAAATATTCCAAGCCGAATGTCAGAGCAACAATATGACACACAGTTGAATAAAAAGGAGGCTCTTTTATGTAGCCACAAAACTCCCAAACACAACAATTTCTCAAAGTAGTCATTGGGAAAAATTATAAAAAATAAAGCAGCATCAAACTAACAAAGTAACAATTCACACCTTTACTGGATTGAGCTTTGGAAAGCCTTGTGGATAGCGCTTTTCAAGCTGTTGCACAGCAAGAAGAACAGTATGCCGACTTTCTTTCGGCCTCAAGTCGGAAGGAACCGATATTCTAAGTGTGCTAAGTGCAGAAAGAAGAGGCAACTGAACAGGAACCTGTTGAATAAAATAAGTACATGAATCACAAGGGTCACGTGCCAGTTGCATTAAGATAACATTATATAAATATATTCAGTCACGACTCACGACCACCTTCTCTTTAGAAATATCAACTCACCACATGCATTTCACCTTCTTCTCCTGGACAAGGAGGACAAGGTTTTGGTTGAGAACCATTTTCACTTGTGCTCATAGAGCAGTGAAGCAGAACATCCACAATATAGTTGTTACCACGTGAAGAAGCAAGTTCAGCTGGCATAGAACTTGAGACGGCGTGCGGTTTCTTCACCACATTGACAACAACTCCCCAACCCCAATCTGTTCCTCCTTCTCTTACCTTAACCTGCAAAGTTACAGAAGAAGTTCTAAGTGAGAAACAACAGAGCCAAGTAAAAACCATAAGGCTAGACTCAACGAACCCGACAGATAAGTTGTTCTATAAAGAAACAGCAACTATATATCAGTAGCGAACTGGAAATTAGCCACAAATAAGGTTGGCCAAACATGCATCCTAGGCAATCAAGATGTAATCAGAAACAGCCATACTGGGACATACCAGTCTACCAGGTAGAAGGAAAGAGAGAACTCTTTCAGGTTGTGTTATCACTGCCATCATTTTCTTTTCAAGTTGGGCCAAGTCAAGCTTAAGCCGGTGATACTCAGCCACCTCAGCCTAGTAGGTGAAACAGGATAACTCTGTTACATATGATTTAATCCTTAAAAAGAACTTCCAAGCTCCAGGTGAAAGCAAATGCCTACCTCTCCAGAAGCATCAAGCACAGCAGCTTCCTGTTCGAGCTGTGAAACTTTTTTTCCAATGTCAGGTAAAGCCTAAAAAGCAGAAATGTCATAGATTTAGAAATTATGAACCTATGAGAGCATTGGAAAATCAAGTAATAAGTAAAACCTTCTCATGCTGAAATTGATGGAAGGAGTTTCTGATAACATGCTCAGCTGTGAATTGTCCTTCGGCACGACTCATTAAATTTAGAATTGAGTAATAACTCAACCTGAAAGTACTGACCAAAGGTGCTGGTTTGCCCAAAACCATGTCTTTAAGTGTATTCATCTCCATCTGATGTCAAAGTGGAAGTATGAAAGGGTAATTAAGATAAACTGTTCTTTATATAAAACACAACAGATTAGATGAATTATTAGTACACAAAATCTATTCAATTGCCAATTTTACATAACCAGAATAGAGGCAACGAAAATTTGAAGAAGACCAATAACAATCAAGAAACATAAAAACATAATATTTCCAAAGAGGGAGGGAGATGTTTCCCAAGTCTCAATCAAACCATGAGAATATCAACCTTACCTTATCGTCGATCATTATAATGCAAATACCACGCTCATCTTTACCACGACGTCCAGCTCTACCACTCATCTACATGCAAATATATGTTAAGAGCCGTGCAAGGTAGCGGATACAATGCACATATTTTTAAATAATAAAAATACTCACCTGGATATATTCACCAGATCCGATATAACGATGACTGTCACCATCCCATTTTTTCACATTTGTAAAAACAACAGTTTTTGCTGGCATGTTCAACCCCATTGCAAACTGGCATGTAGTGACAAGTAAATAAAATTAGCTTACAGCATAGTAATATAGAATAAAGTTATATGACTTTATACTAAAAGATGTGTAAGAATATTTTTATGCAATTAGTTCCAAAAATATTGATGCCACTGTTGAAAGACATGGTATCACTTTCTTTAAATTTTAACTAAAATGATCGGTTGGAAATGTTAATACCGTTTCTGTGGCAAATAGGGCCTTAACAAGCCCTTCTTGAAAGAGAAGCTCTACAAGTTCTTTAATGATAGGAAGCAAACCAGAATGATGAACAGCAATGCCTCGCTGAAGTAATGGCAACATTAATTCTATGGCAGGCAAATTTCTATCCTCCTCACTCAAGCATAGGATAGCATTTCGAAACACTTCACCCACAACATCCTTCTCCTCTGGAGTATTGAAATCAAGTTTGGACATGGACATGGCATGTTGCTCACACTCTCTTCTGCTAAAACTAAAAATTATGACTGGTTGGAATTTTCGTTCCATTATCAACTGCAAATCAACAACTCTGTGAGAATACACTAAAATAACAAGAATAAGAAAAAGCCATAAATCGACAAAAATGGATAACTCTGCATGTCTATACTACATCCTTCCCCTAAAAATAGGGACTTTTGGGAGAGCACGAGTTTTAATGGAAATTGGAAAAGTATGAGAGAGAAAGAGAAGAGTAATTGAAGTAGTGTTAGTGGATAGTGGAACCCACCTTTTTGGTAGTGTAATGTGTTGTGAAAAGGTTTCCAAAAATAGAAAGTGGCCAAACTAAAATGACAAAAGAAGACTATTTTTGGGGACGGAGGGAGTATAATATAGATATCTAGCTTCTAACTGAGCACAGCATCCTCTGATGCCAACTAACCTTGACAATTTTGTATATGTTGGAACCGCTTGAAGAATTTCCACTTTTAGCGATTCTGCTATTGCCTTTGGAATTCGCACTCTTGCTCCCATCAACAGAATTTTGAGTGCTGAAAGTTTCCTGAAGCTTCAAAAAGTTACCTTCTTTAAACTGCTCATTCTCATCAACTACGAGATATAAACCAGAGCCACCCACAGGAAACACATAGTGTTGTAGGGGTGTCGGCCTAAAATCTGTGTAAACCACGTGACAAGGTTGTTTGTGTATATTACATATCCATTCAGCAAATTCAGTCGCATTTGACATAGTAGCGGAAAGAAAGACCATCTTGATGGCAGGGGGCAAGAAGATAATAGTTTCTTCCCAAACTACACCTCTTTCACGATCCTTCATGTAATGTATCTCATCAAATATAACCCAAGCAACTTCCTTCAATACCTCAGAACCCCTATAAAGCATTGCCCTCAGGATTTCCGTAGTCATCACCAAACAACTTGCATTAGGTGAAAGTGTGACATCACCTGTCATCAATCCAACATCTGAAAACTCTTGACTTAACTCTCTGTACTTCTGGTTGCTCAAAGCTTTTAGAGGAGAAGTATATACGACCCGCTGCTTCTCTTTAAAAGCCATGGCAATTGCGTATTCCGCAACTGCAGTTTTCCCAGCAGAAGTGTGGGCAGAGACTAAAACAGACTCATTTCTCTCCAAACAAGAAATAGAAACCTCCTGAAAAGGATCAAGCTTAAATGGGTAGGTCTTAGCTCGCTCCCCGTTATAAATGGGATCTGCCAGGGTGCCGTGAGTTGATTCATCCTTGGTTGAAACATATCCACTGGGCACTGCCACCTCGTGCACACATGTCCTAGATAAGCTACGCCTCTTCGAGACAGATTCTTGCACCTGGCTTTCCTGTTGTTCTTGCGAACCCTCCTCTGATTGTTTCCTTTTAATGGATGTAGGAGAACCTTCCATCTTCTGCTACTTAAAAGTTTAACTTGCCAAAACAAGATCAACAAATTTTACTTCTCCAAGATTATACTAGTAACGCCACTTATCTGTAACAAACCATCATAAACAAAGAGGGTTAAACTATCAGAAAAGTATTCCTCTTTTCCTTTTTTTAACTACTCTTCCAGAGCATGTTACATGAACTAGCCATTGCGATGTCGGTTAATGCACATAGATAGGATTGGATAACCGAACAGAAACAGCACCAGAAAAACTCACTCAATCTCACAAATGGTTCAGACAACAAAATTAAAGCAGAAATGGTATAGCGACCTACATTGACTATTTGAACAAACCACAGAATTCAGAATATCTCACAATCCCAGCAAGTCCGGCGAGAGAAAATGCAGAGTGTCAAATTCTATAAGAAGTAATATCCACGTTTTCATATATCTGAGCAATTAGAGAATGCGTGCACACAGACCAAATTCAGCTCGGTGCAGAAAAAGCAGAAGCCTAGATTGACCAAAGCAAACAAATTTCTGGGTTCTAACACGGGATTGCATGCATGTAACTAAACAAGTAATTATGATTCATATGCGCTAAGTCGAAGATGAGAGTTCTAACCAAGTCGATTGACTGCTCAGCAGCAGGTCCGTTAAATGCTTAAACCCTAATTTTGCATCAATTTTTCCCCAATTTGTAAACGGCAATTAACTACTCCATATACAATCGAATTACGATTCCACCTCGCATAGCAGTAAGATTTAGTAGTATTTCACTTTCTATATCCTACTATTTTATATGCTAGTAATTATTTTCACTTATTTGTAAGTATTTTCTTAAAATTACAATTTTGTAGTGTAGTAGTAGTAGTAGTAGTAATACTTTTTATCAAAAATTTATTGCACTAAATTAGAATATACTACTAATTATTCTTGTACAATTTTATTTTCGTTTTTATTAGAAAATTATTAGTTTTATAAATTTAAAGTAGCGTTTATCATTTTTAAATTTCAATTATTTAAATTGGAAATTGAAATGTCCTGCATTAGATTCAGGTGACATAAAAAAAATCTTCTCTGTAAAAAATCTAGGTGGACTATTTATGGATACATTATCAACGTATATTAGACTGCTGCATTCTTCATTAAATGAGATGCTATATGGGGCATTTATAGACAAATACAATTATTAAATTATTTCGATGGCCAAAAATCAAGCTGATTTTGATTATTAAAATTATTAAATTAATAGGAAAAAGTCATTTTTAGTATAGGATTAAGATTCAGTTATGGTAGTTTCCATGATTTCCTCCCTCAATCATCAGCCAAAATACGTTGGAAGATTACATCCCGCCAATGTTAATCACTCTCTACCAGAATTATCATCGTCTTCTACATTGAATACGTCTACAATTTTTATTTTCTCGTCCCATAACAATTTGTTGAGAGATTATATCTCTGAATTATCATTGCAAAACCTCTTTTCCATTGAAGACATCTGCAGTGTTTGATTGTCGTCGCGAATCATCTTTTCCATTCAACATGTCTGCTGTTTTTTCATTATCGTCTCCATTTTTCGAGATTTCACTCATTCTCATTTCATTCATGTCAACAATGAAAGAAGTTATACATTCAGTTACTTAATTGATTCATGTCTTCAATAATGTATCACATTAATCTAATGTAGTATATACATCCTTTGACATTCATAATGTAGAAAATCAAGCAATTAATGTATACTAATATGTTAATAATGTAACTAAATAAAAAATTAATAAACAACGACCATACAATTACAACAAATGGTGAACGACCAAATAATCAATTAAAACCTCTTGAAATAGAGGAGGTTCCCTTTCTTTGATCTACTGGGCCCTTCACCCACTTCAGCTTTCACTTTAGGGGGCTCCTCTTTTAGTTCTGCCATTCTCTGCCGGAAACGCTGCGCAATTGCTATCGGAACAATATCATCCAACACCTCTTCGTAGTCTACCCTTGGTAGCTTTGATGCTGTGTAAAAGACGGTTTAGAAAATTTTAAAGTGCTATATAACATAATTTTGTACACGCAACATCAATTAATGAATATGTCATCACATATAATGTAGTACATTAGTAGCAAATAATGTAACAATTAACCTGAATAATGTAACCTAATATGTGTAAGAATACAATAGAGACTACTATACCCTAGCCCATGGATTGCTAAACGATTTGTCCAAAATAAGACACAGTAATGTATCACATTAATCTACTGTAATGAACACTTCTTGCTAAATAATGTAGAAAAATAAGCAAATAATGCACAGATCAACAAAACATCAACTTAATTCCAAGATTTCTTTGAAATCAATTGATACGGCATATCACAAACACATAATGGACAACACTGCTTACAGTCATGTACAACTATTCCATTTATACAAACGACAAGTTCAATAGATTGGTTAATAATGTACAACAACAAACAAATAATGCACAAATTCAGGGGAACTAATAGATGTAGCTTAAACCAAAAACTTATACATCACTGCGTATACACCACTGCTTACTATAATGTACAAGTTCTCGATGAATACAAATGGCAAATGTAAGAGATTGGTCAATAATGTACAACATCAAGCAAATAATGCACAAATTTAAGGGAATCAATCGATTCAGATTAAAACAACATCATCATATACATCACAGTTACAATAATGAACAATTTCTCGATGAATACAAATGGCAAATGCAAGAAATTGGTCAATAATGTACCACAACAAACAAATAATGCACAAATTCCGGGGAACTAATCGTTTCAGATTAGAACAAAATCATCATATACACCACAAGCTACAATAATGACCAACTTCTCGATGAATACAAATGGCAAATGCAATAGATTGCTCAACTGCAGTCTGGGTAGGTTGGCTTTTGAAGGGTCTTCCTCTTTTCGTCATTGATGTTCTGACAGACAAACCAACAATCAAAACATAATAAGATTTAATTTACAAAATCGACAATTACACAATTGTATTCCGGTAATTAACTACAAAATTCAACAATGGACAAAACCCTCCCGATTTCAGGATTTACCGATATATGAACTGAACGTTTGTGAAAAATCGTGAAAAATCAACTGAACGATGGTGAAATTCATCGATTCAAAGTGTCTATTCACGAAAAATTGGAACTTTTAAAACCTACCTTCTTGTCGAATGGAAAAAGACCGTCACGCGCGAAGGGATTGAGGCTTCAACTCCGAAACGGCGGCGGAACGTGGATTTGACGGCGGAAATCGAAGCTATGGTTTAGGAATGGTTGGGAATGAGGGAGACGATTGAGGATTTTGGGTTGAAGAGGGATGCGGTTGGAGAGAGAGAGAGAGTATTTGGAAGGTCACTCAAAATCCCGCTTAATTACGTGTGTAATTCATTGTATTTTTACATTTATAACCCTATAATGTACAGACTACAACTAATAATGTAAAACGGTTCCATATAATAAAGCCTCATCATAACCGTCTAACATCTTAATCCAATGGTTGATATTAAGTTGGAACTTAACATTAAGGGGGCAATAGGACCTTAATACTCATATATATATATATATATATATATATATATATATATATATATATAGCATCTCGACAACTCAGGCTGCAGCAACAGAGAATGGTGAAACCGAGTGCTTCATACGTGCCCTCCTCGCCTCTGAATGGCACTTCTCCTTCTGTTCGTCCATGGAGATTTGCTTGCAGCGACACTCTGCGCTGCAGAATGCCTTTATCTCCTCAGCAGAATCATCACAAGAAGATGCAATCAACATTCAGAAACAAGAGATTGTGACACTTTTGCCATCATGATCAAATGCATGCCCATTTTCGTATGTAGTTTTCCAGTAATCAATTATTCAAAGACATGAATGATGAGTTGTTAGACATAAACATCACAATTTAGGCCTCAAACTAATGCAGAACTCATCATATGAGTTGGCCCACAAAATTCTCTCTTCTTCTTGTTTTTCCTGCGGTAATTTGAGATATTCCCACTCCAAAAAAATCCCAGAATTCAAAATACCATGATGATGCAACTTATAGTGGAAGACTAATGTGGCTGACGAAACACATGCTAAAAGGTCTAGATTAGCATCTCCATCTAAGTGGGATGAGTCTAATTTGTAATGATATAGATAGATTTCGTGAATCGAAAAAGCAAACAGAATCTTGAATTCTTGATGCAGTGATAACGGCCACAAGAAATACATCTTAGATATCAGAGTAAGCTCATGGTCTTAAAAGAGTATGTGCAAGTTATACAAACAGAGTTTCCATATTTTTACGAACACGTATTTGAGTTTTCTTGTAGAGTTGCAAAGTACATTGCTAGAGTTAACAACTAATGTATTTACTTACAGAATCAAGCAAGCATATTTTGCACTACAAGCAAACATGTTAGTATTAACATGTAAGGAATTAGGATACAACTGAACACACCATATAATATATACTTAAAAGGAAAACTAAGTACTTTGCTGCAATTCTCTGCACTCCATCTTCAGAGCAAGTTGCATAAATATATACTAGAGATTATAAACTAATTTGCCATTACTACATAAGAAATGTGATACTAGTGTTGAATATTGCCTACAATATTTGACTTTTTTTGTCAAAATTTGTTGTCCCACATCGGTGGGCATTAGGGAGTTTGGGGGAGTGGCTGCCTATAAAAGGAGCTCACCCCCCATTTTGTAAAACATCCCAAATTGTACTCTTCTCTATTTAAATATATAAGTGGGCTCTGTAGAGGGTGCTCGGAGATGTAGGCAATTTGGCCGAACTCCGTTATCAAAGTTCCGGGTGTGTTCTTTCTTTATTATTTATTTTGTTCCGCATTTATTTCTGGGTTTATTTTTTGTTGTGATATTGTATTCAATATTATTTGCGGGTTTGGTAGTAGTGTTTTGTACGGTTCTGTTGGGTGTTTTTATATTGTGATATATACACCGACTGATAAATTCTGTTAGGAATCTGGTATTTAAGAGGGACAGTGTCCCCGCCAGTCTTTCCAAAGAATTTATTTGGAGAAGTAATTTTATCGAGTAGACCCCATTGGGTTAACTCTGAAATTACTCAATCGGTTTATTTCACTATTTGAGAGAAAATTACCCGGTTTTCTCAACAAGTGGTATCAGAGCCAAGGTTCGTCCTTGGTTCTATTTGTTTGTAATATTGAATACTTTATTTTGAGTCTGTAATGGCGGGTAATGATCAAGAAAACAAGGCTAATTCTTCGTCATCGTGGTCGAGGTTTCCACTGTCAAATATGAAATTGACGGTGGAGATATTTGACGGTACTGGCCATTTTGGTATGTGGCAGGGGGAGGTTCTAGACTCTCTTTTCCAACAAGGTCTTGACATTGCCATTGAAGAAAAGAAACCAGAAGATATAGATGATAAAGATTGGAGTACCATAAATCGGTTATCTTGTGGAACAATTCGGTCGTGTCTGTCCATGGAGCAGAAGTATGCTGTCAAGAATGAGACTTCTGCACATAGATTGTGGAAGACACTAGAGGACAAATTTCTGAAGAAGAGTGGTCAGAATAAGCTCCTTATGAAGAAAATGTTGTTCTGATTTGAATACCGATCAGGTACCACTATGAATGAACACATTACTTTGTTTAACCAATTAGTAGCAGACCTGCTAAATTTAGATGTGAAATTTGAGGATGAGGATCTGGCATTGATGTTGTTGTCGTCTCTACCTGATGAATTTGAACATCTGGAGACCACATTACTCCACGGTAAAGAAAATGTGTCTTTAGATACTGTATGTTCTGCTTTGTATAGTCATGAATTGCGAAACGCAGATAAAATGAAAGGCAATTAGTGGCAAGAGGTCGTCAACAAGGCCGATCAAAGGAGAGAAGAGGAAGGTCCAAATCGAAAAGGCGAGTTGCCAAAGATGAGTGTGCTTTCTGTTATGAGAAAGGACATTAGAAAGACTGTCCAAAGTTGAAGAAGAAAGAAAAGGCTTCGCAAGATGCAAATGTTGCTGAATGCAAAAATGATGCGGAGTCAGATTGTTCTTTGACGGTTTCACCTTCAACATCGCATCCAGACGAGTGGATATTAGATTCAGGTTGCACCTATCATATGTGTCCCATCAGGGAGTGGTTCTTTGATTTCGAAGAACTCAATGGCGGACTTGTTTACATGGGGAATGACAGTCCATGTAAGACAACCGGGATAGGCTCAATCAAGCTACGGAATCAGGATGGATCCACTAGAATTTTGAAGGATGTGCGGTACGTGCCCCAGTTGAAGAAGAATCTCATCTCATTGGGGGCCTTAGAATCTAAAGGCCTAGTTGTGATGATGCGAGATGGAATTCTTAAAGCAACTTCAGGAGCATTGGTGATGCTGAAAAGTGTGAGGAAGAACAATTTGTATTACTACCAAGGTAGTACAGTTGTGGGGACAGTAGCAACTGCAACTTCGAGTAATAAGAAGGATGCAGAGGCGACGAAGCTTTGGCATTTGCGATTGGGACATACTGGTGAGAGATCATTGCAAATTCTCGCCAAGCAAGGATTATTGAAAGGTACGAAGTCTTGCAAATTAGAGTTTTGCGAGCATTGTGTTCTGGGAAAACATCGAAGAGTGAAATTTGGCACTGCAATCCATAATACGAAGGGAATTCTGGATTACGTGCACTCAGATGTGTGGGGACCTGCCAAGACTCCGTCACTTGGAGGTAGACACTATTTTGTCACTTTTGTTGATGATTTTTCCAGGAGAGTTTGGGTGTACACTATGAAGAGCAAAAATGAAGTCCTTGGGATTTTTCTAAAATGAAAAGCTCAAGTTGAAAATCAGATGGGGAGGAAGATCAAGGTTCTCCGATCTGACAACGGTGGAGAATACAAGAGTGATCCTTTCCAAGATGTATGCCACGAGTGTGGCATAGTTCGGCACTTCACAGTGAGAAATACACCACAACAGAATGGAGTGTCAGAACGTATGAATCGAACACTAGTGGAGAAAGTTCGTTGTATGCTGTCTAATGCTGGGCTAGACAGGAAATTTTGGGCTGAGGCCATCACATACGCTCAACACATTGTCAATCGTTTGCCATGTTCTGCCATTAATGGCAAGACTCCTTTAGAGGTATGGTCCGGTAAACCTGCAACTGATTATGATTCTTTGCATATTTTTGGTTCTATTGCATATTATCATGTGACTGAATCAAAGTTGGATCCACGTGCAAAGAAGACTTTGTTTATGGGTTTCAGTGCTGGTGTTAAATGATATCGGTTATGGTGTTTGGAGTCTAAGAAGATGATTGTAAGTAGGGATGTTACCTTTGATGAATCTTCCATGTTGAATAAGGTAAATCCAAATAGTAGTGATACTTCGCAGCAGGTGGAGTATACACCGAAGCAGGTGGAGTTCGAAGAAGCAGTTGTGATCCCAACTACGAACACCACAAATGACTCTCCTACGGAAGAAGAAGAGTCAGATGATGAAGAGGTTCCACCCCAAGAACCTTCGCAGCAATCAAAGCCAATTGCAGTCAGGCGAACGAGGCGGGAAAATAAGAAACTTGCTCGATTTGCGGATATGGTAGCATATGCGCTTCCAGTTGTTGATGATATTCCATGTATCTTTTCGAAAGCTATTGAAAGTTCAGAAAGCGATGGTTGGAAAGGTGCTTTGGAAGAAGAGATGCAATCTCTTCAGAAGAACAAGACGTGGAAGTTGATGCTATTGCCGAAAGGCAGGAAGGCAATTGGATGTAAATGGGTTTTTGCAAAGAAAGATGGATTTCCTGACAGAGATGATGTTCGCTACAAAGCAAGAAGGAGGGAGTTGATTACAATGAGGTATTTTCTCCTGTTGTTAAACATTCCTCCATTAGAATTTTGTTGGCTTTGGTAGCGCAGTTGAATTTGGAGCTAGCTCAACTTGATGTGAAGACCGCGTTTTTACACGGTGATCTGAAGGAAGAAATCTATATGACCCAACCGGAGGGATTCAAGGTTGCTGGTAAAGAAAATTGGGTTTGCAAGTTGAACAAATCATTGTACGGATTGAAGCAGTCTTCAAGACAGTGGTACAAACGGTTTGACAAGTTTATGAAGGATCAGATATACACAAGAAGCAAATACGACCACTGTGTGTATTTGCGCAGACTTCAAGATGGTTCCTACATCTACCTACTCTTATATGTTGATGATATGCTGATAGCATCAAAGAGCCAAGTTGAAATTGACAGATTGAAGGCTCAGTTGAGTAAAGAGTTCGAGATGAAGGATTTGAGGGAAGCCAAGAAGATTCTCGGTATGGAGATTACAAGGGATAGAGAGGGAGGCAAGCTTTGGCTGACACAGAAGTAGTATTTGACCAAAGTACTACAGCGTTTTGGTGTGAATGATGATTCCAAATCTGTAAGTACCCCACTTGCTCCCCATTTAAAACTTAGTTCTCAGTTATCTCCAAAAACGGAAGATGAGCGAGGATATATGGCGAAAGTTCCCTATGTTAACGCAGTTGGAAGCTTGATGTATGCAATGGTGTGTACAAGACCAGACATTTCACCGGCCGTTGGTACTGTGAGCAGATACATGCATGATCCAGGCAGGGGTCATTGACAAGCTGTGAAATGGATTCTGCGGTATATCAAATATACTGTATATATTGGTTTGTTGTTTGAGCAGGATAAATCACTTGGTCATTTTGCAGTTGGATATTGTGATTCCGACTATGCTGGTGATTTGGATAAGCTAAGATCTACTACTGGCTATTTGTTCACTTTAGCGAGTGCGCCAGTTAGTTGGAAGTCTACCTTGCAGTCAACGGTAGCTTTGTCTACGACAGAGGCAGAGTACATGGCCGTTACTGAAGCTGTGAAGGAGGCAATTTGGCTTCATGGGTTGCTGAAAGAATTGGGTGTTAGTCAGAAACAACTTGAAGTATATTCTGACAGCCAGAGTGCTATTCATTTAGCAAAGAATCAGGTCTTTCATGCAAGGACGAAGCACATTGATGTTCGCTATCATTTTGTGCGGGAAATTCTCGAAGAAGAGGAAATTGTCATCTGAAAGGTTCCGACTTTGGAGAATCCTGCAGATATGTTTACCAAGGTGGTGACGAGAGCCAAGTTTGAACATTGTTTGGACTTGGTTAATATTCTGCGATTTGGAGCTGGCGTTTGACTGCGCCAATATGAAAGCACCGTGAGTCATTTATTTGGGTGGAGAAGATTCGTGTTCGGTGGGATTTGAAATTTTGCCAAGGTGGAGATTTGTTGAATATTGCCTACAATATTTGACTTTTTTTGTCAAAATTTGTTGTCCCACATCAGTGGGCATTAGGGAGTTTGGGGGAGTGGTTGCCTATAAAAGGAGCTCACCCCCCATTTTGTAAAACATCCCAAATTGTACTCTTCTCCATTTAAATATATAAGTGGGCTCTGCATAGGGTGCTCGGAGACGTAGGCAATTTGGCCGAACTCCGTTATCAAAGTTCCGGGTGTGTTCTTTCTTTATTATTTATTTTGTTCCGCATTTATTTTTGGGTCTATTTTCTGTTGTGATATTGTATTCAATATTATTTGCGGGTTTGGTAGTAGTGTTTTGTACGGTTCTGTTGGGTGTTTTTATATTGTGATATATACACCGACTGATAAATTCTGTTAGGAATCTGGTATTTAAGAGGGACAGTGTCCCCGCCAGTCTTTCTAAAGAATTTATTTTGAGAAGTAATTTTATCGAATAGACCCCATTGGGTTAACTCTGAAATTACTTAATCGGTTCATTTCACTATTTGAGAGAAAATTATCCGATTTTCTCAACAACTAGTTCATAATTTTCTAAAAAAAAAAGCTAATGATTTGTTTCTTGCCAAATGTTGTTCCAAAACTTACTTGAGAAGCTTTGGGAACACCGTAAAGCATTTAAGCTACTCAGTTTTTTATGACAGCATACTAGTAACTGATGTGCTAAAGCAGCGACTTCTTTGCTAATCTACTTGCTTATGATGGGTAACCAAACTCCTTTAATACTTGTTTTGTGAAATCACCATCATCAAGCACACATGCTTTTTAGTATCCTTGTTCAATAATCTTCACCATCAACAAACTAAAAAATATCGAATTTTAACTTTTTAACAGCTGATTCTCATATCTGAGTACCACTGCTGTTCTAATCACTCTGAAAAGTGAAAACACAACAGCCACAGAAGTAGTAGTGCTTTATTAACTATACCCTTTCCACTGAAATACATGTTGTATAAAGTGTGTTTTAAGAGAATCCTCAATATAAAGCTGGTGAGATTGCATTCTGATCCATTCATCAACGTAGTGTATTAAAAATGTCAACACAATGATAATGAAACGTCAACACATATTTATGTTGACATATTTATGTTGACATTTTAATAAATTGTGTTGACATTTAAATATTAATATCAACACAATGTATTAAAATATCAACGTAAGTTTATATTGACGTTTCATTATCATTGTGTTGACATTTTTAATACACTACGTTGATGAGTTATCATTGTGTTGACGTTTCATTATCATTGTGTTGACATTAAAATGTCAACATAAATATGTGTTGGCGTTTCATTATCATTGTGTTGACATTTTTAATACATTTTAATGTGATCGTGTTGACATTTTCAATATACTACGTTGATGAGTTGACAAGTTAGCAATTTAAGAAAAGTTAGCATTTTAACTCACCCCTTCTCACATGACTATCAATATATGATTAAGTCATGAGATTCAATCTCATGAATCAAACATATTACAAATTTAATTATGGGATATAATCTTGCAAACCAAATACCCTAACAGTATTCATGAACCAAGGCTAGGTTAGTTGACTACCCAACCTAGGATTGTCTGAAATATTGTGTCACATGAAATCATACAATAAAGCTTTCTTTTTTCTCTTGAAAAAATAAAAATGCTCAAGCCTGAAAGGGAGGCGAGCCAAAATTTGTTACAAAAAACATGGAAAAACAAAAGCCAAGCAACTAGAGCGACACACAAACAAAAAACAAAGACAAGGCCGCCCATGAAAAGTCCTAACAATAAACCTACAAAAGTAACAAAATAGACCAATATCAACACAATCAGATAATTCACTCAAGGATAAAGTTGGAAAGACAATAAAGCTTTCTTGAGAAGAGTTATTGGTCGAATAAATGATTGAGTTTCAGTAATTTCAATTCCATTTAAATCTCATCATAAATTTTTTATTAAGCTTTTAAAGATATTTTGAACGATTTACAACCTATTCTTGAATCGAGTTATAAGAGCATCTCCAATGGTTCTGGACATTCAATAGCCATCCCATAGCCTTCCCACTGCCACATTATCTGCACTAAAATCCTCCTGCCACATCATCTGGACATGCAATAGCCCTCCCATAGCCTATCCACATCACTAATAACAATGATATAATTTAATTTACAATCGTAGCAACATACGGAATTTAATTTATGAGACAAATACAGGAAAATTGAATAATAATATTAAAATTTATAAAAAAGTACAATAATTTATAAAAAAATACATTAATTTAAAAAAATACAAAATTAAAAAGTACAAAAAAAATACATAAAAAATCACTCCTCGCCGCCGTCCTCGCCTCCGCCGTCGCCCAACCCTTCGTCGTCGCCGCCGCCACCTCCGTCGCCCCCAACGCCGCCGCTACTCCCGCCGGTATCCCTCTG
This sequence comes from Salvia splendens, assembly GCF_004379255.2. Taxonomy (NCBI): domain Eukaryota; kingdom Viridiplantae; phylum Streptophyta; class Magnoliopsida; order Lamiales; family Lamiaceae; genus Salvia; species Salvia splendens. The sequence continues at coordinate 38,968,772 of NC_056035.1, forward strand.
AAACCCCTCCAATTCTTCACGCATGCTCCGGAGCAATACGCGAAGATAAGTCTTCTCCTCGGGGTCCACCGCCGTCCGGAAGTCGGCTAAGATAGAGAGAGTACTCGTTAATACAAGTGGTGCGAATGAAAATGACGTCCAAAGCGCGTATATATAGTGTTTCGAAAAATAAAAAAAAAAAAAATTCTGACGCCGGTCTGACGCCGATTCGTGGCCTACAATGGCGCCGTGAGAGTCGGCGTCAGAATCGGCGTAGGCGCGCCGATTTTGACACCGGTTTCGCTGACGCCGGCTGCAATGGTTCGGCGTCAGCACCGGCGTCCGCGAAAAATCGGCGTGCCTATGCTGACGCCGCCATTGGAGATGCTCTAATAGGACCATCCAAGAAAAGTGTAGAGTAAATACTTTTCAGTATACAGATATTGGCTACGCCTGTCACTAGATGAAAGGTCATAGTTACAAATCATAGTCGAGTATAAGAGCATCCACAACCGTGCTCTTGCCAGCGGCACGGTTGTGGGCCCGGACGGTACTATTCATGCCTGCTCTCTGGCAAGAGCACAACACCCACAACTGTGCTCTTCCGCAAGGACGAGCACAATTAATATAAAATTAACTCCGGCGAGTTGGCTAGCCACTTCTTCCGAGCCAGAGTCGGATAGGGCTACCGACCTTGATCGTTTGGAGGAGCCGCTAGAGGAGGATGTTATGCCTCCCTTATACTTCGGGTGCGTCCGCGTCTCCTGCCAAACGTTAAGATATTTGAACGACTTACCGTTCATGGATTGGTAGGTGCTCAGCGTGGCGGTGATGATGTCGACCTCGCTTCGGCCGCTCCCGGCATTCCGGGACTCCTGGATGAAATAGCCGTTGAACTTGCCAATTTCTTCGTTGGCTCGGCCGATGCAGTTGCGCACCATACTCTCGTTGCGCTCGATCGTTCCTGGCGGCCGGTTTGCATTGTACCGGCTAGAGACGCGCCACCAAAAGTGATCGCCGGATTGGTTCGTTCCAACCACCGCATCTTCGGAGATTTCCAAGTACGCCTTGAACAATCTTTCCATCTCTGCCGGTGAGTACGGTGTGCGGACACCGGCGCGAGATAGAGGAATCGGCATTTGGGAAGGGGCGCGATGCCTAGGCTCCGGTGTCCACCCGTAGCGCCCTTCGGAGACACCTTGGTCGTCGATTGGGTATGGACGATAGCCACCCAGAACGGCCGAATCTTGGGTTTGAGGAGGGGCCGAATATTCCGTTTCCGGACTAGGAAACGGTTGTGAACCGAACCATTCGGGGTTCCAACCGTGGGAGCCTGAATGGTTATCGTCTTGGCCGGACATAGTGATGTTGTAGGGTATGAGAGAATGAAGATGAAAATGGATATGAGAGAATGGAGATGAGAATGGATATTGGAGAATGATGATGAGAGTTGTGTAGTTTGATGTGAATTTTTGGGTGAAATTGAGGGTATTTATAGATGAAAGTGTGTATTTTTGGGGTAAAAAAAATGAAAAAAAAATTAAAAAGGTGTAAAAAACGGTTATAAACGGATATATTTTTTTGGGGAAGTGAATTTTTTTTTTTATCGATTTTTTTAATAAAAAACCGATTTTTAAAAAATAAAAAATAAAAAAAAGTTTAAACACAACGGCTATGCCGTTGACGAATGGGAGCGCGACACGTGTGCGTCCGCTGGCACGGACGTGCTCGATACATCGAGCAGCGCCGTGCCAGTGGCGCGGCTGCAGCGGCGGCGGTCCTTCGCCTTGCCAACGGCGCGGACGGCGGTGGCGACTTTCGCCACCGCTGCGGATGCTCTAAAATTCTATGGAGTTAATAGTATTAAAATAGTTATAAACCAAATCTATATCAATATATAATATTCAAATAAATATACACCCATGCACAAAATATTCTGTACAACTGAAAACAAGATGCCCACAACCCATAACGACAGTACGACACGTAGGAAGAAACTAAATGAATCATATTGTCCAAAGCAATAGTTAATAGTTTAATAACTATTTTTAGGGATGTCCGTATAGCCCGTAACCTGTGGGTTGACCCGTATAGCACGTCAAATTTATAGGGTTAGGGCTAGAAATTTCTAGCTCGATAAAATTAAAACCCGATTAGCCCGTACCCGATTAACCCGCAACTCGTTAGGGCCAGACCCGAAAATTCGTTGGCTGGCCCGAAAACCCGATAAAATTTCTATTATTCTATTTTTTTTACTTCTAATTCGACATTTCATTGATTAATTTTATAATATAGATAACTAAAAAAATAACTTACAATTTTATATTAAATACACAAATTATATATTGAATTTTTACTAATATAATAATTGATAAATAAATTAAAAACTTCAATTTCACTTTAAAATATTTAAATTTCTAAAATATGCATTAAAATTTCACGAAATATCTCAAATATCAGTATTTGATCATGTTTATGATTGAGTTTAAGCATATATCTCAAACTATCATAACTAAATATTTTACATTATGAATATAACTAATTTTCGGCATTATTTATTGCATTGATCGCTTGTTAATCTTATCGGCTGTTACCCGATTGGCTGACCCAAAACCCGAGCTTTCAGGGTTAGGGTTGAACTTTCATAACCCGAAAGAAATCACAATCCGATTAGCCCGCACCCGATTGATCCGTAACCCAAATAGGGCTGGCCCGATTGACATCCGTAACTATTTCCATGCATTGGATTTGGTCTATCTTTAACTAAAACAGGGAAAAAATAGAATATATACTAGGAAAAAATATAAATAAATAAAGCAAAAGGTGAGGTCCCCTCATTGTCATTAAATTGGCAAACATTAAATAAAAAATGGCCACTATTGACTTTAAGGGTCTCTACACTTTATCAACTTTGGATCTATTCATGAAAACTTATATTGGAAATAATTATTTGAAAGCAACAAAAGGAAAGGGAGAATTGAAAGCATCATTACTAGTATAGCTTACTTTTAGACACTCATATGTAATAGTATACTAGGAGTAGTATAATACTATAAAAATTGGTTTATAATGAAATGACCAAACCTATCAAGTTGGCCATATTCATCTATTGTTAAGTTTCAAAATCATGATCGTATTCGACTCCAAATAGTACTAATATTTTAAGTTTTCTTTAAACCTATTTAATAATTTAAGTTTCAATTAATTTCTAGTGCCATTTTACTAGTCAGTCTCTTTTAAACTCTTTTGTAGATATTATTGATTCCAATAAAATGGGTTTTTTACTATTGGGCCATTAGTTGAAGCCCACTATCCAATTATTGGACCAATAGAAGGCCCAAAATATCGATAGGCAAAATAACACAATTATATACTGTTACTATGCTTCATGAACTTGCTCTCTCTCTTTCTCAAAAGAGAAAATGGCGGTAGCGATAATGGTGTTCGCTCCAATTACCTTTAATACGATGAAACGTTACCGTTTCAGGCAATTATGCTCAAAGGATTGGAATTCTTTCCAGTCGTTTCGCTCAAAGGTACTCGTTTTTTCTCTTGAATCATTTTTTTGCATTAAGAATTATACTATTGGTATTGGATTGTAGTTTCATAGGAGTAATTCTTAATGTGATAATGTATCGAGTGCAGAAGTATTAACTACGGATTAGCAACAGTATACTTTTGGATGAAACTGATTTAATTCAGTATTGTGTTGGTTCACTGCGTGTATCGGATAGTAGTTTCATTCCATATGATAGCGTATATAAGAACTAGGTGCGTAAGTACTAACTCCGGATTAGTAATAGTGTACTTTTGGATGAGTTTGGTATATTTCAGTGTTGTTTTGGTTCTCTTACGTTTGAAAATTGTTAACTGATTTAGGTCAATAATAGTACTATTAGTTTGGGTTAAACTGAAACGGTGCTCTCAGTAGGTTATCTGAGAAGATTGTTTTTCCTTTATTGGAGGAAACGGACTAATCCTTCAAGGTTTTCTGTCATTATTACTATTTTGATTTAAGAATTTTTGGAAATTAATTGAACTAGAAGTTACAATTACTATGGTAGTCAGCTTTTATTTGGATGCTATGCAGCATTGATTGCTTCAATTTGATAGGAGTATGTAGTATTTGTGTGCCCATAATGTACTAGCATGTCGGAAACATGAGTTGTGGGTATTCTTAGAACAGTGTTTGCAGGGGAACTGCGAGGATTATGCTGAGAGACGTGGTGCTCACGGTTCTGATTCACTAGCACATGGCTTAAGTGGAGAAAGATTGCCTCTGGTTCCTAAAGAAAAATTTCTTGAGAATACACCGGATGTGCTGTTGCCCGAAAATACTACTTTATCAACTCTGGTGCTGCATTATGCTTGCAATGGGTTGTTCTCTAAAGCATTGGAAATTTGGGATGAATTGATGAACAGGGCATGTGTTCCTGATGCTGAAGTAGTTTCTAAATTAATCATTCTGTATGGCAGCATTCAAGATTTTAGCATGATTAACAGAATTCTGCTCCAAATGCAACTGAAAGATGTTAATCTACTTCAGGAAATTTTTAGTTTGGCTATTTCTTTTTTTGGAAGGACCGGGAGGCTGGAATGCATGGAAATTTTAATTAAGGAGATGGTCTCAATGGGTTATTCTGTGGATTCAGTGACTGGGAATGCTTATATATTGTATTATTGTGCATTTTGTTCGCTGGCTGATGTTGAAGTTGCTTATGGTCGTCTGAAAAGGTCAAGGATTCTGATTGAGGAAGAAGGTATTAGGGCCATCGCATTTGCATATATAAAGGAAAATAAGTTCTATGATTTAGGTCGTTTCATACATGATGTAGGTCTTGGTAGAAGAAATGTTGGGAATCTTCTTTGGAACCTTCTCCTACTATCTTATGCTGCTAACTTCAAAATGAAAAGCTTGCAGAGAGAATTTGTGAGAATGGTGGAAACAGGATTCACTCCCGATCTCACTACATTTAATATCAGGACACTTGCATTTTCTAAAATGTCTTTACTATGGGATCTGCATTTGAGCCTTGACCATATGAGACATGAAGGAGTGGTTCCTGATCTTGTGACATATGGTTGTGTTGTTGATGCCTACCTGGATAAGAGGCTTGGAAGGAATTTAAATTTTGCCTTGAGAAAACTCAACTCCAGTGATTTGGTGTCGGTGCAGACAGATCCACTAGTGTTTGAGGTTATGGGAAAAGGAGACTTTCACTTGAGCTCAGATGCAGTTATGGAGTATAGGAATAAAAAGCATTGGACATACAAAATGCTCATCTCAATCTACCTTAAGAAAAAATTCCGGAGTAATCAAATTTTTTGGAATTACTGATGAATTGATGAGTAGTCCTCATTATCATATCAATCAGATGCTTTCTGATAGTTTTCTTCCTGTCAGCTCAAACTCCTCCAGAGAATTTATGTTTTCTATTTTCAGCAGATTCTTCAGTGACTGAACACTACTGGTATTGCTATACATGCGATGAGTTGGTGAAATTATCTGTAGAATGGACAAGAGTGTTTGTCTACCTTGGATGGGAATGGCGCATGAGCTGGTTGGAGGTGGTGCATATGTAGAATCATTGAACATACAGAATATGTAGAGGCAGTTTGTTTGAGGTTTGCTTTAATTCTAGATAGAAAACTCTTATCCCGACTGATTATGTTCTGATTGAAACCTTTAAAAGATGAAGCCTACAGGTTTTCTGAGGATATGTGGTAACCAAGAGTGGAGTTTCCTTTTATTCAGATATTCCTCCATTAGAGGTTGACTGAAAAGCAAGGGTATGGGCTCGGGCCTAAGAGTTCATGTCATGAAGGGCTGAATGAAAAAAAATGCCCCTGCAGTTGGTGTATATTTATTCTACTTTGTAAAATATTGTGGCATATTTCTATCCATATCTCACAAATTATGTGATTCTGTGGCAAACATCAATGAGTTATGTGCAAACACTTAACTATGTTTGCTTGTGTATATGTAGTGGGATGCTTCCATTCTCTAAACTCAAATTTTAGTTCTTCTAACTTCCAAAATATGCCTTCCTTACGAAATATAAACACGGTATATGTAGGTTGGCACATGTTCAGGAGAACAAATAACTATGTCTTATGTTTGTTCGAAACATCTGCTTTATTTCATGTAGCATTTTATATTGCAGATACATAAGATGCCACCTAAGTCCAAGAAATATTTATTAAATGTAAGTGTAAACAAAGTAGTGATAACAAAACTTGGTTATGCCACGAGAATGATTCTGTACTCGCAGTCAAGGTTTCTATTGCAAACATATTACACATTTGTACATGGGGATTTTTTAATTACAAGAATTTGATTTTTTTTATTGGTCAGATTGTCGACTAACATATAGCTGCAAGGCTGCAGGAATAGAATTGATCTTCATTCTTAGATTTGTAAAATCATACACACAAAATCTGAACCAGAGTAGTGCAAAAAAGATGGCTGTCATAAAAAACCAACAAAAATGTGTAAGGTGGCTGTCTTTAGATTTCTGTATTGGATGCATCCAGCCACTGAAAGGCCTTTTATGCCTTCATGATCCGAGTATAACTTCTGAGATTCGATTACCTGAAAAGGTTGATCAAGAGGCTGTTATATGGAAGAAGAGGTCAGATCATATCAGGAATTTGTTTTTTTGCAGTTAGTGATAGCTGGGCATGGATTCTTCAGCAAGCATTCTTAATCTGTTCAGTTCGGGTAACACCACAGTTCCAAGATCAGGTCTGTCTTTCCTTCTCAATTCCGTGCATTTAAGTGCTAGCTTGGCAAAAGTTATGGCCTCTTCGACAGGCCAGTCATGAACTTCTGGGTCAAGCATCTCAGAGAAGGTCCCCCTCTCAATGGACTTCTCAACATGATGAGTCAATCCCATTGGGGATCTGGCTGTTACAATTTGGAGCAGCATAACCCCAAGTGAATATACATCAGATTTTAGGCCAAGCATTCCGGTCTGTTGATATTCGGGGTCTATGTAGCAGAATGTCCCAGCAGCTGATGTCATTCGATATTGGGTGACTGAATCAGCCACTGAAGGTGGAACAAGCCTGGCCAACCCAACATCACTTATCTTGCTCACAAAGTTGCGGTCAAGCAAAATGTTGCCAGGTTTTAGATCTCTGTGTACAAGTGGTTCTGGCTTTGCCTGATGGAGGAAAAGGAGTCCAGTGGCTATTTCTGCAGCTATACGGAATCTGAGTTGCCAAGGGAGCACTGGAGTGTTTCCTCGCCTAAATAGGCGATCATCTAAGCTTCCATTAGCCATGTACTCATAGACAAGGCACCCGTACTCTGGGCATGCTCCTAGGAGGAGAACCATGTTAGGATGTCGAATGCAACAAAGAACTTCAACCTGCATCACAACAGAAGGAATTAACTTACTACGAGTTGTACCTGTTGTAACAAAATAAAGAACGTGCATAAATATTTTTTAAAATCAGGCATGTATTTTCAGCATCTAAGATCCTATTTTCACAAGCTATTAAACAAGTTACGGTTGACTCAGAAGAGGTCCTACATATTTGTTAATTCTGGTTTTTCGTCTTTTTTTTTTTGTAGAGAAAACAGAGATTATTTTCCATCTTCACAAAGTATTCAGGTAAGAATTTAGGTTTTCAGAATAATAAAGCATTGCTCCATAGAGTGAAGATTGAGAATTTAAGGTTGAATTTAGTGTATAGAACTTTTCCACCTCCTGCTGAAACTGTGATCTTCCCTGGGCTGCATCCGGGCGAAGAACCTTTATTGCAACGTCTGTATGATCTAGGCTGGTCTTGTAAACTGGCCCATATCCACCTTCCCCAATTTTACGAGATTCTGCAAAGTACCCTGTGGCTGATTCGATCTCCTCAATGCTGTACTTGCGATATCTAGCATCATTTTGTGACAACTTATCAAGCACTTTATTCTTCTCATCTGCTTCTTTCAGTGCCTTCATTTCAGCATTGATTCTTTTCTGTGCTTCGATTTCAGCTATTCTTTGAGCTGCTTCTGCTTTCTCAATAGCAGCCCTGCATTTTTGTTTCTCCATCTCTGCAATTGCTAATGCCGCTTCCTCAGCTTGGTGTGCCTCCTCAAGCTTCTTTTGTTCTTCTACTTTCCATCGATGAAGCTCCAATGCCTACAAATATGTTCATATCCATCTTTTAATGAAAATATTCAGGTACTCCTTTTCATTTTCCCAATTGCAAACGTTTAGGAATTCCATACAAAGTTTATAACATACTTTCTGTTTGGCTGTGAGTGCCTCCTTGCATGCTGTGCTGTACATGTCCATTGTCTGTTTGAGCTCCTGCTTGAGCCTTCTCATCTCTGCTTCCACATCGTCCTGCATATATCGTGTAACTAATGTTAATCTAAGCAACAGATATGGTCATATGGTAAGCTTTTGTTATCAAGACATGCTTGAAAATCATGTTTAAACGATTGCTTCTTTGTTGCAATCTTCGATATCCTATTTACTTCTTTACAGCCCTTTGCAGGAGTGATGTGTTCTTACCATGTTTTGGGAACCGGACCACGAAAAGTCTCCACTTTCCTGGGAGGTGGATGAGTAGGCTCCAAAACCGTTGGTTGCATCAGATGTTCTAGCATTGGAGAATGGAGATCCAAAACTCAACCGGCCATCTATGTCAGAGCCGCTGGAGAGACGGCCTGGAACGAAAGGATCCTGATCGAATGCTGACATCATGCGATCGCTGCTTGGCCTAGCTGAGCCCACAAATGATATGTCGCTCTCACCCATTGAAAGCTCTCCATACGACCGATTAGCTTTGCCTCTGGTGAAAGGTGACCTGTTTATGCATGCGCCTGTTAGATTTCCTTGCTTTTTTCTTAAATCTGAACTTGATAAAAACCTGTGTTTTACCTGATTGAATCTGTTTCCTCCATTGATGGCCTACCTACAAATGGTGATGACGTACTACCTGTCAATAGGGGGAGGGGCGAATGGATTCAGTAGTGTTGCATAGCACTGTGAAGAAATAGGAGGAAGATTGTGAAAAAGACAGACCTCGTCCTCCATGGAGCTGTGCGTTGCGTGAATCATGCAGGCTACCCGAGTTATGAAGTGAACGCTCTCTTTGAGGGGGAATTGACGGAGATCTGCATGACGCCACCTTCCCTTTGGAGATGACGTAGACAGTGCAGTAGTCTGGCACCATTTTCGTCACGCTGCCTGGGATATCAACAGTCTTGAATCTTCTGTGCCAAGAGTTTTGTAAGTAGCCATTCTTTTATACTCCATATAATATGTGATGTGTGCTGATGTTAAAAAAATAGCATTAAAATAAGCTGAAACAGGAAATCTGTTACCTGACAAAGCCATTCTTGGGTGAGGAACCGATCACCAGTGTCTCGATGGAGTTGTTCTTGATGTACTCGCTCAGGGCCTTTGCTACGTCCGAGTCTTCTAGTATCACTTCATGCACTTGAATCTGAGCCAAGAATTCGTGTAAGAAAATGACAGAAAATATTAGTCGATAATTCGATAAGAAGGTGGCATGTTCTTACATCCTTGCGTGTGCAGAAGCAGCGGAAAGGAAGGAACAGGTCTTTCGCAGACTCGTTGTCAGAGAAACTCATTCGACCTCCCACTGAATCATCATCATAAGAGGTCACAATTAGATTTATATCTTTGCATCTTTAATAACATAGATAGGTATGTATAGAGAGAGGGGGGGGGGAAGAGAGTACGTGGGAAAGAGTTCTTGAGTTTGACATGAATAAGGGTGACATTTTTGCCTTTGCCCAAGAGATGATCGACAGCCCATTTCAATGCAGCTTGGCTCCCTTTGTCTTTGTCTATGGCTACTGCAACCGTCTCTTGGTTCTTCTCTCCATTCCCTCTATGGCTTGACATTTTTTCAATCTTGATTCTTTACTTTCTTCGTTGAAAGAATGAATAATTTGTAGATTGGCCAAATGAGAGAATGGATGTGAGAGAAAAAGGCAAAAATGTTAGAAAGTCCCTCAAGATCTCTTTGTTCCCTCTTTGGAGATGATTAAGACAATGAATCCTGTTACAGATTCATTGAGGCAATGAAATCCATATTGGATGGAGTTTTGTGTAACTTGGTTGTTTCATTCCCCTAATAAGATGGGTTTCAGCTGCACCGTCCGCTCTAGGTGAGATAGATAGAGCCCTTCCATCCGAATTCTCCGGGCTGGTTATAGTCTCATTTTATCGTTGTGCGTTTAATATAACATCGTAATCGTATACATATAGTGGTGCCTTATAAAATAGAATATCATTACACCTAAAATTGATATTGTGATTTAAATCTACGTCTGTAGAAATATCATCAATTAAAATGTACTGTAGTACTTATAATTTTATTAATTGTAATTAATCTTTTCTATAGTTGTATAGAGACTAGAGTAATGTTTTATCCTTGTTTTCTTGTAATTTAGCAATGCGTGCGTATATACATCAAAGTTAAGACATGATAATTATCATTCATGATTAAATGCTAATGATGTGAGTTATTGTCGCCTGACCCCACATGCGCCAGAGCGGAGAAGAAAGTACTAGCGTTTTCCCCATGGCTCGGGTTTATCGGTCTCCCAATTTTGATTCAAAAAAAAAAGAAAAAAGGAGAGAATTTGTCATAGTTTTTCACATACAATAATCTCTTTTTTACTCCACATAATTCTTCTTCTATCTTACAATTTCTTTAAGATCTCTTGTTGTTTCCTATGGGTGACCAGAATGATACATTTTCTAATTTCTAAAATTTCAATTCGGCACAAATTTTCAATCCTTCCCAAGATCGATTTGGACAAAATAATTGTCAAAGTGAACATGGGAAAAGAATAATGATTTCTTATATATAAATAATAATAATAATAATAATATAAAAATGATATATGATTAAAATGTTGGGTGGTTATTAATAAATCATCATGAAATTGAATAGTTGGGTTGGATGAATATTGAATATGTAAAAAAAATAGAAACTAATTAAATATTTAAAAAATAGATTGTTGGGTTGAATTAGATGATTACTAATAAACATGGTCTTAAAAGGAAGTGAAGGTTGTTGGAGCCCACAATTTTCATTTATAGAGCTGCACATTATTTTTCTATATCCAATTGACGAAACATGATAGTAATGTTCTCCACTTTATACTATTTATGAATTTCATTTTCTGAGTCTAGGTCTTTTAATCGTTCAGTTCATATATATTTATTCTATTTTTCCCATGCTATTCCGTACATAAATTTTACAAATAACGTCATTGTAGTCATCGAAATGAATTGCAATTAATTAAGAAATTAATACTGTACTTTAAAACATTCATAAAAAATAAGGGACTAATTTTGTTTATGATTCTCCAATATAACTAAGATCAATAAACTAATATATATACAATCCATTAACAAATCTGAACTCCTAGACCCCACTTCACACAAAGAGATGGTTTACTAACACCTACTAAACTAATCTTACACTATCATTAAAAGATGACTAAAAAAACCCAAGACCATTAATATCAAGCTCAACACATTGATGAATATATATATTCATCAAATCAAACCCCCTAAAAACCAAGCTAATCATCCAATCTCCATTCTAATTCATCCATCTCTACATTGCCATATTCAAACAATTTCCCTCTCCCTCACCTCCTCAATCAGCCGCGCCGCCTCCTTAATATCCGGCCGCTCCTCCACATCCGCCTTACAACACTCCAACCCTATTTTCAACAGCTTCGCCATCTCCCCCTCGCACCCTCCTCCCCTCCCCATGCCCACGTCGAACACGTCCCCGCCACCGGCCTCGTCGCTCGCCACCGCCGCCACCCACGCCGCCGCGTCTGCGTCCGTCGCGTCCCTCCTCTGCTTGATGAACGCCGCCGGAAACCGCCCCGTGAGGATCTCGAGGATGAGGATCCCTAAGCTCCACACGTCGGTCTTCTTCGTGATCCGGCGGGAGCGCTTGTACTCCGGCGACTTGTACGAGATCATGTGCTGCTCCGCGTGCTCCTGGTTCACCACCGGGGCGAGCCCGTAGTCCGTCAGCCACGGCGCGTTGGCGCCGTCGATGACGACGTTGGATGATTTCAGGTGGCCGTGGGCGGCGGTGAGGATGGGGAGCTCGTCGTGGAGGTAGAGGAGCCCCCGGGCGATGCCCTTCGCGATGCGGAGCCGCGTCGGCCAGTCGGGGATTTTCCGGCCGGGGTGGGAGCGGGAGCGGTTGGCGTGGAGGAGGGCGGCGAGGCTGGTATTGTCGACGTAGTCGTAGACGAGGAGCTTCTCCTCGCGGCGGTAGTAGAAAGCGACGAGTGGGACGACGTTCGGGTGGCGGAGGGCGCCGAGCCGCCGCATGTGCTCCTGGAAGTCGTCCCGGCTCACGTTGCCCATGTGGTGGTAGCGCTTCACCACCACGCTCTGCCGCTCCGTCAGGGCGGCCTTGTAGGTCGACCCGAAGACGCCGCTCCCGAGGATCTCCGCCGACGCCTTGAGTAAGTTCGTCATGTCGAATGTGTCGCGGTCCTCTCGGAGGAACGTCATCCGCACGACGTTGCCCTCCGATTTGCGCGCGGCGGGGGCAAACGGCAGGCAATTCCCTCGGCACTCGCCGCGCTCCATCATCTCCGGGTCTGGACCCGGGACCAGGACCGCTGCTCGGGCAAGCTCGTCAGGGTCCTGCATTAGGGCGCGGCGACGACGTCGGGCGAGGCAGAGGATGGGTATCACCGCTACTAGGGCCGCCCATGCCGCCACGACCACGATTGACATCATTACTGTTGGAACAAGGGAGAGCCGCAACGGGTGGTCCGGGCATAGTAATAGTGGTTTCCCACATAAATTACTGTTACCTGATAAGAATAAAATATAAGAGAAAAAAACGAAATAAATTCATCCCGATCGTTGTTCTATTTATATTATCAATCCTTTCAACTTTTCACTTCAAATGCTTAGTGGTGACTGTTGGGTTACAAACTCAACCCACCTCGAAAGAGTGAGGGAAGTTAGAAGGTATATATAATTCATGTCCAACCCTCAATTAGTTTGAGGCCTTTTGAGAATGACCCAAAATTAAATCCGTGCGAACTTGACCCAAAACGAATAATATCAAACTAATGTTGCAGTCGACGATTCTAACAATCCAAAGTTACAATTAGGATCATCATCATAGAAGATTAAATCTATACTAACAAATTTGCAAATTTAGAAATAGAATAAATAAATAGTACTAGCAGTACTAAGATTAAGGACATATTCAATTATTAACAAGAAATTAAGAAGTGGAGATTAATTAACCTGAAAAGGCAGAAGTACCGAAATGGCTGAGGCCGGTAGGGATTTCTCCGGTGAGACCGTTGTTGGCGACGCTGAAGTTCTTCAATTGACCTTCTCGGAACTGCGGCAATCCTCCTTTGAACTTATTGTTCTGCAGCATCAGCTCCTGCAGCGCCGGGAGACCGGCCAGAGACGTCGGAATCTCGCCGGAGAATAGGTTTTTATCCAAATCAAGCAGCGCCAACGCCGACATTCCTACAAATGCGTTAGCCGCAATCGCACCGGACATCTTATTATTCGAGAGATAAACAGCTCTCACGTTGGGGAGCGCCGCCAGATTAGGCAGAGGACCGCCGAATCTGTTGCGGGAGAAGTCGAGGACCTTCAGATTAGGCAGCAGCGCGAGCGCGTCGACGTCGATCGCCCCCTCCAAGCTCATGCCGTGGAGCTGGAGGCCGCCGACGGTTCCGTTCTCGCACAGGACGCCGATCCAATTCGCGGTGCTGTCGGTGCACGGCGGCACGTCGGCGGTCCAATTGGACAGCGCGGGGGCGCTGTTGGCGACGGACGCCTTGAATGTGAGGAGCGCCTCGCCCTCCGGCAGCGGCGCGGAGGAAGGCGGCACGGCGACCTCTGGCTGCTGCGCGGAGGAAGGTAGGGCGAGATGGAGGAGGACGATGAAGAGGAAGAGGACGATCGCGTGCGACGAGGTTGATTTGAGAATGATGCTGAGCGGTGCCCTAGCCATTGGCATGGCGTAGTTTCGGGTGGCGCGCGGTCGTCGGCAGGAGGAGATCCCGCCGGCGACGGCGACGGCGGCGGTTGGGTTGAAGGGCGGGAGGAGAAAATGGGGAATCTGTGCCGAAGAATTGTAATCCTCTTTTTTTGTTTTCTGCTTCATACCGAAATCAGAATCCCGCGCTTTGCCATTCGATTCTTGGATATAGTAATATAATTCAAAATGTTCGGTTGGTCAAAATTAACTTGTACCGAGATCGTCCGAGTTTGAATTGATCACGTAAAGCTCTTGATTATTCATACGTGGGATGTCGCATTATCCCGAGATTAAGTATACTGATATTTTGTCACAAGTGAATGCCCACATAATTAATCCTAAATAGAATGTGATTAGTCAAACAATATATTTAATCTACTAAATCAAACAACATTAATGTTTTCAATTTTTACTTCGTAAAGTAACCACAATTTTCCATAAAATTTATCCCATAAGAAATGATACTGCATCTATGAGGTTATATTTATGCTAGTCTTGAAATGAAAAAAATAATTAAATATAATTCGAAACCATAATTCATTGGTTGGAAGAGAGATACTTTACCAACTAAACCAAAGCTTCCTCGTCACTGATTTCTTAGCTTCTTGCTCAATCTAACTTCAATTTTTCACCATGCATGAGGTGAGATGAGACTGTTCATTTAAGTATATATCTCAGTTTCAAAGCAAAAGGTTGGGAATGGGACTCTCATGGGATTATGCAGATTCTCTTGTCAAATTCTGTATAGCCTACATCGACAAGGCAGAGGCCGTCTGGAGGTGCAGGTGGAGCAGTGGCGCGCCTGCAGGTGGCGTCCATCAGCTTTATCAATGCATCTTCTTCTGCGCCAGCAGCTGCTTCCCTAATTGCTGTTGCTACGAGAACTCGAACCATCTGGTGAGCACAAGAAAGCAATGAGATCGATCGAGGAAAAAAGATACTCTCATATCCTATAATAATCACATAAACCTATCCTATTTTTCTGGAGCTATGGAATCACGGAGTATCTTCTTGTACACACATGGCTCATAATGTTCTAGGGAGCAGCTATATCAGCAAGTTTACAGATCATTTCTTTTATAGGACAGATCAGACATCGTCAATTCGTCGATAGATGTTGGGGATAATACTGCAGTTAGGATCAAGGCTACATAGCGATCATGCTTTGCAGCTTCGGGACATGTACAGAAATTTTTTATAGAGAATGGATACTACATAAATATTCCGTAGATGGAAAATGTGCCAGTTTTAGGGTGAAGAAGTAGCTACCTTACGCAAGAATCGATTTGCGACCAACTCAACACACATTACCTTGCTGCAGACTCCATCCTTCTGTATATGCAAATATCAAAAGAAATCAGTAACTAAAGAACAAGAAAATAACATGCAGTATAAGAGTGTGTAAAGCCCTAATTGATTCAAATGTATGTTGATGCCATGAAAGTTAGTATGTATTATCAACCTTAGGAGAGGGTAAATAGGCCTCTGCAGCTCGTGCATGAAAGACAAAGCACTCTGTTGGTGGACCACTGCAATATGATGCAGAAGTTGCGGTTAGACGTGACTAATAACTTAAGAATTCTACTTGAAGAAAAAACGTATGAATGTTGGATTCACACTAAGTCAATGGTATACTGACCAGTATGCCTGATGAAGACAAATGTTGATTCATCCAACCAAAACGAAACAGATAAAATAACTAAAAGGCACAACTATGTAGCTTCGTTTCAAATGCAGATCATATTCTTATGCAAGAAATGAAATTATAAATGAGTCTTCAAATGAGATTTATTTTATACTTTACTAGTTTGATTTCCTTTATGATGTGAAGAGAGAACTGCAAATGCCAATAGGAAAAGGATGATATACACTGATAGCAAACCAAAATCAGACTTTTAGTAGAAACATGGTCAAATATAACAAATCAAGATTTACAAAAAAGCCACACAATGAAACCTGGAAAAGATCCATTTCGGTAAGCCATGCTTAAGCCCAAGGAACACTAAGTAATCACAAAATTTTAATACGGAGATGACATTTTAAATATCATTTGAGTTGGAATCATCAAACTTACATGTTCCTAGACGCCTTAGTATCTCGTGCAAACATCCTGAACGAAAGCAATTTTCCTTCCAGTTGACGTAGTAGATGGTTAACACGGCTTACTTCAAAAGTGAATGGTTTGCTTCCTGATTGTTGAGTCTGGCCATAATTATCATCTCCATTATTTGGTACACCCAAGCCTTCATCATCTTCATCTTGGAAAATAGCTTTATTCGAATAAGTATTCTTGCATTCACCTATTTCATCACCCACCTTTTCTTCATTGAATGGAAATATATAGAAATAGTGCCTCCATTTTGCAGAGAAATTAGGATGAAAATCCCGAGAGACCTAAAATATACCAGGACACAGGCGGGTAAGATTCTGCAAATTGTTGACATACAGTCTCTTACATTGCTTCATAAGTAAAAAGTAGAGAACCCATTATGGCTAAAATCTTCATAACTGAAATGAAACCTGAGAAACAGAAGTGACCCTTATCTTCCCTGGTGCTGCAGATTTTAGTGCTTCCTCAATGTCTAGAGCTTTAACATCTTTTCTCCACGTATCTAAGCAGAGAAGATGTCAGTGAACAGCAAATTGGTGGAAAATTATAAAGCAGGATGACATATTTTGCACAATCAGCTTCTAGCTTTAATTCTTCTAAACCCGATATTTTTCTTGAGGTTGTCATCAGCTAACACCCTTTTTGTTGTAGAAAAGGTGGCCTCAACATATGATTTGATATCAAAATGGGTTTTCTTGAGATGATCAAAATCTTAACTAGCACTGCAAGATGACTATGGCAAACAGACAAACATAGGCACTCATCCAAGATAAACCATTGAACATATATAGATGAAATTTAGCATGTCTACTCAAGAGATACATAGACAAATAGAAGCATACAGAAAGCACAAACTTGTCCTAGAGCTGTCACCCCTTTATCTGTTCGCCCAGCAACAAGGGCACACCCTTCTAATGGCAATTTCTTTTCCTTCAACAGCTGTGCTTTCTTTTCATCAACAAATTTCCCAAGAGAACGCTCGACCAATCTGTTTATAAAAATTATAAGAAAAAGTTCATTATTCAACCAAATGTAGCAGCTTCAAAATGAATAACAGAAACACTCATTTAAATGAACAAAACCACCAGTGGAAAATTACAACACTCACCCTTGGACTGTATTTAAACCAGGCTGTTTCTGCCACCCATCAAAAGAATTTCCGTTGTAGGAGATAAGCATTTTGAATGTGGCCCTCGCCCATCTCCCAGTTCTATCCTTAACAGGAACACTTTCTGCTTCAGGCTTGTCAAAATTATCGCTAGCTTCTACATCATTCGCCTGTGGATTCTAATAGTAATATTAACCTTAAATAAACAGAACAACATAATCTTATACAAGACGGAAAAGTTGAACAGATAAGAGATGATATTGAGTACAAAAACTTGAAAAATTAGAACAAGAAAATAAAGTAATTCTTTCTCTATATAAAACTTATCTTCATGATGCCTCCCTTCCCTTCCCGTTCTAATCATTAGGACAGAAGATAACTGTGAATCCTAAAGCCCAACTAAATCCAGGGTGCATCCTTTTATGTACTTTCTTCCTTCCTCGTGAACAGTTCAACACCAAAACTATTACTCCAACATAATTGTTTCAGTTTCTCAAGAAGTCATTCAGTTTCCAATTTTAGCAAGATCAAAGATTCAAAATAGACAAATACAGAATTCATTTCTGATATATATAGGAGGGAACGGCTTATTGTCTATATCATTCATATGCATAGCATTATATTGACACTTGCTCCTATCTGAAGAGTAGTTCATAATTTTCCAATTGGGAGACTGGAAAGCCTTTACTCATATTCACTCATACACACAAACAATGATGAAGATTCGGAGACTCTCTAAAATAACTTCCGAAACAGGTGTTTCATGAAATATCATTATAGCAGATAGCATATAACATGCCTAATTAGCAAAAACTAATAGCAAAACATTCAGGAAGAGGGCATAATCTAGTTGCAGGATGAGGAAAAACACAATTCCCTCACCAGACTAGATTATGCCATAATTTCTTAGTACTAATAAACTTCAAAATTATCACTATATATTTTGTGCGTTTAGTTATCACTCGTAATATGAACGAAACAGATAGCTTCCCTCAACCAGTACCACAGAATTCATATCCAAAGACAACACAAACACATAAATAATACTCTACTATTAAGAGTTCAGCATTTGCATCTTTAACAAATCCCCACCTCTTCTCGGAACATTTGATGCAGCGATTGGCGGCCATTCACCACATCCAAATAAAAATCATTAATCTCATGCCACGGCCTTGCGTACATGAACTCGTAGCTTTCCCTGCCACAACCAAGCACAATCCCTCGTTATCATAGTATCATCTCACAAGCACAAACTCCACACCCGTTATCACAATGAATCGTTACACACATTCGACTGAATCAGTCAGCCGTAACAATGTTTCAGTCAAATATTAGGTCACGAAAACCTAATTGAGCACCCTAAAATGATAATAACCGCGCGGAATTGAAAAGCTAGGATGAATTAACTTACCTTGCTGTCCATCTCAGGAGACTGCAGGAGTCAGTGTGCTGGTATTGAACGTAATCCTTGGGAGGCGGTGCTGCGGGGCTCTCCATCAGGTTTCTCAGCCGTAGAACCGCCGCCGTCCCCGGCTGCTTTATCATTTCTCTTCCAGTTTTATTCACTCATTGGCGCCTTGTTTTTTTTTGGAGTCAGAACTAAAATTAAAATATTAAAATATTAAAATAATAAAATGGACATCTAACATTAAATATTCATATCGTCTAAAATAAGGGAAATATTACTACGGAGCATTTTCTTATAAATTTTAAAATTAAATATTCGTTTATTTTATGGGCGATCCGCACATTTTCGTTGATAAACTAGTACTAACACCCGTGCTATGCACGGCAGCACGGGTCATGTGATTTTCACTTAATGAATACAAATTCTAAATAATTCAATAAAAATAAGATTAATATAATTAAGTACATTTTTAAAAAAAAGGAAATGTATTTCTCTTGTCCCACTCTAATTCTTATTCGTTGTAGATTTTGTAGTATATTCTTATTTTGTGAGTTGAGTGGAGAATGAATAATAAGATAAAGAATAATTGGAGATAATGGTGTTTCCAATTAAGAAAATGTGTTATTTTGAATAACACACTCCATAAAAATGTTTCGAAAAAACAAAAACAAAAAAACAAATGCTAATTATAGTACTCCGTCAGTCCTATTGAAGATAACTCATTTTTCTTTTTGATTTATCCCAACTAAGATGACATATTACTAAAATTGGAAACATCTTTTATCTTTACTTTATTCTCTCTTTTATGTTGCTCTCTCCACTTAATACACAAAATAAAGTCGCATAAAATCTCGTGTCATCTAAGAAAGTGGTCATCTTGCTTGAGATGTAGACTATTTTTCAAATTTCAAATAAAAACATTACAATCATACTTTATCCACGTGTATGCTAATGCACAACATGTATACTTAAATACAAACTTAACTTAGAATAATAACAACGAAGCAGCAGTTAATGCGCTTCAATTGCCCGAAACAAAATTATCCTCCTTCCGTCCGCCATTAGGAGTCCCACTCCATAGCGGCATGGATTTTAAGAAATGTTAAGAAAGTTGGGTGGTAAAAAGTTGATGAAATATGGGTCTTACTTGTATATATTAGTTTTAAATGAAATGTGAGTGGAATGAGTTAGTAGAAGGTGGGACCCTATTATCATTTATGGTAAAAGTGAACCGGGGCTCCTATTCGCGGACGGAGAAAGTATAATAATACTTGTATCACCAAACGTTTGTTAAAATCTTTCACCACCAATACCGCAACCTCAAACATAGCCGGTAGGTATAAGTTCTTCCATCTCTACCTCTCTTATAAACAACCTTAAATTTTATGTTGGATTGAACAAAATTTAACCTATTCATAATTTTAATATTATTCACAACAAAAAATTGCTAATGAATAGTGATATCAATTAATTCGTCTGATTCACATTAGATGAATTCTTTTTACATAACAATATCACATATAATTATCGAACTCTAAATATATCAAATTACATCAGTTACAAAAAAAATATGATATAACCCATTCATAATGTCAATATTATTTAAAAAATGCTAATAAATAGTAGTGTCACTAATAATTCGTCTGATTCACATTAGATAAATTATTTTCGTCTATAAGAACAACGCTCATAATTATTGGACTATAAACAAATCGAACTACATTATCTACGTAAAAACGAGACACATTCAAGAGAAACAACAATCTTTCATTCTTTATGGTAACCCACATGCATGCACATATGTTTTACTTCAAAATAATTTATTGCTTTAATTTCTTCAAACATGTATAAAAATGAATTTATTTATATAAATTTGTTGGAAATCCCACCAATTTTGACCATATTATCTTTTTGGTCGGCCTTAGAATTTTCATAAATAAATTGAAGTAGCAACAATCAAAGATTAATAAATAATTTCATTTTCCATGATTAATAAAGATAAGTATTTTATTAATAGTTATATTCCATAAAACAATGCTCTTGGATAATTTCATATTCTCATTCTAATAAAATATTAAAAAATCAATAAAAGTATTATTCAATGAAACTATAATACAAACAATATTAATTGGACCAATATAAATTCATAGCCCTAAAAAGTTGAATCAACCCATTAATATGCAAGAAAAAATAAAATGACATACTTGATGAATATGAAATTCATAGGAGTATAAAACATTCCAAAATATCAAGCCCCCAATGGAGTAACTGATGCAAGCACGCCTCTCATTTCTCTCTCTCCGTAAAATGTTACAGTACAACTTTCTTGCATCCATTAACCTTAAAATTTTTAAAATAATAGTCTTTCTCCCTGAAGGAATTCGGATGCGGCCCCTCCTGGAATCCCACCATCCTCTACATCTGTAACGCCGCTCCTCCCCGGCGATAGTGTTCTTGGTAATTTGTGTAGTGATGGTTGAAATTGGAATCTGAATCTTGAAAATAACCAAAATCTTTTTCTTCATCATGTTGATGTGTTTCTTCTCTCATATCTTGTTTCGATTTCTACTCTTGGTTGGACTGAGCTTTTGCCCAAGGAGTTTTTGGAAAATGATGCTATGGAAAACTTGAACTGGTATTTGTAGAAGTTTAAAACTTCAGTGAGAAGCCAATTTCTTTACACTGTATTGGACCATATTTTTGTCCAGTAAAATTTGCCTTTTAATTTAATCAATGCTCTAGCAGCTTTACAATTCAACATAACCGAGACTTTGATACTAACCAAAACTTGTTTTATGCATAAAATTAATTTAATATAATATCAATGACGTTAATGAAGTTTCCCGACTCATCTCACTTTTATAATTATATTTCAAATATTAATTAAGTAGAATTTATATTGACAGATTTTAAAATTGTATTGTTCATGCTAATTTGCCAACATATACACAATAAATTAAATAGTTCATTACTTCATAGCATATATTAATTTGCTGCATTTCAGTATTAAACAAACATACAGACCTTTAATGGAATTCATTATAATAATATTAAAAACATTTAATGGAATTATAAAATAGAATTATCATATTAGAAGACAGGTAAGAGCATTGGAAATATAATTACTGTCAGCTTTTTTTAGATATAAGGAAGATTTCGTTTTTGTAAATCAATTAAAATAAGGCTTTTTTATAGCTGCTATTCACAATACATAGGTTCTGTTTTCTATATTGGCATAAAATTTTTTTTGATATATGCTTGCAGTTAAAGGAAATAATTATAGTGCATGCTCATAAAAGTACAAGTCAAAGTTTTCATATATTTTATAATGGTTCCGCTAAAACAGTCCTCAATGGCAATTTTGTTATTTTTAAGACAACTCTCACTTTATATAATGATATATGATAGATACTTTTATCGTATTTTACAAATGGGTACTTTTTGAGAAAAAATTCGGGTAGTTAAATTTGATATATAGTTTCTGTTTAATGAAAAATAAGATGTATATCCAATAGGGCTCATGAAAAAGTCATAAAAAATTCATATTTACTTTATCGTATTTTCTTATAAGAAATTCGCAATAAAAAAAAGGCACCGGGTGAAAAATAGTCCCAATTTATTTATTTGAATTTCGCCAACCATGTGCATGTACATGTACTTGAATTACTAATATACCCAAACGCATACTTGGAATATCAATAATTAAATTAAATTAAATCAGTTAAAAGATCTCGTCTTAATTATCTTACCAATTAAATGAAATTGGAGCACAATCAAACGAGTATTGGAGTTTATTTTTTCTGCAACTGTAAAGTAAAAAATGACAGCTAATGCTTGTAAATCAACGATGATAGATAATACAGTACTTGAATTTGGAGAAGAAAAGCTGTGGATTAAAACGAAGTAAGTCTCAGTCAACGGCGTCAACAGCATCTGCATGCATGCGATGAACTTGCATTTGTTGCTCGCTATTTGCATTTGATTTCTGGTAATTTAATCCATAAAAAACTTGAATTTTTTGCTCGATTTCTGACACGTTTTTTTCCTGGTTGGTATAGAGAGACGGAGTATTTCAATTTCTAATGTGGAAGTTGAAGTTTGCGGAGGGATCGAGCCCTTGGCTGCGCTCTGCAAATCTGGGAGTTCGACTCCAGCCTCGGCTCGCCCGATGAGCTCGCCAAGATTGAGAAGCTACGCGAGGAGTTTCGTGATCATCGTTTCGAGGAGAAGCATTCTTCCGATCTTCTTCTCATGAGACTCCAGGTAATTCAGCGAGGGGCGCAGAATTAGTTTCAGTTGGTGATATTGTCGTACTTTGTTTTGCCTTATTAGTAAAATTCTGATCAAATTTAGTATTAGTTTGCCAAGGAGAATCGGAGCACTGTAAATTTGCCCCAAGTGAAAGTAGAAGATGTCGAAGACGTCACAGAAGATAAAGTGGTAAATACGTTGAGAAGGAGCATTGGTTTCCATTCAACTCTGCAGGCTGAAGATGGACATTGGCCAGGAGATTATGGAGGTTCATTGTTTCTTATGCCTGGGCTTGTAAGAGCATCCGCAGCGGCGGACGTCGGACCTGCGTGCCAGACGTCCGCCATTAGGCGAGCGACCGGCAGACGCGGACGTCGCTTGCGGACACCGGAGTTCTGCGGATTTCCGACGACGTCCGTCGAGACATCCGCCATTGCAGGTTCCGGACGGATGTCCCGATTTTTAATTTTTTTAAAAAAACTCTATATATACGACTTGTTTAACTTCATTTCAATTGCAACACTTGTTTTAACGAGTTTCTCTCTCAATACTTTCATTTCTTTTGAAGATAAATGGAGCACCACGATAGTGATTCCCCCACCACGAGCGAGTCACAAACGCTGACGTTTCCCGTTAGAGTAGAGGGAAACGCCGACGGAAGTGCACCGATGTCCGGGATGATGCCCGGAATGACGCCGATGATGCCCCAACCCCAAATGACGGGGATGATGCAGGGGTACTACAATATGTACCCCCCTGCTGTGCAGGGATGGGTGGGATGATGCCTCAAATGCCTAGGTGAGTGCCGCGATGACAGGGATGATGCCCCAAATGCTCGGGATGATGCAGGGCATGCCTGCCGCTGCGGGGGAGTAGGCAGGGGGTCCCCCAATCACCTGGGGACAATGTCATCGCCCCTATATGGATTTATTGTCGAGTGATTCCCCTAAGAGTACTCCTCTAGAGACTCAGTTCACCGGTATCGATACTTTCTCTTTTGAGGAGTTTTGACTATCTCCGGTCAGGGAGTCTCCCACTGAGATGCAACCGGCGGCAGGGAGGACGCGGAAGCAGGGGAGAGGGCAATGGCACTACCTCGTACTCGCGTGCGGGGAACGAGGGTGGGGCGGGGGCCGAGGGGGTGGGCGAGGAAGCCGGCGAGAGAAAGAAGACCATCTGGAGCATAGGGGAGTGCGTCGCGCTGGCGAAGGCCTGGGTCGGTGTAGTCGAGGATCCCTACGTCGGGGCTAACCAGGACATCGATAGAATGTGGTAGCGTATTAGCCAAAGCTACCTCCAATTCAAACCGTCAGGTGGGAAGCCTCACGATGGAGAGCAATGCCGGAAACAGTAGGAGCGGCTGAGGAGGCAACTCAGCCGATTTGCCGGCATCTACCAAAACAACCTCTGCACGGCATCAAGCGGCATGTCCACCGATGATGTGAAGCTTCTGTCTCACCAGCAGTACCCCGACAGTGAATTAGGTTTCGGGGAATTCAAATATTGGGAGGTCTATCTTGTGGTGCAGACTTCCGCCAAGTTTAGTGCGAGTGTTGAAGCTGGCCAAAGATCAATGCCTCCGGGGAGTACAACAGCAGTGTCGGTTCCCACTAACTCCCTGACGCCGAGGTAGAGTTCCCGACCCCTCAATCGTCTTCTCGTCGTCGTCGCCTGATTGGGCAAAAGACCGCGATGCGGATGGCTAGGGGAAGTGCCAGCGAATCCCACGAGGTCCAATCGGCATCTCCGTCCCTGGTCACTCCCGAGCTCAACAATCTCGCCCGTGTGCAGCTAACGCAGAGCATGCTCGACACCATGGACAAGTGGTATGCAGCGGTTGATCCCTTATACAAGATCATGTTGAAAGATGCCATCGACACTATGAGACGCGATTTGGGGACCCCATGGATGGCACCCCTGCATGAGAGTAGCGCTGGGACTGGCGGCGGGGACGACGAGGAGTGAGGCGGGGACCACATTTGTCGAAGCTTGAGGTTGTTTTTTTTAACTTTGTATTTTTTAAATAATTATGTACGTCTTTTGTTTTAAATAAAGTGGTTGCATTTCATCAATTGTTTAATTCCGTAAATTGTTTAATTTGGTGAATTTGTGAATTTTTATTATTGTGGATGTTCGTCGAGATGTCCGCCATTGTGCTGTGGGATGTCCTTATAACGTGGCAGTGCAGTGGGATGTCCTTATGACATGGCAGGAAGTGTTTTTGGGAAGTCCGTCGGGATGTCCGCCGCGGACATCCGTCCCACTATGGATGCTCTAAGCATTCAATTTCCCCATTTTTCTTGCTTTCTAGGACTCAGTGTAGCCACATTTTAAAAATTGAATTATGAGATTTGGGGCCAATTGTGCCCCATCTCGTTTTCTGTGTTTAGAGCATCTCCAGTGGGCGGACATCCCACTCGGACATCCACTAGGACATCCCAAAAACACCTCCTGCCACGTCACTAGGACATCCCACCCCACTGCCACATCACTAGGACATCCCCTGCATATCCGCCCTTCCCATCGCCCTTCCCACTAGGACATCCCGCAATTAAAAAAATCACAATAATTTAATTTTAACATAAACAAAAAGTACGGGAAAGCAAAATACGGAAAAATTACGGGAAATACTTGAAAAGGGCAAACATACAAAGTCATAAAACATAAAAAAAAAACAAATTTAGGAAAAAAAGAAAAAATACTTAATCATGAAAAAAAAATACATAGTCCAACATCCCCGGCTCACTCCGCACTGTCCTCGTCGCCCGTGCCGTCGCCGCTACCAGTGCCGCCCCCGTCGCCCGTGCCTGGCCCGTCGTCCCCTCCGCTTATCTCGGCGCCATCATCTCCAATGGGTGGCATCCCCAAATCGCGCCGACATCCATCGATGATTTCCTTCAGCATCCTCTTGTACGTCGCATCGGTCGCGCCATGCCACCTATGCATGGTCCGGATATAATTTTGGGTTATTTGTGCGCGGGCGAGGCGGTTGAAATCTTCCGATTCAGCAGGGGCCCCCGATTCGACCTCGAACGACCCGCTTCCACTGCTGCTTCCCCGACCCCTCCGCTGCGCTGCTTTTTGCCCAACCGGGCGACGACGACGGCGAGCGTCTGATTGAGGTAGCGGGGAAACCTCATCGGCTTCTGGGAGCTCGTGCGAACCAGCACTGCTGCTGTATTCACCGGAAGCGTTGATCTTCGTCCGCTTCCAGCCCGATTCGACACCCCCACAGAACTTTGGGGAATCCTTCACCACGAGAAAGGCCTCCCACTGGTCGAATTGTTTGAACTTCAAGGCTCTGTCGGGGTACTGAGAAAAGGAACGGCTCCGGACATCCTCCTCGGACATACCGCTGCTTGCCTGGCGGAGGTTGTTTTGGTAGATACCAGCGAATCGACTAAGCTTAGGCCTCAACCGCTCCCACTGTTTCCGGCACCGTTTCCAAGCCGGTGAACTGAGTCTCCGGAACATAAGTGGAGGGGGTATCCGTAGACAGCGTAGCCATCACCGGGCGATACACATCGTCCGCTACTGGTTCATGACCCCTGCCACCCCCTCCCCCAGGCATCATCCCGGGCATCATCCCCGGCATCATCCCCTGCATCATCCCGGGCATCATCCCCGGCATCATCCCCGGCATCATCCCACCCATACCCATCATATTTGGGGTCATGCCCCCCATCCTCATACCCGGCATCATCATATTTGGGGTCATACCCCCCATACCACCCATCCAATTGTACATATAAGGGGACATCATCCCACCCATTCCACCCATTCCACCCATTCCACCCATCCCACCCATCCCCGACATTCCCGGAACCGTTGACGCACTTCCGCTAACGTTTCCCTCCAGATCTATGGGAAACGCCGGAGTCTGCGACTCGCTCGTGGCCGGGGAGTTCCTATCGTTCTCCATTAAGTAGAAATGAAATTTGTAGTAAAAGAAGAGAGAAACTTGTTAACACAAGTGGTGCAAATGAAAAGAAGTTCAACGAGCCGTATATATAGAATTTAAAAAAAAAAAAAAAAATCAAATATCGGACGTCCGACCGGGACGTCCGACCTTCGCCACAGTGGCGCCCGTCCACCCGCCCTTCCCGGGAACGTCCGAGGACACCCGACGTCCTCACGGGACGTCCGTATCCGACCTCCGACCTCCCAACGGCGGACGTCCCGTCGCCCTTCCCGGTGTCCGACCGGACGTCCTACCGGAGGGGCGCCATAGGAGATGCTCTTACAAGATGAATTAATCCCCAAAATAACTTGAAGAATATTATTGAGATTGTCTGTGTGTGTGTGTTTTTAAGGTCATTGCACTATCTGTCACTGGGGCATTAAATACAGTTTTTTCAGAAGAGCACAAGCGAGAAGCCCGTCGTTATCTGTATAATCATCAGGTGAAGACTGGATTTCAACATTTATATTTATGGTATCAATACGTGGAACTATATGTGGTTTACAGCTAAATGTGCATTGCAACAGAACGAAGATGGTGGATGGGGTCTGCTGCATATCGAGGGTCCAAGCACCATGTTTGGTTCTGTTCTGAGCTATGTTACATTGAGGTTGCTTGGTGAAGAAGCAGAAGGAGGAGATGGATCAATGGAGAAATGTCGGGAATGGATTTTAAGTCACGGTGGCAGTAACATCATGGGGAAAGACGTGGCTCTCAGTTCAGAACTCATCTCTTATATTTGCTGTTTGATATAAAATGCTCTAAATGCACCATACCTTGTGTATGCACACTCTTGATTTTGTGTTCTTTTCCTTTATTTCTTTACGGTTTAGGTACTTGGGGCTTTTGAGTGGTCTGGGAACATATTTTCATTTCTTGGAAGAGCTTTTTGATGTCATTGTGTCTTGCACACACATTATTCCGTATATGAAATAGATCATTCTATGATCTAAATTTCAGGAAGGATGTGGAATCATTGTCGAATGGTATACCTTCCTATGTCCTATTTATACGGGAAAAGATTCATTGGCCCAATCACACCCACAATACCTTCACTTAGGAAGGAACTCTATATAGTTCCATACAGTGAAATAGACTGGGACAGAGCTCGCAATGAATGTGCAAAGGTGAGTTAGAGTCACATATAAATTCCTAAAGAGTCATATTGTAGTTTGGAATCACAAAGTCTTAAAAAAATTTTAGAAGAAACTTCATTCTGTGTTTATGGTAAATATAACTGATTATGTGTCTTCTGCTACAGGAAGATCTCTACTACCCTCATCCTCTTGTACAGGACATGCTTTGGGCTACCCTTCACAAAGTTGTGATACGATGGCCCGGGAATAAGTTGAGAGATAAAGCTCTACGAACTGTAATGGAGCACATTCATTACGAGGATGAGAACACAAATTATATATGTTTAGGCCTGTAAACAAGGTACATCTGAAATTGTTTGACATCCAAACCTTTGTAGTTATTTGTGAAGTTTTATTCAAAATTCATAAAAAATGTTGAATCTGGAAAGCAAGTCATTCTAGAAAAAAAAATATTCACAATGAGTTTGCAGGTGCTAAACATGCTTTGTTGTTGGATGGAAGATCAAAATTCAGAAGCTTTCAAATTGCATCTTCCAAGAATTTATGATTATCTATGGATTGCTGAAGACGGCATGAAAATGATGGTTCAGTTCTACTCATATTAACATACTGTCACAACATTTTAGTTTCTGATCCGTTTATGTTCCATCCATTATGAAATCTTTCTTCTAAAAGCAGAACTAGTTATTATTCAACTTTCATAAGCTTTATTGTTTCAGTGAGTTTTATTTTGTTGAGTCTCTATCGTATGAAATCTTACGTTTCAGGGGTACAACGGAAGTCAGTTATGGGACACTGCCTTTGCTCTTCAAGCAATAATTTCAACAAAGCTTGGTGAAGAATTTGGCCCAGTTTTACGAAAAGCACACACATACTTGATCTTTCCTTTATGCCCATTAATTCTGGTCTCATAGTCCAAATCAATCATCTGACATAGTCCTCATTTTCGCCTTTAAAGTTGCTACACGATTGCCCTGGAAACCTAGAGTCTTGGTATCGTCACATTTCCAAAGGTGCCTGGCCATTTTCGACAGGAGACCATGGATGGCCGATTTCAGATTGCACTTCTGAGGGTCTGAAAGTTAGTTTGAATCTGAAAATTTTTTTTTTTCTAATTTTTTTTTTAAAGATTCATACTTGTGTATGTTTATTGCCGGTAGAACTATCATGATATTATGTTCCTTTTATTCAGACAGTTCTTCTACTGGCGAAGTTACCATCTAAAATTGTTGGTGAGCCACTGGATGCAAAGATGCTCTATGATGCTGTGAATGTTATTCTATCTCTACAGGTATCTCTATCTACGGTTGGACTTAATTGGTTTCATAGTTAAATGGAAATGCATAGCCAAAAAGGCACTGCTGTGTACAAACTTCTTTTATCTTTATTACATAATTGAAAGGATAAAGAGAAGTGAGTTCAGTTTCCAAAACTTTGTGTGAAAAATGATGAAATTTAAAGGAACGAGTGGCTGATGCGTTTCTACGTCTCGTGTTATGATCATTTTTGCAGGCTGAGAGAGATCCCACGCCGTTGCATCGTGCAGCAAAAGTCCTTATAAATTCTCAATGTGAAAATGGGGATTTCCTACAACAGGTAGTTCTGTTAACTATAAATTATTCTTATATTGTTGTGACAAGTTACTTTCAGATATCAAATTATTCAATTAAATATAAAAGCGAATTGAAAATCGATTGACTTAATAAGCTATCAATCAAAAAAATAATTGAATGAAAGAAAGATAGAATTGGTAAAAATTAAGGACTCATTAATTTTATACTCCACTAATTTGCTTAAAAACCAAAATTCATTTTGTCCATTTTTTTTTCTACAACTTAATTCATATATATATATATATATATAATAATTATTATTATATTTATTTATGAAATAATATTGTAATATTATGTATATATAATTAATTTATTGATAATATCAAAATATGATATTATGCTTTTAATATTGAGATACTCTTCTTTGAAAAATATTAGAATAATGTTTTTATTAGTTCTAATATTTATAAGTTATTTAAATATTATGATTAAATGTATTTTAAACCAATAATTAGTTAAAATTAAAATTTTAGGTAATAATTAACAGTATTTATCCAATTATGGGCATATTAAATAATTGGTGCTGCTTAAATTTTCATTATTAATGCATGTCTTTAATTACGATAAATTCTGTTATTATAATTAAATTGTAGTGGTAGTAGTAATAGATTAAAATCATAAAACTATTTTTCGTAATTCTCATTTGGGATTAATTCAGTTAATATAAGTTCAAATTGATTGTAGCATAATTCAATAAAGAATAGTAGATTGAAAAAAGAAAATTTGTTTTATCAATAATTTAATTATATATACATAATATTATAATATTATTCTACATAAGTATTTTATATTTGAGGGTATATTAGTCTTTAAAAAATTGTTACTCTCTAGATGCATAAATTTTAACAATTTGGCATTAACTATACAGAATTTTAATAATTTTTTAATATTATGGCTGGCCATATCATTTAGCACCACTCTAAATTTAAATCATGCATAACAAACTCTCATTATTTGATATACGTAGCTCTGATTCATGCCACGGCCCACCAAGGTACGACGGTATGCTTTCGGCTAATTCATATATCGTATTTGGCGGCACACATGTTTCAATTGGTGTGTTACTATGAATTCAATCAATTCATAACATATCAAACAGTGAGTGAAGTCGCATGTAGGTTTGGTATACATAATGAATTCGGTCAATTCACACCAGCACATCAAACATGACACTTAGTACCGAGAACAATCGCGCTTATATTTAGTATGTATATTGGGTGCTCAGTTTTCTATTTACAGGTCAAGAGTTGAATCCAGACAAGCTTACAATAACATGTGTAGATGCCGTACTCATAGTGTCAGCGAATCGAGGGTCCGAGAGACCGTGTGACACTACGAGAGTGGCGATTGTGACACTGCGAGAGCGGCGAATCGGGTGCGGCAATTTAGATAATAACACTATGCAACCTCACATGGGTTTCTCATATTGAGAATGCAAATAAGAAGTACAAATTTGACCGAAAGACAATTTTGTCTAAGTTGACGAGTAATATTATTGATTTGTCATTTTTGCTAGTTGGTTTTGCCTCTTTATTTTATTGATTTGTTATTTTTGCTAGTTGGTTTTGCCTCTTTATTTTATTATTATCTTTCATACTACTAAAGTATTTCATAACATCACACACTTAGTGACTTAACCCTGCCTCTCTGTGACGGTATGCAAGTAAATTAATGAGAAAGCAACAAATTCTTCTAGAACATTTCAATTAATTAACATTTAAGTTCGATAATGAGTATCTATCTGGCTATGTCCACAGAATATGAAATATTTAATCAATAATTAGCACAGCTAAATGCAATGAATGTCACAACTCATATTTCATTGAGGTTAGGGGGTGGATAACTTCTCGATCTGCACCAAATTTAAAATATTTGCATATAAGTATATCATAGTATTACTCTATTTTATTTTGAATACAACATTTTATCTATATATTCTCTATATCATAAATTTAAGTTATAAGTTTATACCTACAAAAATATTTTTAAGATTACAAAATAGTACTAGAAGCTACGAAACAGTTTTGAAGGCATTCATGAAAGCTAAAAAATGAGATACTAAAATACAGTACTGTACATATTTAGGTAAGCTAACCTAGTGATATTTACCACTTAATTGGTAAAATTCAATAAATTGGGTTTTCAAAATAATTAATACCAGTATATATATGGTTGATTTGTCGCTGTTGGACCACGATGTGTTGATGTTTCAGCTGGAAATTCAATTCGCCCAAAACCCCAATCAATAAGTATTCTCAACAACTAATTTTGTCATTAATAATAGAGAATATTAATTTAAGTGAGTTTCAAATAATTATAAATATAGCATATGTGAGATTTTAAGTAAAAATAATTAATGATTTAGTAAAATATTTAATTCACCAAAAAACATAATTTTCACAGCTTTATTCATCAAAAATACAATAAAACTATTTCACCAATTTTGAATAGAAATTATGATTGTTAATTTATTTTCTCCCATTCTTTCTGCAAGAATTATTTGGAGGCACAAACTAAATTATTATTTTAATAATGTATCAAGAGTTAAAATAAAAAATATTTTCAGATTTTTTATTTATGTATTCTGTTTTAAGAGGTATATGTGAACTGCCATTATGACTAGATGAGATTATTCTTAGTTGTGATGTTCTTTATTGTTAAAGGATGGACCACTTTTAGTCTCATTAGTCATTTTAGAAAATTTAATTCGAGTCATCAATCAAATCGAACATGTCTTCATTATTATCCCCGGCTTCATCGCAAAATCATTAATTTCAAATGTCACTTAATCCAAAACTATATGAAATTAAATGCAAGATGATCAAGAAGCTTCTATAGAAAAACATAAAACTATAGATGAAAGAAGTATTAATAATTTTATAATCCAACAATCTTTTGGGTAACCAAAAAAGATATCACTGTCACAATCTCAATGAGTGTATGAAGACAACGTAACACGGCAGAATCTCTAGTATCTTATGTGTTAATTTGTCACATCTTAATCAAAGTCTAATACTTAACGACAAAAAACTACATTGAGCTTTCTATTTACCATTAGCTTTAAAAAAAGAGTTACTCTTCTTGTATATAAAAATTAATTTGTGATTGAACCACCTTAGAACACTAAGTATCGGGATCACAATTAGGCTCGGACCATGATGGGAGAGGTCCAATCCGGCCCATGTGCATTTGGTGGGAGGACGGGCACATGTCTTGCACCGCAGTAGAGGTCTCAGCCCGCACTTTGGTGAGGGGTCGGGTGCAAGTAAACCACACACTACAGCGGTGGACCACCCCAGAAGGAGGGGGGGGGGGGACATACTTCATTTTTAGCATGAATGGTAAGTAGGTCCCACATTCCACTAACTCACTTCACTCACATTTTATTATAAAACTAATATAAAAAAGTGGGTCTCACATTCCACTAACTTTTTCAACCAACTTTTCTTTACATTTCCTAAAACTCGTGTCCGGTCAAAGAGTGACAATTAATCGAGGATGGATAAAAGATTAATGAAACGACATGATTTATCAGCCAGGTGAAGATGTCAGTTTTAGTTTTGGAGCAACAAACTAACCCTTAAGTCAAGATGCAACGCCTTAATTTCAAGAAATTACAAGTTGAAGTACTTTTCTGCGCGAAGAATAAGCTCATGAGCGTGTTTAATGAGATCTCATTGAAGTAGTCTATCATGCATCAATGATTTTCAGAATTGAAATTTAAACTATATAGTAGTATTTCGGAAGGTAATTTTTGTTATTTATGAACTATGCAATTTTCGATGATTAAAAAAGGATGGAAAAATAATTGAATTGTGTTATGATTTGGGTTTGTGATTATAAGTTCTGGCATGATTTGAGAGCTGCTGATTGATGAATCCTTAAATTGAATTTTAAGAATGATCGATACGCATTGTGTGAGAATCCTCGCGTCAATTCGGGTCATATTTAATTACGTAAAACACGTGTGACTGAACCATTTTATTAAATCATTTTAAAAAAGAAAGTGCCTCGTCCACAAAAATCATTGACAATAAATCAAAAGTAGGAACAATTGAAAAATGACAGCTGCATAAATCATAATAGTCTGTTAAGTTAAGATGTTTATAGCCAAAAGAATTTTGAATTACCAAATTTGTCTTCTTCTTTATAAACAAGCAGACCGGCTATATTTCCAGTTAAAAGCTAAATCAGCATGTGGCTATGCACTATCCGGTTTCCAATTTTATTTGGCTTTTGTAGGAATAACAATTGAAATCAACTAGGAGTACTACAAATTTAAAAAATCGAAATTTAAATAATGAAGATAGTCACTAAAGTTAAAAGGTAGAGACACTGTCCTAGTCGTCATTAATAATTGATGACGAACTCAAACGAAAGTAAGCCCAATCTTCAAAGAATTTGTATATACTAGTACAAAAATCGAATTTAATAAAAAAAAATTGATATTCATAGTTTAAAAGCGTGTATATCTACCCCATAATCCCATCCGAATTTGTCATTCATTGAAACATATGGAATGCGCAAATAAATAGAACAAAAAAAGTAGGGCTTCGCAAGTAAAATATTTCATTTATCTACGGAATAATAAATCATATTGACTCGGTATAAATTCTAATAAATATGAAAAAAATGAATCACATTTTTATATGCAACTTTAATTTAAAAAAATATTATATTACGAAGAAAGAGTAATTAGTAAGAAAATGCTTCAAATTCAAGTCAATTGGCCATAATTAAAAATAGCGTGAGCTTAGTCGTATTATTTTACATCTCTAATTTTATTATTTGTAGTCTACAAAAACCAGACCGGAAAATATAGTTTGGTTTACCCATTTTAGGGCCTAAATTCGTGTGCAGTGATTCATTGAGTCAAATACTCCACAACTGTTATGAGCAAAAGGCTTGTTTCCCACTCATTTTAAAACACCGCTGAATGTGTTTATATAATACTGGAATAATACATCGTCTTCCCCTCTCTCTCTCTCTAAATCAGATTCATCGGTTGTAACGTAAGTAGGTTAATCTTCGCCTATGTATTTCAAACAACATTGCCGCTGTTGTGCGGGAACTGTGTTCCATTTCTGTGATCTGCTGCTGTAAATGGCGCTGAAGTGAATTTTGATGGACATTTTTTGTTTTGATTTTGATTGTTATCGGTGATGTGTTTTTTCGTACACGGTGGTTGCAATTAATGTATGATTAGATTAGATCAGCTAGGTTAGTACGTTGAAAATTGCGATATCTGTTAAATCAATCTCTGGCCACCTACCTACCTACATAAATTGAATCTTCCAATTCACTAAATAGCTTATGAGTTGGCAGTGTTTTTTGTGTTTTTGCTCTTCCAGAATTGATCTGTAAATAGTGCTTTTTTTGGAAAACCAGCGGTCCAGCCTGATTTAATTTGTTTTTCTTCTCTAGAGGGCTAAATGATATAGAGAAGGGGATATAGAGTGAAGAAGAGAGAGTTATAATGTGGAAGCTGAAGTTTGCGGATGGATCAAGCCCATGGCTGCGCTCTTTAAATGGACATGTGGGCCGCCAAACCTGGGAGTTTGATCCTAGCCTTGGGTCCCCGGAGGAGTTGGCTGAGATTGAGAAGCTCCGAGAGCAATTCCGCTGTAATCGCTTTGAAAAGCGTCATTCTGCAGATCTTCTCATGAGACTTCAAGTTCAGTGAGATATATATTTAGCTTCATTCATTTAATTTTATACTACTGCTTTGTGCCACTTTGATAACCTGATAGCCCTAGCTTTTTTTCCCCAACATGCCTGAAATTTTGACAAATGAGTCTAGTTACTTTATGTCACGTATTGATTGTGAAATTTTGGTTTTTTTTTAACTTTATATTGTCAAAGATTCTAAACCTATTAGAAGCAGTGGATTGTTTTCCAATGTTATTTTTTTCAACAATCAATGATTCTTAATGTCACTGTTGTTATCAGCAGTAAGATTTCACTGCTGGTATGTAAAACTGTCAGTTATGAATGATGGTTGACTTATGAATGTAAATTTATTATTGACTTCTTCAAGATAGTACTGACTATGGGACTAACTTTTTTACTTTTAATTTATTTTAAATGCTAGTTTTCGAAGGAGAATCATGTTACCAATAATCTGCCCCAAGTCAAAGTGAAGGATGTGGAAGATATTACTGAAGAAAAAGTAGATAATACATTGAGGAGGGCCATCAGTTTCCATTCAACTCTGCAGGCTCATGATGGGCATTGGCCTGGAGACTATGGAGGTCCAATGTTTTTATTGCCTGGCCTGGTAAACATAGAGTTTTGTCCTTTATGCTTTCCTGTGCTTTATTTGGAGCAAATTGTCTTGTTTTTGTTATGCAAGTTGATCGTCCAGTTTAATGACTTACTCATAGTTAACTAACTTGTAGATTATTTATAACTTAGTCATTATATGCTTCTCTCATTGACGTATGTGGACCTTAATTGAATCTAAATAAATAAGAAGGGTTTTCCATTTTTGGAGTAGGTGATCCGCTCCGGTTTTTTCCATGTGCTCATATCAATGAGCTCCATGAGTTGGATTCTTATTAATCAGTTTAAATCTTTCTAGTGCATGTGGTGCTATGTATTACATGCTAAATATTTTTTTTCTTGAAAAATCGAATTTGTGATTTGAACATCAATTTTCATCTTGAAGAAAAGTAATTTCGACGCTTTGCTAAAGTATCTTAAACCCCTGAGGTCCTCATGTTTTGATAACCCCCTCCCTCTTTTGGAGCAGGTAATTACATTGTCAATCACCGGGGCGTTAAATGCAATATTGTCAAAAGAGCATAAACGTGAGATTTGTCGCTATCTCTACAATCACCAGGTGAAGACTATATTAAGCACAAACTTTTCCATGATTTGCTTCTAGGGTGTCAAATCTATTTATTGGTCCTTCACGGAAAACTATGTGTTTTATGCTAATATGCAATTATGCATTGTAACAGAACAGAGATGGTGGATGGGGTCTGCACATTGAGGGGCCAAGCACTATGTTTGGTTCTGTTTTAACCTATGTCACTTTGAGGTTGCTTGGAGAAGGAGCAAATGAAGGAGATGGATCAATGGTGAAAGGCCGAGATTGGATTTTGAATCATGGTGGGGCCACTGCAATTACATCTTGGGGAAAGATGTGGCTCTCGGTTCAGACTCATACCTTACATTGTTGTTCATGTAATTTGGGTATAGTGGCATCATAGCTAGTGTATGCTAACTCTTGATTGTTTGTTCATGCTCCTTTGTGGATTAGGTACTTGGGGTCTTTGAATGGTCTGGAAACAATCCTTTGCCTCCTGAGATATGGATTCTTCCCTACATCCTTCCATTCCATCCAGGTAAAACATACTATCATGATGATGAAACCATTGCCATTCTTTTTCTTTACATTTTCTAATAGTTTATGTTAAATATACTTCAATGGTCATGAATACCTGCTTCTGCATCGTGTCTTTACCTCCATCACAGTGATTCTCTACTAATCTTAGTTTTGGAAGCTAATTTTATCCCACATTTGCAACATAAACCAAGAAGCCACCATAAGCTATCAAATCCTGGATATTATTGTGCATGTTTTTGAATATCTAGGTAAACTACAAGTAGTGACAGATTTAACAGCAATCTTCTGAAGTAGATATGCTTATGATGTTTACATACCCACCAGTTGGAGTAGATAGATGTCACCTATTATGATGCAAGACTTTCTTCATTATGCATTATTGGTAGACTTGTGATATTGGGGCTGATAGTGAGTCTGCGAATGTTACGAGCAGTTTCCCGTTTCATCCATCTATATGATAGAAGCTGTAAATATTATACCTCTCCATAAAGTTTTTGGTTAGACAGAAAGTCCTTAGTTATGATGTGTTCAACATATTATTTTTGTACAAGTTACACAATATTCTTCCATTTGTTTTGCAGGAAGGATGTGGTGCCATTGTCGAATGGTTTATCTCCCTATGTCCTATTTGTATGGGAAAAGATTTGTTGGCCCGATTACACCTACAGTTCTTTCTCTGAGGAAGGAGCTTTTTACTGTTCCATACCATGAAATAGACTGGGATAGAGCTCGCAATGAATGTGCGAAGGTCAGCAAAGTCCATGCTTTTATTCCTTCAAATTGGTGTGGTAGTTTGTAACCACAATCAGTAGTAATGTTTTGGAAAAACGTATAGGTGGCATTGGCAAAGTAACATCCGATCTCCATTCTCACAGAGTTTATTTCTTTCTTCAGTTCTTGTAATATGTAAGCATAACCTCATTGCCTGTCACTGCTGCAGGAAGATCTGTACTACCCACACCCTATTGTACAGGATGTACTTTGGGCGACTCTTCACAAAGCTGTGGAACCTGTTTTATTGCGTTGGCCAGGGAAGAAATTGAGAGAAAAATCATTGCGGAGTGTTATGGAGCACATACATTATGAGGATGAAAACACGCGCTATATATGCATAGGGCCTGTAAATAAGGTTGAAAATCTTTATATCATAGTAGTTCTTTTAGAAGCTAAAGTAGTGAATTGTTCTAAGTAAGGTTGAAAATCGTTTGTATGAAGTACTATATGCTTATCTGATTGGGGTAGTTGAATTTTGTTATTTTCTGAAGGGTGTTCTGCTTGTATAACATGTCAGACTGACATTTTGTGAATCTTCATTCCCCAGAATGAAGTCATCTATAAAAAATATTGACATGGTTGTTTTTATTTCATTGTTTTACCTAATAACCATTCAGTAAAACACAGCAACTGCTAAAATATCTTGTCACCTTTCTCATGTCTTCTTTCAAATGAAATTTCAGGTGCTGAATATGCTTTGCTGCTGGGTGGAAGATCCAAATTCAGAAGCTTTCAAATTACATCTGCCAAGAATCCATGATTATCTATGGCTTGCTGAAGATGGCATGAAAATGCAGGTTGAGTTTCTAGGATATATATGTACTATTTTGGTTTTCTTCTCTGCTGTTTCTGCTAGCATATCTTTTGCAAACTTGAACATTTGATAGGCACAGGACCACATGACTTGCACAATTGAAAAACACTAGTCTGCTGTTCAAATATTCTAAAGTTGACAGATTTGTGATATGGAATATGCTCCTGTTTCATTGAGTCTCTAAGTCAATCATGCATTATTTTTTTAATGATTGTTGCAGTGAGATTATCTTCTATTGAGCATTTGCTGGAATAATATCATACTTAAATTTCAGGGGTACAATGGAAGTCAGTTATGGGATACTGCCTTTACTGTCCAGGCAATTGTTTCAACAAAGCTGGTTGAAGAATTTGGCCCAACTTTAAGAAAAGCACATAGCTATATAAAGCACTCCCAGGTAAACAGTGAACTCTCTTTTATCCCATTTGTTTATGTTTCATCATCCATGGAAATAATCTCAGTCTTGACCCTACCTTTAAAGGTGTCAGACGATTGCGAGGGTAATCTAGATTCATGGTATAGGCACATTTCAAAAGGTGCCTGGCCATTTTCAACTGCAGACCATGGTTGGCCTATTTCAGATTGCACTGCTGAGGGACTGAAAGTGAGATATTCAATATGAAGAGCTTTTTAATTCATCTAATTTCTTGTTTGGATTTTCGCAATATTAGTACAATTTCCTTGTAATTTGGGCCTGTTTAATGTTTATCCAGGCAGCTCTATTACTATCCAAGCTACCTGCAGAAACTGTCGGTGAACAAGTAGATGCACACAGGTTGTTTGATGCTGTGAATGTTATTTTTTCACTTCAGGTACTTTTCTGTTGTTGACCGTCATTTAATAACTTAAATGGTATTGCATAAGCAGTAGACTATCTTTGTTGAATGGACAAAGAGAAGTTATTTTAAATATATTATGCTGAAATGCTGATGAGATTTGTTTAAAGAAACCGAATGGGAAAAAGTGATATTGCTTGAATATAAATTCAAGTAAATTTTAGACATTGTTCCAGTGCTGCTGATCAAGTTGAAGCTTCTTGTCTGCAAAGACATGCTCACACGTGACTTCATAATAAAAGATATCTAACTTTGTTATAAACTTATAAATAATGATACCTTTTCTATTTCCTTTTACTCATAAAGAGATACCAATCAGGACAATAGGAATTTTCAGTTACTGGACTTCCTTTGAGTTAGAGAACATGAAACCTGACCAAGTTTGCGAAAGTCAATTTCATAATCACCTGTAATGTTAGGAAGTTAGCACACTTATCTCAGGGTGCCTTCTTCTTGGTCACTTCAGTTTAAACATCGTATTCATCCTTTCCTGACTGCTTTTAAAGTTGTAATTTATGATCACTTCACGATGATGAGGCAAATGTTCCTGACATATTTTGCAGAACGCGGATGGAGGATTTGCAACATATGAATTGACAAGATCCTATAGTTGGTTGGAGGTAGGTTATTCCATGTATAAAAGTTACCTAGTATTTCTAGCTATTATTTCTTGCACAATATTTTCTATACTTCTCCAACAAAAGTGAATGTGGTTTTGTTATAGAACTAAAATTAGCTGGAACTGAACCTGATGCAACTGAATCTAAGGTTTTAATGAGTGTTGCTAAATGGTGATTCAGTCATTGGTAATCGAGCCTCAGGATTGTTCTTGGTTGCATGCTGTTTCTCTAGTAATGCTCTTATGAAAGTAGAACTCAAAGGTCAAGCTAATTTAAGCAAGGCTGAAGACACAAAGATTGCTATCCTACTATCTTATGCATGTTATAATCATCCATTTCTGACATTACATGCCATATTTTGGTTATTGTGGTCTAACAGCAATTTGTTGTTCTAATCTGTTGCGCTTTATAAATTCTTTCAAACTCGATGAATAACCATTGATATGACTCTGGATTTTTTCTTTCACAGCTAATCAATCCTGCTGAGACTTTTGGTGACATTGTCATTGATTACCCGTAAGATACCTCTGCTTCTGCAATATCTGTAGACAACTTCTATGAATGTTACTTTTCTCTGCTGTCCAAGACATTAGAAAACCACTGAAAAATTCAATTGGTTTAGAAGTTATGAACACATTATTACTCTGCAATATATAATTCTTTTGCATGATAGATTTCGGCTTCGTTAGCTCCCATCATCTGCTACTATGAATTCTCCCAAACAAGTTGATATGACACTACTTATCAGAAACCTTTTAATAAATTTGAATCCATTGACCTTGTAGCTATGTCGAATGCACCTCGGCAGCTATTCAAGCATTAACAGCATTTAAGGAATTATACCCCGAACATCGAACTGAAGAAGTGGAGCGTTGTATCGAGAAAAGTGCTAAGTTCATTGAGAAGATTCAGGAGGCA
The DNA here is from genome assembly GCF_004379255.2 of Salvia splendens. Classification (NCBI taxonomy): domain Eukaryota; kingdom Viridiplantae; phylum Streptophyta; class Magnoliopsida; order Lamiales; family Lamiaceae; genus Salvia; species Salvia splendens. The sequence continues at coordinate 39,009,655 of NC_056035.1, forward strand.
GATGGGTCCTGGTCAGTTTCCCTTTTTTTGTTGTCTTCTCTCTTCCTCCATCCACTGGACCAGTTAGATTTCTAAACGTACACAGCTGATATAATTGCTCTGAGCTTGATTCTTTTATCAGCTTTTTTATTCCTGATTATGTATTTACATTACTTTCTACTTGACGTAGTATTAAGTATTAACTATCAACTATGACCGCGAATGTTTTGCAGGTATGGTTCTTGGGCAGTATGCTACACTTATGGAACATGGTTTGGGATAAAGGGCCTGATAGCAGCTGGCAGAAACTTCAGTAATAGCTCTACCATACGCAAAGCTTGTGAATTTCTATTGTCTAAACAACTTCCTTGTGGTGGTTGGGGAGAAAGTTATCTTTCATGTCAAAACAAGGTTGAGAATTTATAAGTTCATCGCTTTGTTGTCCTCTCATACGGTGTGTTCGAATTTGTTAGTATTTCAAAATTTCTAATGGTTAGATGTCATGATCACTATTTTTTCAGGTGTATTCAAATCTAGAAGGCAACAAGTCTCATGTGGTGAATACTGGTTGGGCTCTGATTTCTCTCATTGATGCTGGACAGGTAACATTGTTTGGAGTACCTATATGATTTGTTTTGTCCTGCTGTTTCGATTTCTTTTCGGAAAGGCAAAAGTTAGTTTATACATGCAACCAGTACCCTATGAGAATAATGAACTAACTGGAACATCTGTAATTGTGAAATTATTATAGGTCTATTCAAACAGGCAACAATAGTTTTACATTGAGAACTAAGACTTCAACTTATGTGTGTCATGCAGGCTGAGAGGGACCCCTTGCCATTGCACCGTGCAGCAAAAGTCCTCATAAATTCGCAATGTGAAAATGGAGATTTCCCACAGCAGGTAAGTTTGTTTTGTAGCTGTAATGAAATCCGGCACATATTCTGTCTAAGCTGAGAAACAAAAGAAATGTTAATCTTTTGCCTCCAACTTTCAGGAGATCATGGGTGTTTTCAACCGGAATTGTATGATCACGTATGCTGCATACAGGAATATATTCCCCATCTGGGCATTAGGAGAGTATCGATCTCGTGTTCTGCTCAACTAATAAATTTGCTGCAATCGAATCCCAACAGGTTTTCCAGCTTTAATTTGCTTTGTACCACATCTGACTTGGATCAATAATCCTGTGCCATCATCTTTGGTCTTAGTTGATGTTGTTACTAAGGTTTCGGTTGAAGTAGCCGGGTTAAATTGGTTTATGCTTTTCATAGTCAAGCTTCATCTATGCTTAAGTGTCCCATGTTGATGATTCGATTCATGGTTATGTTTTGTGTTGATGTTGTTGTCGTATCGTAGGAAGCAAATGAGATTTAAGTGATACCCTTTGGATTCTGGAAAGGAAAGATGAAAATTTTAGGGCAGCATGTAAGTCCAAATATAATTTTAAGAAATGTGCAAAATTTAAGAAATGTAAAGGAAAGTTTGTGGAAAAAAGTTAATAAAATGTGTCATATTATTATGACATCAGTTGCACATATGGTTGGCTGATGTGTGACATGATATCAAACACTTGCTATCCAATAAGCTAAAGTGAAATTCTTTCTATTTTAGATTAATCAAGCAATGTTGAGAAACTTGCACTACTAAAAAAGGAACTTATAAATAGCTAATACGTGTTTGTATTCACAAACTACATTTGGAAAATCGTGCATATTCGTCAGTTGGTTTTTATTAAACTTATTTATTATGTATAGATCACTATTAAGGGGGCCTCTTTAATCTTGAAAATGACCTAATTAGTTTGATAATTACGTCAGCTTAAATATTCGTAAATGAACATTAAGAGAACTAGATTTAATTTATACTCCTAATATTTTTTTGAATTATAATTTATATAATAAGTGTTCATTCGTTTTAGTTTTAGCTAATATGACTTGCTTTCCTTTTTAATTAATGTTCCAAATATTGTTTATTTATATTTTTGGAAACAATAAAGTAATTTATTTCTCCAATTAATACACTCAACTACTTTTTCTCTCTTCAATTATAGTAATATTCAACTTTCTCTCTCTATTTTACTTCAAACATTTTCTCTCTCTTTAATTAAACATATCAACAATTCATAAAATCATGTGCTGACTAAGAAGTACTATGTCATTTTAGTCGGAATGAATGGTGATTGATATTAACTGCACTTTACTGAACACCTTAACCAAAATTATCAACATAAGTAAATTCAATAAAACTAGTTTTCTGATTATATATTATGCTGTGACATAAAATATCAGCATTTTAGTTGAGCATAATAAGAGTTACTATAAGATAAATTGCTTAAATTATCTTTGGTTTTGTTTTGAAGAAAACGGTAGATTTAATCATTAGGAAGATACTAGTTGCATTGGGCACTGGCGGGCCGGTCCACAATTTTATTAAATTAATTTTAAATTTAAATTCAAATCCTAATATCTAAAATTATTATAATCAGTTCAATTTCAAGATCAATACTTTGCTTCATCATGTTGGATCTTTAATTCTATGCTAGTTTAATCATTAATATTTGTTATTCCTCTTCATTCTATTATAATAAAAAATTAATAGTAATTTTTTGGAACTTGATTAAATTTCTATAATTATTTTCCTTCATGTAATCACAGGATTTGAGATGTTAATGACCTCACCCTTAACTGTAATCTACTATTTAATTTTTAGAGAAATCCAGAAATATTGTTGTTACGCTTTCTTTTCGTACTCATATTTTGGGACGTGTGTTCAAAAATATACTATACTTTATTTTCGCATATCAATGCAAATTATATTATATTACTAATTTACTATTGTTCACTTGTTTGTGCTCTTTTTTCAATGATTACAAAAATGTATATTACATTTCAAGAATGCAATAATCTCATTTTCCAACATTTTAAAGCACACAGTTAAGAGTCAAAATCACATTTCTGAAAAAGACAAAGCATGAAAACCGTGGACTCCCAAACAAACTCGTGAAATATCAATTTTTGACTATGACATTCGACTCATTAAATTAAATTAATTAGATAGTAATTATTTGTAGTTGTAGGCATAGTAAAAATCCCGACACCGGTTTCTTAAAAACATGTCACCTGAAATTGGTAGGAACATTTACTATATATTCAAAGTGAGTTACAATAGTTTTAATATTATCAAATTCAAACTATTAAGATAATTTTATCTGGAGGAGTTATCATTTTTAATAGGAATATTGGTCTCTAAAAACAATAAATTTTGGCTTAATTATGATATTTCTCATAAATTTAAATTTTGGTCTAAAATATTACTATATATTTTATATTTCGTGTGTTATTTTTTCTGCGACAGATTAAGGCAAAAATCTCAAAATAATCATGTATGGAAACAAGTGTACCTATGGAAAATACTAAAATTAGACTAAAGTTTGTATTTTAGGGATCAATATCCTTTTTTCGTATGTTCACAACTTTTTTTTAATAGCACGTTTCATTTGTCGCATTCCAAACCGTCAATTAAAATCACAAAAGACCGCTTAATTTATGTATCTGGATCGACATGATCGTTAGGTTAGCTTTTCGTTTTGGTATTTATGGTCGTTGGTGCTTGGTAGACTCACATAAACACCATTGAGCCTTAAGTATTCCTGTATATTTTTACCTATGTCTCATTTGAAATGAGTTGTAACCCTTATTAGTACTATACCTCATGCTAACTGAGATATTTCATTTTGGCAAAAATAGATTTTTTATTGTTTTTTTTTTCTTTCTATTTTGTCTTTTATTTCTTATAATGTATTCTCCATCTTACTTTATTCTAATTTATTCTCCCTCATTTTAGTCTTTATTTTATTACTACTGTATAATTTAATTCACTAAATATAAATTAACTAATTTTTATCCAAAACAAAAATATATTCCGACCAAGAGATATTTTTCTTTGTAGAAGTTCGTAATACTCCCTCCGTCCTAATTTACAAAGGTGTCATACTTTAGGAATCCCGGTTAGAACATTATATAAATAGTAACAAACCTCACATTCCACTTCTACTTTTTTTTACTTATATTTTATTACTATAAAACTAGTACTACTATAAAAGTAGACTCACGTTCCACTATTTTCTTTTCACCAACTTTCCTTTTAATTTCTTAAAACTCGTATCGAATTTAAATGAGACCCCTAAAGTGGACGGAGAGAGTATTACTACTTAAATCACTCAAAAATAGGAGTATTTTTTCACATAAAATTTCGAAAACATTATCAATTTTATTTTTTGTGAACGGTTACAAATAAAGAGAAGCATGCTGCCCCCACGAAGTTGGCCCTCTCCTCAATTTCAAAACCAGAAACTCAAAACTCAAGCGCCAAAACTCCAAACAAGGCTCTCTCTCTCTCTCTCTGTCACACACACACTGGCCCCCTTCTCATGCGTACGGACGGGTAGGATATTCTCGAATTGCGTTATTTTTTTTTCTCTTTTGCATCCTTCACGAGATTCATTTATACTATTTCGAATTTGCTTTTGTTTTATCTGTTTTGAATTTGAAATTTAAAGTAGCTTCATTGGCAGAACGCCAGCATTATTCTGGTTTAATATTTGAGCATATAAGTTAACTACTCTGCTTTAGCTACTTCAATCTCGATGCAATGCTTTTTGTCGATGCTGTATCGTTTCACATTATTACTCTCTGCTGAAGGAGGAAAATGGGGGTGGAATTAGCTGGCGTCTTATGTATGTTTTTTTTTGTGAAAATTTATCGATTATGATTGTGAAATTTATTTCGTTATAGTCGTCTGTGTGTGTATGTTAGCTGTTGCTGATTATGTATTCAAATATATTGCCGATCTGTTTTTAAGATTTGGAAAGTGTTGGTGCTGATTTTTTTTTTGTTTTTTTGTTTCTCTCATTCCTGTGTGGGGAATCTATATCAATAGCTTTTGGAAGATACTGGATGAATTATTGAATTTTCTCGGAAGCATTTCAAATATTGATTTTCTTCTGTCTCGATATAGGTCTAATGCGTTAATTTCATTTTGATGTTTTAATGAAATCCATTTCAAATTTGAAGGGGAAATAGTGGAAGGTCGGTTCCTAAGAGTTCATGGTGGAGTGAATCCGAACTGGTGAACAGTTAGTGTAGATTCAGTGAAAATGAAGACACATGTGAGCATGGTGAAATCGAAAGCAACTTCAAGGGTGAGTAATCAGCAAGCTGTTTTTCAGCTGAAACAGCGTGTGGCTCTTTCAGTCAACAAGCTTGCAGATAGGGATACTCACCAGCTTGGGGTGGAGGAGCTTGAGAAAGTTATTGAATGCTTGACGCCAGACGGGGTTGCTCCCTTTCTGTCTTGCATATTAGACACAGATTCTGAGCAGAAGAGTGCTGTCCGCAAAGAATGTATTCGGTTGATGGGAACTTTGGCAACTTTCCATGATGGACTGATCGGATCTCACCTTGGAAAGATTGTAGCTAGCATTGTGAAGCGGCTAAAGGATTCTGATACTGTTGTAAGAGATGCTTGTGTAGAAACAGTTGGTGTCTTGGCTTCAAAACTGAGTGGCGGTAGAATGGAGGGTGACGGCATTTTCATCACACTTGTGAGGCCACTTTTTGAAGCCCTGGGAGAGCAAAACAAGCAAATGCAAACTGGCTGCGCATTGTGTTTGTCCCAGGTCATTGATAATATTCACGACCCTCCTCCGTTAGTGTTGCAGAAGATGTTGGGAAAGACTATTAAGTTTCTGAAGAATCCTCATTTCATGGCGAAGCCAGCTGTCATTGAGTTGAATAGGAGTATTATTCTGGTTAGTCTCTGCCTAATGCATCTACCTTTTAGAAATTGACTGTGTTATAGGTTGCATAAGCATTCATTTAGAATAATGATGCGATGGTTGTAAATTGCCAAATCTAATCTTTCATCTCAGCCAATGATGTTGAAAATTTTGTCTGGGGTCACTTTTTTCCTCAGCTTGTGCTTACTTTATGTCTAACATGAGAGTGTAATAATTTAGTAGTAGTAGCTTGTAGCTTAGAGTGGGACACCTGATTTTGTTTTATGAAACTCAATGTAGACAGCATTATAAATCCCTTCTTGTTTAATATTTTAGGCTGGTGGTGCTCCGTCACATAGTTCATTGACAGCTGCGCTAACAAGCATTCAGGAGTTGCTAAAGAACAGTGACTGGACAACACGTAAAGCTGCTTGTGCAGCACTGGGAGATATTGCTTCTTGCGGTGCAGCATGCCTAAGTTCATATCGGTTGTCTTGTATCCGCTCTCTTGAAGCATGTCGGTTTGACAAGGTCATCTGTTTATCAAACAACCCATTATGCTGCAAGTATTGTTACATAAATGCTTAATTTGGTCCGTATTTCAACCTAAATAGGTGAAACCAGTCAGGGACATAGCTTTGCAAGCCTTGCAACTCTGGAAAAATCTTCCTGGTCCCAATACAGCTGAAGCTTCTGAAGGTGGATCTTCTGTCAAAGGTATTCTTTTTGATGCCCTGTCTTTGACGTGGTACAAATTGCCCGAAGCACAGAGCTAATATGCCAACCAAAAAAAATTCATTGTTTATGTACTGTGTTAACTACCCTTGGTGTTATTTTTCCTTGGTTGGTGATACGTATTTTGAAATGATCCATTGTGTGATTTCAACATCTGGAAGTTTTCTTTCTTTATGTTCTCATCTCGGGGATCACAAGCATTTGTGCTTTATGTAATGTTTTCCACTTCCTGCAGAAACATCCTATAGAGATGACTATACTGATGTGAGTAGTGCCTGTGACACAAGACTGAAGGATAGTACGTTGACGAAATTTGGTAATGGAATGACTAAGAAAATTGTTCCCCTCTCTTCTAGAAAAGCTGAAAGAACTTGTATCGAGAAACCTCTGAACTCCGGAAGAACTGATTGGAAAATAGATGTTGCAGTTCCAAAGAATTGTAGTTCAGCAGCAGAGAATCCAAATGAAGAATCTGAGTGTAGTTCTGTTACCAAGAGATGTGAAAGAATAAATTCGGATGCCAGAAGTATTAGTAGCACCAGATATGAATATGTAGACGTGGATGACAAGCAGGAACATTCATTTGTTTCTGATCTTTTCACTGAAAGCATCAAAACAAAGGTTGTGACAACACATTGTGATGCTTTTGACGATGCCAGTTTGGTGAAGTCAACTGGGACTAGCCGAAGGTTTCCTGCAGATGAAGTTAGCATTGGAGAACAAAGATACTCAGCTAAATTGCATGACCGCAGGAGCTTAGATTCGACTATTACAGAAGCAACTTCACAAACTATGCATGGGTGTTGCTCACAAACAGAAAAGGAGATTGCATTAATCAGAAAACACCTTTTGGAGATTGAAAATAAGCAGTCTAATTTGATCGATATGCTCAAGGTAACTCACTTTTTTGGGTTTTGCTATTGCTTTCTTGACCACTCTGATTCATGTGACTGTTCATATAAGTCATTCAGGTGCATGCAAAACTACAATCACAAGAGTTGCCCAGTATCATGTGGCCTTTGGTTTCATGCACGTGATAATGTCAATGAAAAAGTACAAACGTTTACATTGACAAGGGTTAAGTAGTGAACTATATAATTTTACACTCATAAGGACAGAATGCTCGCATTAAGTGAAATACGAGTGTTATGGTAAATTATTGTCACAGAGAATCATATCATATGGGTTTAGGATATAGAAGTGCATGTAAATGCTCTTTCGTATTTTAGTATTTGCTAGTCTTTGAGAAATTTGGAATTTTACAAGTGATTGCTAAAACTTCCGTTTCTGTCTGCAGACATTTACAAGCTCTGTTATGGACAGCGTGTCAACTGTCCAGTTAAAGGTCTCAAATCTTGAACTGGTGGTCGATAAAATGGCGCAGGAACTTGTTCATGGAGGAAGATATTCAGATGTATTGGCGGCCAAACTTCTGAAGAGAAGTCCCAGCATTGCTTCCCCTAGACTTTCTACATGCACCCCACGGACGTCGGTAGATAGCAACAGGCATTCCACACTGATGCCAACTAGACATGCTGGAGTTTTGGAGGACACATTTGGCAGAAGCAGAACAAACAATGCTGGGAGACCGAACTCTGACATGTGGGCTGATGCCAATCTCAAGCCAGTTAAAGGTTTCCCAGGGAAGGCAACTCCTGTGAGTTTATATCCAGAAATTCACGAAGAACAGATGAGGAAAAGTGGCGTATACGATCCTAAGTCAAGGCTAAACAAGCTGGAAACAAAGAACAGCCCATGGAAAACTGTGAAAGAGCATTTCTGTAATGGGGATCTGGACTCAGCATATGCTGAAGCTCTGTCTTCAAGGAATGAACAACTTCTCTTCGAGCTTCTGGATAGAACTGGACCTTCTCTTGAGAACCTATCAGAAAAAACTGCAAATGGCCTATTAAGCAATTTAGCGATGTACCTAATGGACCAAAGATTCGTGAGCTCAATAATTCCTTGGTTGCAGCAGGTACGTTACTATTTATACTGAGTCATCCATAATGAATGGTTAGTATGCTATATCTAAAATCATTACTTAAGCTTGTGGATCTCAGTAACATCCATGGACCGACCTACCTAGTGCTCTCCGCAAAGACAAAGCAAGAATTCGTATACGGAGTGCAGGAGGCTGCCAAATTGGACATATTCAATCCTGCAGAGAGAAGATGCCTTGTAGAAATAGGCAAAATGTTGTGCCAGTTTTGGGGTTAGCCATATTTCCAAGTTTGAATCACACTGGAGTTTATTTCTTTTCTGTAATTCAAATCAGAAAGCTTGCACATTGTTTGATGTAAAAGGCTGGGATCTGTTTAGGAATCGGTCGTGTTGAAGTTGTTAGACAAATCTATTGATCCACTCTGCGCATATTATGAAGCTGCGTCTCAAGATTTAGGGGTCGGAGTTTCACAACTTAACTGTTATAAGCATGAAAATATTCAATCATTGTTACGTCTTTCTAATTGTGTCAAAATAATTTCCTTTCATTTCTTTTTGGATACACAAACACTAGCTTACTTTTCCATTGATAGAATGAGTTGCAATGTTCAGACTTGTGAAAAAGTAATACAGAGTTAACCGTCAAAACAAGAACCTTTTTAGTGCAATTTCCTAACCACAGATTTCAACGACAAAAATCTTACTGAAGAGATAAGATTGTTGGTTCTTTTCAGGGCTTGTCGTCTCCTTTGCTCTGACTTCTGAATCAGTTACTTAACCCTTCGTTGGGATTCTGAGGCGCGCCTTTTGGGACTTCGTAAAGGGTTATACCACCACTGCTTTCTATTGGGATCGATTCTTGGGTGACGAGGGGTTGCAGGATCTCAATGACTTGACTCATGAGGGGTCTTCCTTTCGGGTTCTGGCTGAGACACTGATATGCCAGATTGGCCACTTTCATGAGAATCTTGGCGGAGTACTGCCCCTCGATTCTACGATCCAGTATTCTCAAAAGCTTCTTGCTATGGTTGAGGAGAGGGCGTGCCCACTCCACGAGATTATGCTCTCGGCTTGGCCTGCTCTTTTCCATTGTGCGTCTTCCTAATAGCATCTCGAGCAGGACAACTCCAAACCCATAGACATCACTTCTTGCAGTCAAATGCCCTGAACAATGTATAAATGGATGAGCAATCAATCACCAGTTATAAACAATGCATTTAGAGATGGTAATCAGAAATGAGAAGATTGGGCGTAATGTCCATATCACGTCTGCCATCACGAGACTCACCAGTCATGATGTACTCAGGAGCAGCGTAACCGTAGGTGCCCATAACCCGGGTCGAGACATGAGTTTGATCTCCGGTTGGCCCAACCCTTGCCAGCCCGAAATCAGAAAGCTTCGCGTTGAAATCCTGTGTTCATTATACACTTTAGCCACTGAATGACCAATGGAGATGACCAAATTTTGCATAACCAGAAGAAAAGCAAAAACACAGTTATGAGACCTCATTTATGCTAGTAATAAACACACACAAACCTCATCTAGCAAAATGTTTGAAGTCTTGAAATCCCTGTAAATGATAGGTTTTTCGACACCATGAAGAAAAGCAAGGCCTCTTGCAGTATCCAAAGCAATCTTTAGTCTTCTATGCCATGTTAAAGTGGTTCGTACCCCTACGAGCAAAAACAACAGAAAAACCATAAGAATAGTTGATCTAGTAATGGTGAAACAATCTTCCACTAATCTCACTTACTAAAGAAAAGGTGTTTCTCGAGGTTCCCGGATGCCATATATTCATAGATTAAAAGTCTATGGTCATCCTCGCAGCTGTAGCCGATAAGTTTCACCAGATTAGGATGTCGGAGATTGCCCAAATAGTTTACTTCTGCCTGCAAAGGACAACCTCAACATTCAACGACAACTATCTTTTCCCACATTTGATGAATTCGAAAAAAGTTTCACTAAACAGATCTTTTAAATCTGAGGCAGCAAAACCATATCTTTACAAGTAGAGACGAGATGCAGCCATCCAATCACTTATCTTTTATTCTTGACAAACTAGAACAACAAGAAGTATGAAAGAGGCACAATGCTATCATAACAGTGCATTCTATTGCCGAGCATAACGTTTATCTTTTGCGAAAGAGAACATATATTCACATTCATTTCTAATTTAGGTTATTACCACAGAAACTCACCAGCCACTCTCGGTCCCCCTGTAGACTTTCAGGATCAAGCACTTTAACAGCAATCTGAGTCGTCTTGTAACCAGGCCTCACGTTCTCGTCAATAACTCCTCTGTAGACAATACCAAATCCGCCCTTACCGAGAACCTGATCTGGCCGGAAACCCTTTGTGGCCAGCCTCATCTCCTCGTACGTGAAGATATCGAGATCGCCATTCCCAGGACTTAGGAGTAGATCCTTCACATTTTTGGGGATGATCACAAAAGTGTTTGAATTCGATTTCACCGGAGATTTGGACTCCACATAGATACCTATAAATAAAAACAGAACAATCCCACACAGCCATCATGAAACTACACTTGACAGTATACACTTGCCATAGATGAAAGCTTAAACAAGTCCAGAATCAAGATTCAAGAACACTGATTTTTCAACATTCTATAAGTAAAACAAAAATTTTTTATATCCATTAACAATACCAAAATACAATCTTTAATTCAATGTTCAAACCAAAGCAAAACTTCTCAAGTCTAATTAATTCCAAACTGTTACCATAAAGAGAAGGGAAGCTTCACCCAATACCAACATTCAAACTCCATAAACATTTGTTCACCATTTCACAATTATCACCACACACACACAGATATGATGTGAGAAAGATCTCAAATCAAAGGCCAACATAAACAAACAAGAAATATGAGAAAGAATGAGAGTGAATGAAAACCATTAACCATACCATGGTTTCCACAAGAAGAATTCTTCTCTCTCTGCTGATATTTCTCTCCTTCAACACTGAGACAAGAACCCATTTTCCTATTCCCACTTTCACCAGATTCGCATTTGGATTCCAATGGTTAGACAATAAAAGAAACTAATAGCCAAGATTGGATTTTTATCAAACCATTTCCCTCATGAGCCAAACAACAGTTAATGGGCCGGCGGCGGAAGGGAAGATTTCACCGGAATATGAAATGGGTCGCCGGAATATACTCCGATTACGAAATGTGAAGAGATTAAATGTAGGAAGATATTGTGCAAGAGTGAGTAAGACACTATGTTTGGAAGTGTGAACGATATCGTTTTCTTGCTTATAATGTCCAGGCAAATCAGCAGCATATAATTACCGATTTAGTAAATGTTGGTAAAAAAAATGGAGTAAAAAGGAATTTATTTTGATTTATGATTTGCAATTGCAAGTAGGAAGAAGATGACTTATTAGCACCACAGAGCCCAAAAATGACTTTACTTAAATATTCCTACTGACATTGCCATTGCCATTGCATTGACAATGACCGGCCTGATGGGGTACGAACTAAACCCTAATGGCAAGCCCAATAACAGTGACGGCCCATCAGCCCAGAGCCCAAGAAAGAGTATCTGTTCGGCACCAAAGAGTTCGGCACGACCAAAGAGTTCGGACTCAGCCTACAGCTCGGTAAAAGCCGACCAGTCAAGCTCTCCTCTCAGATCGGCAAGAGCTGATCGGTAAAGTCCAGCAGTTCGGTCTCAGCATTCGACCGAACTAGGAGTTAGTGGACTCATGAAAGGCCTCCACGACCTCCGCTATACCCACGATCTATTTAGTGGTACGAAGCAGTTATTGAGCAGTTATTGCTCACCCACGATCTTGTTAGTGGGGCTGCAAACCACGATCTTAGTTCAATGTATAAATAGAACTTAGATCAGATAGAAAAAGGTTAAGCTCTCTAGAGATAAAATATCATATAGCAAGTCTGTGTTGTAAGCTGTAATCCCAGATCAAGCAATACAATCTTGCCCTCCCTTCTTCCCGTGGACGTAGATTTACTTCAGTAAATCGAACCACGTAAATTCTTTGTGTCGTAGTCTTTATTCTCTACCAGCATTTACTAACATCAGAAATTCGCGCAATCATCACTGGCGCCGTCTGTGGGAACCAGAGAACAAAATTTGTGATAAAGCGAATTTTTGATCCATTTTTTCCACCCAAAAAATGCATACCAGATCGCAGAGTACCCGTATTCCTGCCCGTGAGAACCAGGAGGAAGCCAATCCATCCCATAGGTCTGGAAAACAGCCTAGGGATAAATCCACCACCAGTTCTCATGGCGAAGGAACAAGCCGCTCCAAAAATCGTCCCACTGAGTCTTCCCAGCAGCCCGATTTGAATGAGGCTGTCAAGCAGTTTTTGGCGGCGAAGCAGGAGGAATTCTTAACCTTCCTGCGAAAAAGCCAAAAGCAGCCGGAGACGAAAACGACGGATTCTCCTTCTCCCTCCGCACAAGAAAGTCACTACCGCAGTAGTGTCGCATCTCCCAGGAGAAAGAATCCCCGTCCCCAACATGTTCCAGTTCCTCCTCGGTACCGGAATCACAGGAGAACCCAATCTCCTCCATACCGACGAGATATCGGATTCGCCGTGTACGGAGCACTGAAGACTCCGTTCTCGGACGACATCACCCGAACTCCCCTACCACAGAACTACCGAACTCCGTCGATGACTTACGACGGGCTCGTGGACCCTCACGATTTCTTGGGGCGCTATCAATATAACATGGCGAACCAGGGTCTCAACGAGGTCCACATGTGCAAGCTGTTTCCCGAGCTGCTCATCGGGAACGTGAGAAGGTGGTTCGATAGCCTCCCCCAGGGCAGCATCAGATCTTACCGAGATCTAATGGATGCCTTCCACAGGAGGTTCTTTCAGAAAGCGGAAGCCCGAATCACTTCGGCTCAGCTGCTTTCCATTCGTCAAGGTCGCGACGAAAAAATCAGCGACTTTATGACAAGATTCCACAAGGAATGCCTGCAAGTAGACGATCTCAACGATCTGCTTGTCATCTCGGCATTCCAAAATGGAATCCTGCCCGGAGCTCTCTACAGGAAGCTCGTTGAGTGCGGTCCGCAGACAGCTCAGGAAATGTGGGACATTGCGGACCAGTACTCCCGGGCCGATGAGGCAGACCGTCGCAAACGGTCGTTAGACAGCTCATCGACCCGAGGAGACAGAAGGAAGCCCGGTCATAGCGATCAGGGGCATCCTCGCCGGACTCCATTTGAAAGAATTCAAAGGGCTCCGGTGCAAGACAGATTGGGACCCCGTCTCAATCCCGAGAAGCCGCCCGCTCAGTTCGTACCGCTGAACAAGCCGAGAGCGGAAATTTTCGAACTGCACTCTGACCTATTCGAAAAGCCAAAGCGGATGACGAAATCAGCCGCGCGCCGACCACAGGATAGCTACTGCTCCTACCATCAAGACCACGGTCACGATACTGAGGAGTGCAGAAACTTGGCTGCAGGTATCGATGTTCTTGTGAAGGCAGGGACATTGAAAAAATACCAAAGCAAGCAGCCAAAGAAGAATAAGAAGCAGAGTGGTGCGAACTGCGCTCCTCAGGATCCGAAAAGGCAGCCGGATCCCGAAGACGACGACGAGCCGCAATATGATGGAGTAATCCAGACTATTGACGCTCTCCCTGCCGGGAAGACCAAGTCGTCCCTAAAGTCAGAGCGCAGAGGCTCCAATCGAGAGGAGCCAACGCATAAAAGGCTGAAGCAGGACGAAGTGATTACGTTCTCGGATGCTGATCCCGTCCCGGCCATCTCTCCTCACCAAGACGCCATTGTCATCCAAGCCGGAGTGGCAAACAAGCTGATCCACAGGGTGTTTGTGGATACAGGAGCGTCGGTTAGCATTCTTTTTAAAGAGTGCTTTGACAAACTAGAAGTGGACCCAGCTCGGCTCAGTCCGGCTCCGCTTCCCCTGAAGAGCTTCGCCCAGGAGGACACCCGCCCTGAAGGTATTATCAGCCTTCCGATCACGGTGGGGAAAGCGCCTACTAGCTCCAGTACGATGATTGAGTTTTTCGTGGTGAAAGCTCGGTCCCCGTACAACATCATCCTGGGAAGAGACTGGCTCAACACAGTTCGGGCCGTTTGCTCCACTTATCACCTCACCATCAAGATCCCTACTAAAGGAGGGATAGCGGTCATCCGAGGTGACCAAAAGAGAGCAAAGGAATGTCTGCAAATTGCGCTTAGAAGTGCCGAGCAGTCAGATCGGCACCACCAAGCATAGCAATCACAGCAGCCGGAGTCAGAGGCGATGACCGAAGTCATACCGGAGCCGAACTCGATGACAGTTCAGCTGTACGAAGACGATCCATCCAGAACGGTTAAGATCGGCTTCGCGGGAACGCCCCTACTTCGGGAAAAAACCATCCAGCTCCTCAAGGAGTATAAAGACGTCTTTGCATGGTCTCCGTTGGACATGACCGGAGTGCCCCCCGAGGTAATCACTCATCGGTTAAATATTGATCCTTCAGTCCGGCCGATAAAACAGAAGCAAAGACTCTTTGCGGCAGAACGAAGTCAAGTCATCCATGACGAAGTCCGTCAATTATTGAAGGCGGATGTGTTATTCGAAGTGAAGTATCCTTCGTGGGTGGCCAATCCTGTCATGATCAAGAAAAAGGAAGGAGGATGGCGGATGTGCATAGATTTCACCGATCTAAATAAGCACTGTCCCAAAGATTGCTATCCCCTTCCGAACATAGATAAAAAAGTAGAAGCTTTGATAGGCTTTGAAATTTTTTGTTTTCTTGATCTGTACAAAGGATACCATCAAGTTTTAATGGATGAGATTGACGCTTCAAAAACGGCCTTCATTACTGATTTCGGCATTTTCGCTTATAAAAAGATGCCATTCGGTTTAAAGAATGCCGGAGCCACTTATCAAAGGATGGTAGACAAGCTTTTTCGGCACCTGATTGGAAAGGAGGTCGAAGTGTATGTTGACGATATAGTCGTCAAAAGCAAAAGCACTTCGGAGTACGAGCACAACCTCAAGTCCACTCTCAACGTGCTCAAGAAAGCCAACCTCAAACTTAATCCCCAAAAGTGTACCTTTTTGGTAGATTCGGGAAAGTTTCTGGGTTGTTGGGTTTCAAAGGACGGACTCAAGGCAAACCCCTCAAAAGTTCAAGTTGTTCAAAACATGGCGATGCCGAAGTCCATACATGACGTGCAAAGGCTAACCGGATGTCTAGCCGCACTGAATCGATTCCTTTCTCAAGCAGCCGAAAAGCAACTGCCGTTCTTCACGGTGTTGAAAAAGGCACCAAAGTTCGAGTGGGGAGCCGAGCAGAAAAAGGCCTTTGACGAGCTCAAAAGTTATCTAGCCGAGCTTCCTACTCTCTCTGCTCCAACCGAAACCGAAGTAATATTCTTATACTTAGCGGCATCGGATCAAACCATCAGCGCGGTGCTTGTACGAGAAGAAGGCCTAAAGCAGCTTCCCATCTACTTTACAAGCCGAGCATTAAGAGGTCCAGAAACCAGGTATCAACCTCTGGAAAAGATTGCTCTGGCATTAGTAAATGCAGCAAGGAGACTGCGGTCATACTTCTATGCTCACAAGGTATGCGTCTTAACTGATCTGCCACTTCGGCAAGTGTTGACCAAACCAGAAGCATCAGGCAGAATCGCCAAGTGGGCTATAGAGTTGGGAGAGCACACAATTGAATATCTACCTCGGAAAGCCATCAAGGGACAAGCCTTGGCAGATTTTCTTGCAGAAGCGAAGTTCGATCAAGCAATTCCTGTTATTGCCGAACAGAAGAATTCTGCCAGTGCCGAACTAGCACAGCCCTTGGAATCCGAAGTAGAGCCGCCGGACTGCTGGAGCGGGTTCGTAGATGGAGCTTCGAACAAGATGGGAAGTGGAGCTGGTATTTTACTTGTCGCTCCCGACGGACACGAGGTAGCCTACTCACTTCGGTTCCTATTCCCCACTACTAATAATGAAGCCGAGTACGAAGCCCTCCTGGCCGGACTCCAGTTAGCGCAAAGTCTGCTCGTCAAATCTCTCAAAGTCCATTGTGATTCACAAGTCATAGTAAATCACATGTTGGGTACAAGTGAAGCCCGTGACGAGAGAATGAAGAAGTATTTGGACAAAGCGCAAAGCATCAGCCGAAGTTTCTCCTATTTTCGGATAATCCGCATTCCCAGAGCGGAAAATAGCCGAGCAGATACCTTAAGTAAGTTGGCCTCAGATCCGAGCTCAAAGGCGGAAGAATTAATGCATCGAAGCATTGATGAAGCCGAGGTACATTCAGTATCCAGCTCGCCGAACTGGATGACGCCGATCTTGCAGTATCTGGATCAAGGACAATTGCCCGAGGATAAGAGAGAAGCTCGGAAGATCACGTGCCGAGCACTTCGGTACGAACTTCATGAAGGAGTCCTCTTTAGAAAGTCTTACCTCCAGCCGTTATTGCGGTGCGTAGGACCAGAAGAGACGGACTACATCCTCAGAGAAGTTCATGAAGGATCGTGCGGTAGCCACATCGGAGCCAGAGCTTTAGCTAAAAAAGTTCTGAGGTGGGGATATTATTGGCCAACCATGGTACAAGAGGCAGTGCAGCTCGTCAAGAAGTGTACGAAGTGCCAAATTCATGCAAATGTCCCAAGGATGCCGCAGACCGATCTATACACTATGCAAAGCCCTTGGCCTTTCATGCAATGGGGCATAGATATAGTGGGACCACTTCCTCAAGCTCCTCGGCAAATGAAATTCCTTATCGTTGCCGTGGACTACTTCACGAAGTGGGTGGAGGCTGAACCATTAGCTACGA
Organism: Salvia splendens; assembly: GCF_004379255.2. Lineage (NCBI taxonomy): Eukaryota > Viridiplantae > Streptophyta > Magnoliopsida > Lamiales > Lamiaceae > Salvia > Salvia splendens. The sequence continues at coordinate 39,026,896 of NC_056035.1, forward strand.
TAACGAGCTCAAAGGCATTGGACTTCGTCTGGAAGAACATAGTGTGCCGATTTGGCATACCCCACATCCTCATCTCGGATAATGGGACTCAGTTCACCGACAAGACGTTCAAGAATTGGTGCCAAGAGCTGAACATTCAACAGCGGTTCACTTCGGTCTCCCATCCCCAAGCAAACGGACAAACGGAAGTAACGAACCGGATTCTGGTGAAAGGGTTAAAAGCTCGTTTAGAACAAGCCAAAGGACAATGGGTAGAAAATCTCCCTCAAGTCCTATGGTCCTACCGAACTACGCCCAAAACCTCCAACGGTGAAACTCCGTATAGTCTGGTGTACGGCACTGAAGCCGTAATTCCGGTGGAGATCGGCGTACCCAGTCCCCGAACTCTAAATTTCTCCTCAGAAATGAATGACGACGGACTGAGAGCAGAACTAGATCTCGCCGAAGAAAGAAGAGAATTGGCGTGCATAAAAGCAGCCAAGTATAAGGAGCAAGTAGCCCGGTATTATAACCAAAGGGTGAAAAAGCTTCAATTTCAAGTGGGAGATCTCGTCTTGAGAAACAACGAAGTAAGCCGAGCAGAAAAGCTGGGCAAACTCGAGCCCACATGGGAGGGTCCGTATCGGGTGTCAGAAGTCCTCGGCAAAGGGTCTTATAAATTGACTCACATGTCAGGAGAACAAGTACCCCGAACATGGCACGTCTCCAACCTCAAGAAGTTCCACTTGTAAGAGACAAGGTCCGGTCAGTCTGTCTTGTGTCTAGTTCGGTCATAGGGGTACATGTTTTTATTTGTTTGTTTTTTACTTGTACCTTTTACTTGTCGTTTTATAAAAAGTTTAAAGTTTTTTTCTTTCATCTTTTTCATTTTTTCTCTATGTGTTTTGTCTCTATGTGCTTGTCGTCTCTTACAAATGGTACCGAGGTATATCGTTCTTTAAAGGCTGATCCCCTTTTTAGATCGATTATTAAAGACTATTGTGAGTCCAAGCTTCTAAGGAGGATATAAGACCACAATTCAGCTTAACAAGCAGTCCGTCTGAAACGAACTGCAATAAGCCAACGATTGTGAGTCCAAGCTTCCAAGGAGGATACAAGACCGCAAGTCAGCTTAACAAGCACTTCGTCTGAAACGAACTGCAATAAGCCAACGATTGTGAGTCCAAGCTTCTCAGGAAGATACAAGACCACAATTCGGCTTAAGAAATAAGCACTTCGTCTGAAACGAACTGCAATAAGGGAAAGTCCGATCCACGCGATAAACCTCGCCGAATTAGGACGACCAAGTTCGGTCAAAGAAGTTTACCTCATAAGACCGGGGACGACCACGTCTAGTCAAAGAGGTTTACTGCATAAGACCACTTCGGTTAACTGGGAAAGTCCGATCCACGCGATAAAACTCGCCGAATTAGGACAAGGGAAAGTTCGATCCCGGCGACAAAAATCGCCAAATTAGAACACAAACCAAGTTCGGTCAAAGATGTTTATTTCATCAGACCAAAGACGAGTCCGGTCAAAGATGTTTATTTCATCAGACCAAAGACGAGTCCGGTCAAAGATGTTTATTTCATCAGACCAAAGACGAGTCCGGTCAAAGATGTTTATTTCATCAGACCAAAGACGAGTCCGGTCAAAGATGTTTATTTCATCAGACCAAAGACGAGTCCGGTCAAAGATGTTTATTTCATCAGACCAAGGACCAAGTCCGGTCAAAGAAGTTTACTTCGTAAGACCAAGGACCAAGTCCGGTCAAAGAAGTTTACTTCATAAGACCGAGGACAAGTACGATGAAATTTTTTCGCTAAGCTGTAAATACAGTGTTAGAAGCGAAAACAAAATTTCATTTTTCAAATCTTGTTCGGCATACAACTCCGCTACCCTACAAAATGGCGTTACGTTATTACAAAGGACTATTCTACTGTCCAGGGTTGCTGAAGTTAAGCCACCTATCTGCAAAATCCTCTGGAAGCCGAGTTCGGTTGTTCCGAGCAGATGAAGAATAAGCAGGTCGACGAGATGCTATCCTCGACCCAACGCCTCTTCCCCGAGCCCGAGAAGTCCTAACACCTCGGCGATGAAGAGTCTCTGCAATAAGCATCTGCTGATCTTGCTCGCTCATAGTCACAACTCCTCGGCGAATTTCAGTCCGTCCCTGTCTTGACGATTCCGGTTGCTCCTGAGCCCGTTCTCGTCTTGACGTTTCCGGCTGTTCCGGAGTTCGTTGTTGACTGGGAGTAGGATTTTGAACAAGGGAACCAGAGGCTTGATCTGGAGTGCGAGCATCTGTTGGCGGGAAATGCCTAAGGAATCTCCCGATTGAGGGACGCCGGGAAAGAATGATGTCGTACCGAGAAGCCCAGCGCCGCAATGATTTCACAACTTGTTGGCAAGCCGAGCTCTCCAGCGCATTGTTCCTCCGGAGTACATGATATTCCTCCCACAGTTCGTCAACTCGACTCTGAACATCTGATATGGTCACTCCCCCGCGCACACGGATGTAATCCTCGTACGCAGTCCTCTCAGCAATGGTCGTATTCAGCTCGGCCTCCAGATCCTTCTTATCGGACTCTAAGTCCTTATTATCGGCCTCCAGCTTCACTAAACGAGCCAGAAGCTCGTCATTCTTCGTCTGATCGGCTATAGCTCTTTTCTCAGCTTCGTCTAAAGCCGAAGAGTACAGCCGTTTCCAGTGAAGTATCTCCATCTCCTTGAGTACAAAGCAGCTATATTAGTTCGGCAGCTGTACCGAGCAGATAGTAAAATACAACAGGAATAAAGGCGAGTACGAAAAGCTATACGAAGACAAGTGTAGAGAATTTTTCATTCACAAGAAAAATTTTTTACACTAGGAGGGCTTCAAGGCCATTTTACAAGGAAGAAACTAGACTAAGAGAAGGGAGACGAAATCATACTCCGCCAACTTCGTCTCCGGCTCCTGGGTCTGGTTCAGCTTCTTTCTCCTGAGCTACCTCAGCCTCGGCCTCGCATCCTGCCGGCCTCGCCTCCGCCTCCTGATCGGCTTCCTTCTCCGGATGCCCGGCCCGCTCGACTTCGGCCTCCAGCTCCAGCGGCTCGGCCTCACCCTCTCCGTTGTAAGTCGAAGCGGGTGAAACGGGTCCCACGGAGGCAAAGATAGCCTCCAGGTTCTCGTCCCGATCAGCTCGACAACTCCGGACTCGGTCTGCAGAAAGCAGGACCGAAGATGAAGCGAGCTCCTCAAGGAGCGGCAGATTCTGAAGCCGAGCTGCTATCTCTCGGCTGTACAGAGGCAGCACGACGTCGGCCCCCTGCTCGCCCTTATCGGTAATTAGCCTTACCAGACTACCGACAAAGGCCGAGAACTGGCTACTCAAAAAGAGTTTCTCCGTGTAAACACGGAGAGCCTCCCCCTGGGCAGCCACGGCGGCAGCCTCCTTCAGAGCCTCCCGGTGCTTCGTCTGCTCTTGCAGGATGATGAGCTGGTTTTTGGCTGACCGGGCTTCATCCTGAGCCGAGATCCTAGCAGCTCGGGCCCTCTCAAATTTGGCCTCAGCCTGTTCGGCCAGACTACGAGCAAGATGCAACTTCTTCTGCATCTCCTCGTAGTCGTGGGATGCTTTGGAGAGCTCCACGGAGACGAGCTTGGCTCTCTGAAGATGAACAAGGAAAAAACTCAACAGAATGGCCATCAAAAAATGAGGAAAAGAAGCCAAGTCAGAAAGCTTACCTCCACAAAATTCGTCGGCCATTGAAAAGGCTCAGGGACGTGTTCCGGGATGTCTGCAACCACCTCGGAGATGACCAGGTCTTTCCCCGGCACTCTTGGGGACTCATGAAATTTCCCCTTCCCTTTAGCCGAACACGACTCCGGCACTTTCGGATCCGAAGAAGAGGTTTTTTGCCTCTTCGGATTCTTCTCGGCTTCAGACGCCGAGCGAGGGGCTCTCTGCCTCTCCGGCTCCACAAGCTCGGAGGACTTTCGGATAGCCTTATTCAGCATGTACACTGCCAAAAAGCAAGAAAGCAAAGTCAGATTTTCTTCGTTAAAGCAGTAGAGCATAAAGATAAAGAGAAATCCTCACCCTCGGCCTCTTCGTCCGAAGACGAGATGTCGAACACGACGTCGCCCTTGACGAGCTCAGACTCCGTGTATTGTTTCCTAACTATGGGAATCTTGTTGAGCTCGCCATCGAGCTCGTCCAACGGTTCAGGCCGAGGATGACGGATAACGGACTCCGGCCCTCTCCATGGAAAACTAGGAGCCGCGGTCCTATCATAGTAGAAGAAGCGGTTTTGCCACTTCGGCCACTTCGTTTTACAAAAGGCCCTAAAGGGCTGTACAGGGATCAAGTAAAACCAAGACCCCTTCCTCTTAAATTGAAAGAATTTAAGGATCGCCTTCAAAGACAAATCCCTTCCTAACCTACGGAGTTCGGCAGCGAAGGCCGACAAGTGCCTCCAAGAGTTCGGAGTCACCTGGCCTAAAGGAAGCTGAAAAAAATCTAGTAAATCTATAAAGGCAGAAGGGAGGGGGAAACGAAGCCCGCATTCTAAGCTGGCCTCGTACACGGTGGCGTAACCCTCCGGCGGGGAGTCAGCCCTATGATCACCGTCAGGTACCACCGCCTTCCCCCCAGGAAAAAAGTATTTTTCGGGTAGGGATATCACAGTATCCTTACTCAAAATACTATGGAAATACTCTACGGTCTTCTCCCCGGACTCTTTCCGGCCAGAAGACCCCTTACCGCCTCTCCTACCGCTACCCGACTCCGAAGAAGAAATAGAAGCCATTTTCCTTACTTTTTGAAGGTGAAGAAAGTCTGAAGAAGCTCTTGAAAGCGGAAGAAAATTTCTCGAGAAAGAGAGAGTATAGAAGACGCAACAGCAAAAGTGTTCAAATGAGGAAGAAAGAGCATATTTATCAGATTCGGGAAAGATTTCGAGATCGTTGCGCTGTTTCGAATCCCACCTTTTCAGGATTCAACGGCCGGATTTTACTGTCGCATTTAATGCAGGCACGCGCAAGGCACGTCCCCTGACGTCAGCCTCCCCCTTACCGTTATCCAGAATGCCGAAGTGACTCACCTCGCCGAAGTGATTCACTTCGCTTTTCGGGGGGGGTAGTGATGGGGTACGAACTAAACCCTAATGGCAAGCCCAATAACAGTGACGGCCCATCAGCCCAGAGCCCAAGAAAGAGTATCTGTTCGGCACCAAAGAGTTCGGCACGACCAAAGAGTTCGGACTCAGCCTACAGCTCGGTAAAAGCCGACCAGTCAAGCTCTCCTCTCAGATCGGCAAGAGCTGATCGGTAAAGTCCAGCAGTTCGGTCTCAGCATTCGACCGAACTAGGAGTTAGTGGACTCATGAAAGGCCTCCACGACCTCCGCTATACCCACGATCTATTTAGTGGTACGAAGCAGTTATTGAGCAGTTATTGCTCACCCACGATCTTGTTAGTGGGGCTGCAAACCACGATCTTAGTTCAATGTATAAATAGAACTTAGATCAGATAGAAAAAGGTTAAGCTCTCTAGAGATAAAATATCATATAGCAAGTCTGTGTTGTAAGCTGTAATCCCAGATCAAGCAATACAATCTTGCCCTCCCTTCTTCCCGTGGACGTAGATTTACTTCAGTAAATCGAACCACGTAAATTCTTTGTGTCGTAGTCTTTATTCTCTACCAGCATTTACTAACATCAGAAATTCGCGCAATCATCACGGCCCAAAGTCAAATCTCATGAGTTCGAAGGAGTTTCAAAAAATGAGTTTGAAAATAGATAATGGAATGGGAGATCATTTTTATATACTATTAATTTTATAATAAAATGAAGTAGTGGAATGCGAAGTCTACCTGTCATTTACAGTAAAAGTGAACTGAGACACCTAATCACGAACGGACTAAATTGGTAAACCAACACTAATAATGATGGGCGGTGGGAGTAACTCGTAGGATCAGATATAGTAATAAAAAGATAGAGACATCATTGTGGCCGTTCTAGGAAATGACACACAAGAAATGGACGTACACCAGTTGAGGCTGCGTTGTCACAATATAAAATCGACTTATTACAAAATCGAATTTAATAAAAGTTTTCTCATGGCATGACAGAATTGTTTGTCGACCCTCTAATTCCACCTAGATTCGTTATTGATTGCCATTGCCACCATTAGCCGCCTACAAAACAATACTCCCTCCGTCCCGGACTACTTGCACTTATTTCCTTTCTGGGCGTCCCAAGTTATTTGCACTATTTCCATTTTTAGTAAAAATTTTCACTTACAGCCGTAATATTTGACTTTGCTATACACTCATTCCTTAATCTCCGTGCCGAAAATGAAACGTGCGAGTAGTGCGGGACGGAGGGAGTATTTTTTTACATGATGATTTACTATAATTAAAAATGTATTTTCCAATACAAACTTACTTTTATGTTATTTCAATAATCTTTGCATGCATAATTCTCCTCACACAAAGATGTGTATATAACTATAGTTGTGTCATGTATTAATGCCGCCATGGAAATCATCATCTTCATGTGTCAATTTAATCCAATAAGATATTGGACATGTGTCAATTTTAGTTTAAAGGTAATTTTCGATGACATGAAGCATAGTTAGCAACCCCTTTTAGTGTCAGCCTAACAAAACTAATTCAACCAAAAATAACATTCAAATAATTATTGTGCTAAAATTTGAAATAACAAAAAAAAAACACATTGCTTAAGGCTAAGTTTGTGTGTCCATCTCAAACTCAAAACCCAAAAATATTCCCTTGTCAATATTGTGTTATCTGTGATTTTGAAGAGTAATGTAGTATATTTTGTCGCTCTAAAAGAAGCACAAAAAAAATTCATTTAACTTAAATATATTAATCATTTAGTGAGTTGAAATTGCGCAAAATTATTTTAGACCAAATTGGATCAACGAGAGGAAGAAGTGTATAATTGGAATGTGAAGTGCACGTGTTTCAAGATCCAGCGACATAAGTTGACCCGGCCATGTACGCGCTCCCCATCTCTATTAAAACACGCTTTTTTACTTTTTGTCGCTTAAAATACGTCCAATTTGATAAGATCATTTAATTACACATCTTTTATTTATCTCTAGTAATTTTATAATTTTAAAATTAAATATAAAATTATAAATTTATTTTTTTCATAATAACAAACTACATTATTCAATTTCGAGTGTTAGTTAAAACAACTCGGAATTCATATGAAATGACCTGGTGTTGTTGGCACGTCATATTTGATTTTGCTATACCAAAATATTTTGACCATTGTGAGACAATTGTAAAAAATTAAATCACGAAATAGTAATTAATGAATTAGTACTTAATTTAGTTGGGACACGAAGTGAATATGATTTTATATCTTACTAATATTTCCGAGAAGGTTAGTTACCTTTTACTTCATGAATCATCAAAATTTAGTTCATTAGTAAAAATAACTCTTTAGTCTATACAATCCAGGTACACAAAATATGAAAAGGTTCTCGAAAAGTTAAATGAGTTGACTAGATGGTCAGACAGACAGAGGACAAAACCCATAGCTTGAACGAACTGGAGAATAGTCTCCAGATTTGGTAGCTTTATCTTTGAGTGAATTGTCTGTTTTTGTGCTGATGTCGGTTTGTTGATTAGATTTTTTAGGTTGTTGTTGTTGGGATTTTATCTTGAACCACCTTATTTTTGTTTTTGGCTTGGTTTTGTTTTAGCTGCTTGGTTGGCTGCTTTTGTTTCTATTTATTCTTTGTATCAAGTTGATACGACCCTCACCAATAGAGCTCCGCTCGATGGCGAAGAAGCTGCATGAGCTCATGCAGCTCTGGATGAGTCCAAAGAAGGAGAGAAGAGGGAGACGAAGGCATGAGGCCGACCCAAGAACCGATGGTCCAAGAAAGATCGACCAAAGAGAGCAGCTTCTCGGCCCGCCAAGTATCGGGACTTCGTCAGCTATTAGAGATAGACATGCATGGAATTTTTTTGATTTCTTTTTGAATTATTTCCTTATTTTTTGATTTTTTTGATTTCTTTTTGCCATTTTTCAAATAATGTATAAATTTTCCTTATTTAACCTTCAACTACAAGTAGCAAAGACCGCAGTTGGGAGGATTTTCTTCTAGATATCAAGCGTCGTTTCGACCCCGACCTTTATGAAGATTACGTCGGTCGCCTTGCAGCGCTGCAACAGACGGGATCCTTGGACGATTATCTTGGGGAATTCGTCCCAATTCTTGCGAAGGTATCTAACGTGGGTGATGACACCCTCACATCGCTTTTCATCGAGGGTCTTGTTCCATCGCTGAAGCATGAACTCCTCACCCGTCGGCCTTCCTCCTTAACCGACGCCATGGCTTTGGCCCAGCAGTTAGATGCGTTCCGTCCCATCTCAGCCACAACAGCAGTAACGCCCAGCAAGCCACAGTGGCAGCGGCGCCACCTGCGCCCTCAGGCAGCAGCTTCCGCGGGGGGTCCCAAATCGGATAGTGAGGAGGAGGAGACGAATGCGGATAATCTCAGCGATGACGGGGCGAATATGACGATCACAGGAGATGTTTCGCGCATACTAGTCATTGGACCAAAAATAAAGCTGCGCTCAATCCGTCTCACCGGGTACATAAGGGACTCCCCACTCTCGGTCCTGATCGACGGAGGTAGCACGCACAACCTTATCAAACCATCTGTCGCTGATAAATTATGCCTTCCCCTCCATGTGATCTCACCGTTTCGGGTTTTTTCGGGAATGGAGCTTTTAAGCGGTGTGATTACGTGAGTTTGCTCACACCAATTTCACTACAGGGACACTCTTTTGATATCGATCTGTTCCTTTTACAAGTCGAAGGGCCGGATGTAGTACTGGGTGTTCAATGGCTTCAGGACTTAGACGACGTCACAAAGAATTACAAGACTCTACAGATGAGCTCGAGTCTGGGCCGGTTTGTTTACAGGGCGAAGATGGACCCCCTCATCAAATCTCGTACAATGGATTGTTCTCGTTGATAGGTCAGAAGCCGGAGTCCCAGGTGTTTGAACTCGTCCACGTTGACCGTTCAACATAGACCGACCAGGCCGCGGTCCTGCAGGTAAATCCCCTGTTGACAGACTCTCTAGCAAATTTTGAACAAGTGTTTGCCGTCCCCGCAGGCCTACCACCGGCTCTTAGCTGGGATCACCGCATCCATCTTCCTCAGTCGACGAGGCCCATAAACGTCAAACCGTACCGCTACCTAGGGGTGAGCAAAAAAACCGGAAACCGAATATCCGAACCGAACCAAACCGAAATTTTGAAATTCGGTTCGGTTTTTCCGGTTTTTCGGTTCGGTTCGGTTTTAAAAATAAAAAAAAAATTTGATTTTTCGATTCGGTCCGGTTCGGTTTTAAAATTTAGGATCGGTTTTAAAAAAACCGAATTATATATATATATTCTATTAATTTAATATATTATATTATATATAATATATATATTCTTTTAATATATTCAACTATATAATATATATTATATGTATTATTAATTTTATATTATATAAATATTCTATTAGTATATATAAAATAAAATAAAATACACATATATAAATATATATTTATATTATATTTATTTTTTTCAGGTTTTTCGATTTTTTTCGGGTTTTTCGGTTTTGTTCGGGTTTTTTGATTTTTTAAGTTCGGTTTTCAGTTTTTCGGTTTCGGTTTTTTAGTTTTTCGGGTTCGGTTCGGTTTGGATTTTGAACTAAATTCGGTTTTTCGGTCTTGGCAAAAAACCGAACCGAAACCCGAATGCACACCCCTACCGCTACCCTTACTTCCAAAAGGCAGAAATCGAGAACTAGGTTCGCGACATGCTCCAACAAGGCGTGATACAGCCCAGCACGAGCCCCTTCTAGTTGTCGGTTCTCTTGGTCCGAAAAAATGATGGTTCTTTCTGCCTTTGTGTGGATTAGTGCGCTCTGAACGCGGCAACAACACCAAATCATTTCCCGATTCCTACAGCGAACGAGCTTTTTGACGAACTCCATGCAGCTCGAATTTTTTCCAAATTGGACCTCCGATCAGGGTACCATCAGATTAGGATGCATGTGGATGACATCCATAAGAATGCTTTCCGTACCCACGACGGCCATTTTGAGTTTCTCGTCATGCCCTTCGGGCTAACAAATGCTTCGTCGACTTCCAAACGGCCATGAATATCATCTTTCAGTCGTTCTTTGAAAATTTGTGATAGTCTTCTTCGATGACATCTTAGTCTACAGCAACAATATGGACGACCACATCCACCATATCACAGAGGTCCTCTCCACGCTCCACACTAACTCATTCTTTATAAAGCAGTCCAAGTGCGCTTTCGGAGTGGCCTCTATTGATTATCTTGGCCATATCATCGCAGCAGGCGAGCTACGCGCCGACCCGGCAAAGATCAAGGCCATGACAGATTGGCCGACATCGTCTAATGTGAAGCAGCTTCGGGGTTTTCTAGGTTTGACCGGGTATTATCGACGCTTCGTCAAGAACTATTCGCTGATTGCTGCTCCTTTAACGGAACTATTGAAGAAGGATTCATTTTTATGGTCCGACGTCGCAGCCAACAGTTTCGAAGAGTTGAAGGCGGCGATGAGCTCCACGTCTGTCTTGCGCCTCCCAGAGTTTTCTGATACATTTGTGGTCGAGCGGACGCGTCTGACCATGGGATCGGCGCAGTGTTAATGCAACAAAATCATCCCATTGCTTATTTCAGCAAGAAGTTGGGACCACGAAGGCGCCTCGCCTTGATGTATCACAAAGAACTTTACGCCATAGTAGAGCCAGTACAAAAATGGCGTCAGTATTTGTTGGGTCGCGAGTTCATTATTCGGAGTGATCAGCGCAGTTTGAAGGAGCTTTTGTCGCAAATTGTGCAAACGCCGGACCAACAATTTTATGTGCGCAAACTAATGGGGTTTAAGTTCACCATTGAATACAAAACTGGCGCATCCAACAAAGTGGCCGATGCTCTTTCACGTCAATGCGACGACACTAGGACCGACCTGCCACATATGCTATCCCTTTATGCGCGCCCAATGCCGGCGGTTTTTGAGATGCTCAGGGCAGAAAATTCTTCACTCCAAGACATGGTTCAGTTGCATGAGTTGGTTGCGGCAGGGAAGGCGCCGAAACACGTCTCAGTGGCAGAGGGGTTGTTGTATTTCAAACGGCGTTTGTTTGTTACTCGTGACAACGGTTTGTAAGGTAATTTTGTAGGAATGTCACGATGCGCCGACAGCAGGACACCCAGGGGAACGTAGGACCTTTGTGCGAGTGGCATCCCTGTTCTATTGGCCGGGAATGCGTCGGGATGTTAAGGAATATGTGGTGGCATGCTTCACCTGTCAGGCTACGAAGTACATTCGCGATAAACCGAACGGACTCATTCAACCTCTGCCAATCCCATATATGGTGTGGGAAGCAGCGTCCTCTTTCGGTTACACGACGATTATGGTGGTGGTGGAACGCCTAACGAAGTATGCTCACTTTGGTGCTTTGAAAGGTGGTTTTGATCCTACGACCGTCACGCGTCTTTTTTTCGACACAGTGATGAAGTTACATGGGTTTCCCAAAAAGCTCTTATCGGATCGAGATTCTATTTTCATGAGTGAATTTTGGGACGAGTTGCTTTCGCTCAGCGGTACTAAGTTGCAGTTTACTACAGCTTACCACCCGCAAACGGACGGCCAGTCAGAAGTAACGAACCGCGCCTTGGAGCAGTATCTGAGGGTGTTCGTGTATGAACGACCCAAATGCTGGTTTGCTCTGTTGCCGTGGGTTGAGCTGGCTCTCAATTGCAGCCTCAACTCCAACATCGGCATGTCGCCCTTCCAAGCTCTTTACGGGGGAACCACCTAGTTTGTTCGATACATATGTGCGACCGTCGCACAATAAAGAGGCGGCGGAATTGTTGGATGAGTGTGAGGAGACGTTGCGGGCTTTGAAACGCGGCATTCACCAGGCTCAACTCTCAATGGCGGAATTCGCGAACCAAAAACGGAATGATGTGGAGTTCAACGTAGGAGATTCCGTCTTGCTTAAGCTCCAGCCGTACAGGCAGAAATCGGTGGGGAAACCATTATCCAACACAACGTTTTCTACGTTTCGCTCCTTAAAGCATTCGTCCCAGGCACAACAGTGGGCATAGCCTTACCGTCGGAGTTCAATCGGAGTTAGCCATGTGATACGCCAGTGGAGGTGACAGGTCGGCGTACGGTCTTGGTGAATAAAATTCCACAAGTTCTGTGACTTGTGCGATGGTCGGCCGACGCTGATGGATCCCCCCTCTTGGGTGGCGGAGGAGTTGTTGCGTTCTCATTTTCCTCATCTACGCCTTGAGGACAAGGTCGTTGCTAAGGGAGAGGGAGTTGATACGACCCTCACCAATAGAGCTCCGCTCGACGACGAAGAAGCAGAGCTGCATGAGCCCATGCAGCTAGATGAGTCCAAAGAAGGAGAGAAGAGGGAGACGAAGGCACGAGGCCGACCCAAGAACCGATGGTCCAAGAAAGATCGACCAAAGAGGGCAGCTTCTCGGCCCGCCAAGTATCGGGACCTCGTCAGCTATTAGAGATAGACATGCGTGGTGTTCATTTTGATTTCTTTTTGAGTTATTTCCTTATTTTTCATTAATCCTTTTCCTTTTAAGATTGAGTCAAGTCTTTTGGGTCTCTATAAATACCATATAACCCCATAGATAGTCATTGAGAATTAAAGGAATAAACACAAGGAATAAACACTTTTTTTCTCATCTTCAAGCTCTCCGTTCTTTTTTTATTCCTAATTGTGCTACAACGTGTGCTCTAAACTCTCGGTAGGATCGTTGTTCCTATCACAAGTTCTGGCTCGCCTCCCTTTCAAACTTGAACATTTTTATATATAAAAAAAATCCACTTACACAAACTACTTCATGATAAAGTATAAGAATTAATTATTTTCACATGGGATTTTTGAGGTCCTTATAGGGAGTACTTTTTAATTTTGATTTATAACAATCTCAAGTTAAGGATTCTAGAAAATCCGATAAATAAAGTCAATGAAATGCTGTAAAACGTTAATAGTAAACAAATCTATTACTAAAACATAAAATTGCATAGAGAATACAAAAGTACAATTACGTGTTGCCATTTTTCAAATAACGTATAAATTTTCCTTATTTAACCTTCAATTACAAGTACAAATTTTTTTTTCCCTATGAAAAATATGAACTCTCCCTTTTGAGTCTATCCCTGAAAAATATTAATATTCTAATTTTGAAAACTATTTTCTCTCTAATAAGGCGAGACTCATTCTCTTTTAATAATACTTTAAAAAATTTTGATCGGAAGCTTCTTTATAGGTTCTAGAAAATCAGTTGGGGCCGGTCTGATCAAATCGGGCCGGGCTTCTATGAAAAGTATTACTTGTGCAATTTGTGAAAAATGAAAATGCAGTACCATGAGATAGGGGGTGAATGATTTCTAATACTTATGAGCTTAGACATTCGTTCATATATGATGATATAGTATTTGATTAAAAATTGTACCCAATAATAAGATTTTAGCGTGGCTACTAATTACTCTCTCCATCCACGAAAAATAGAGCACATTTGTCATTTTTTGTTGTCCACGAAAAATAGAGCACATTTGCCATTTTTGGTTGTCCACGAAAAATAGAGCACATTTTAAAAAGGAAAGTTTTCAACAACTTCTCTCTTACTCTTTTCTCTTCTCTCTTACTAATAATATAGACCCCACATTCCATTAACACTACTTTTCTCTTACTTTCTTCCCTTCTCTCTTACTTACTTTACCAATTTCACATTAAAACTCGTGTCATTCATAATGTGTCCTATTTTTCGTGGACGGAGGGAGTATCTACTTTCTGGAGGTATCTTTTCATTTTCAGCCTTCCTGTAAAAGTATGGGCCATATTCCTAAATCTGAGGCCCAAGTTAAGCCCAATAAAATTGGGTTATGGGGTTTCTATATCTTTTTTATATAAACAGAAGATGTATTAGGCTTTCTATTTCTAATATCAAGAAAAAATGGGCCATGAGCCTAAATATAAGGCCCAAGTTAAAGCCTAATAAACATTAGTTTTTCTTTTCATTTTAAGTTTTATTCGGCTTTCAATTTCTAATTTCAATTTATAACACACTATAATTTAAATAAGATACTAAACCGTTAAAATAGATTATTAATTGATAATAATAATAATAATAATATATTTTTGTATATATACATTCGCTATATGTCATATAGTCAATATCTGTCGCTAATAGGTATATACCAAATTTTTGGAATACCGTGGCATACATAAATTTATATAGTTATTGTACTGATATTTTTCGATAGTGTATCATATTGTACCGAAAATAAAGGTATACAAAATATTGATAATTTTCAATAACTTTTCCTTATGATAGGTGTAATATACCGGTATTTCAGTATTTTTTTCCCTCCCTTGATATATTGCTCTAAAAGTTATTGGTCATTACTAAGTATTTAATTCCCGGTCCCTACAAATTTGGGTATCTCTTAGGAAATTTTCACTTTGTTTTTCTCGTTGATGCTACTCTGTGTAAACATTATATAATTATATTGAATATTTGTGTTAGGATGTGACCTATTATGATGGATATAAGATTCTCTAAAATGGACAATATTATGCAAATATAGACATATTTGTGCACACAAGTGCAAATGTATGACATGTAACCGAGATGACTTTTATAAATCATAACCATTATATATAAAATATTTTCTGTCGTTGTAATTGATCTATTATTGCAACCAATTTTAATTATTTTTCTTGTCGCATACGTAGCGCCACTTGTTATATAATACGAGTACTAATATATTAATATTAATATGACCATACAAGCACTATAAAAATCTTTATATTGAATAATATATTTTGCACCTTTCCTGCGTGCAAGTTTGATACCGTAGCTGTTTGTTAATGATCTAATTATTAATTTCAACGATTTATTCAAAAAAATAAAATTTTAATTATGTAGTCATGACAGATAATGAGAAATTCTTGACGTTGGCCTATTATTTACAGGAATAACTGCAGCCCTTTGTATTTAGTTATTTAACTAACATTGCCGTCATTTAAAAATAATAATATAAAAAGAAAATAAAACTGATGATTCATGAAATTTAATTTATTCGGTTTTGTTGTTATCATAGTTTAACCACGGGGTAGAAATCTAAAATAGAAACAATCTGGTTTTGGCATTAACTAATTTACAATTTTGTCAATGTTTCTGAAGGTAAAATAAAAAGTTGATTTAGTCAACCTCTCAGAAAATTAGGCTTATTTCACATTTAACTTTGAATCGGTTATAGTAAATGAGGATTTTAGATCAATAATATAATAAATCACTATTCATCAAATTTTATAATTTATACGACAAGAAAAAAAATATTAGTCTAACTCAAAATCTATTTTCATGTATGACATTTTTGACATTTTCTTTTACTTTATATTAATTTTTATTTTAATATTTTCATTTTCAGTACCATTTTCGTTTTATGTATATCTATTTCATAAGAGAGAGAACCACCACTTCGAGTGTACTTGATTCGTTCAAGTGTGTTGTATTCCTCAAAAGAAGTCGTTAAAGTCTATGGCAAATTATTGCTCGTCGTGGCACATACTATCTCCGTCCTAAAAAAATAGAAACATATGAAACGACACGAGTTCTAATGCCTAATTGGTTAAGTAAGAAAGAGGAAAAGAAAATGAGTAAAGTAATAGAGAGGAAGAGAAAAAGTAGTGGAACTAATGTTATGGAATTATGGGGTCCAGACCCTAAAATACAAAGATTTAAAAGTTTCTATTTTTAAGGGATATCCTAAAATGAAATTAAATAGTTTCTATTTTTTTAAAGGACGGAAGTAGTACTACTTAAAAGGAATTAAATTTATTAGAGTGTCAATTCTCTCTATCTTGAAAAAGACATAAATAACCATAGTCCGAAGGATATTTTGGCTAAAAACCGTAAAAGTCTTTCCAACAATATTATATTAATGTCAAGACACGGTTAGAGATGTTTTTAAAGAATAAAAACAGCAGATAATATCAATGCAATGTAATGCCATGGACTAAAAATATGGATTTTTATCTTACTCTTAATAGTATGCCTCATTTAACCTGAAAAGGTTTTGTGTGTCATTTAAACGTGATTGATTTTGTGATTTTTCCTTTGGATTATAGTTCAATTTGCATTTATTAATATTTCTTTTGCTACATGGAGTATTAATTAGTACTCCATTTACTACTAATACATTAGGAAAACAAGTGTTTTGCTAGACAGCAAAAATATGTTTACTCTTTTTTAATCGTAGCCCACCGTATTGGAAAAAAAGTGGAATCCCACCATAATCATAGACATTATATTTGAAATTAGTGCTCTAGCACCTAGTTTCAAATTTTCAATAACATACAATGTCTCAGTTTTTATATTACATCAGAAAGGTAAGGCCCATAATTCATTATTTCAGAATTTGTGAAAACAATTATACGCTAAATGCCAAATTAAATTTTTGCATGTGTACTCCATTTAAGAACCATATATTTTCTTGAGTTATGCTTAATATTTAAAATAGGATTTCATATACATACATACCCATATTCTCCATTACTCCATCCGTCCCTGAAAATTTATCACATTTCATTTTCTGCATTCGTTTTGAAAAAATAATAGTAATAAATAGTTAAAGTGGAGATAATGTAAAGTAAGAGAGATAATAATGTAGAGAAGAGTCTTACTTTACTCTCTCTTCTCAACATTATATCTATCTTACTTTACTCTCTCTTCACTTTAACTATTTATTATCATTTTTCCAAAACGAGTGCAAAAGTTGAAATGTGACAAATTTTCAGGGACGGATCGGAGGGAGTATTTTTTTTCAAATTATATGTCGGAAATGTTGGGTATTTAACATAATAAACTACTGTTAAATGCACTCAAATGTGCTGACTAGTTTGTTAAAAAATATTATAACATGTGTCACTTTCAGTTTCCTGAGAAGCATAGCTTGATTTCAATTAACGACTTATATCACTTTTTAAATCAAGGTTTCATCAATATATTTTTCTAATCGAGACCATAATAATATTTACAATATTAGAAATGAACCTAACTAATAACTAAATATTGTTTTCAAATCTAAACCGATCACATTTAAATTCAGACAACTATTGACGAATGTCATATTTAATTAATGTGAGGAATTTTTATCGCTTATTTTCGATTAATTTTTTCATGCAACTGTATAAATATGTATATTAAAAACGTAAAGTCATTAGGTAGTCAAAATTGATTTTATATAACGTATACTTACAGTATAGTCACACATTGAAATTATTTGACTTTCAAATATGAACAAAATAGTAAAGTTATAAGGTTTCACATTGATGAATTTCAATAGTATTGAGATGAGTTTCGTGACTTCTTCCAAATGAAACTGCTGAGAAATGTGCTGCTGATCAAAATCACAGCCCACATAATTTAATGTACTAGAAATATAATATTTCTGGATTACCCACCCATTTTAAAGCCAGCCAATTAAGCAACCACTCAATTTAAGTATTAGTATGATTAAAAATTATATAGCCAGCCCATTTTGACCTCTTATAATATTCGCACACCTTAACTGTCACCCCACCCCCAAAAGTGGTAAAATTAATGTTAGCATTATTATTTAATGTCAAATATTGAAAGCAAAGCACTAAATCATGGATTTGGCTAGGTCAATCTTTTATTTCTATTTTTCCCATAACTACAACCTAGAGGAACAAATTAACATAAAATATTTTTAAAAAGTACATAAAATCTAGAGGATAAATTAGTAGTATAATTCGATTCATGTCAACAAATCTATACAGTAGTCTAACCATAAATCAGTACTTGTATATGGACTTAGTAAATGAGATAACCCATGACCAAGTGACTTAATACAGGCAGCCATATTCACTTGACTTGAGTGTGATTAGCTCAACACGTTCATTAATTTAAACAAAAAATGTGATCTTCGAATCAATCTACAAATAATTAATCGAGGCCATCGATATATGTTACCAATGACTAAAAAATGAAACAGTGGATCTTGGCATTTCACTTCTCACATTACCATCATGTATGCCTATAAAAAAGCTCCAACTCCCTCACCAAATCCTCACACAAACTACATTTTCCCCTCAATCAAAAAATGGAGCTCTTCTACGTCTGCCTCCTCTCCGCCTTCGTCGTCGCCGTCTCCCTCTCCCTCCACTTCCTCCTCTTCCGGACCAAGCCGGCCGCGTCCGGCCTGCCTCCAGGCCGGACGGGTTGGCCAGTCATTGGAGAGAGCCTCGAGTTTCTCTCCACCGGCTGGAAGGGCCATCCGGAGAAGTTCATCTTCGACCGGATCGCCCGCTACTCCTCCTCCGTCTTCCGCACCCACCTCTTCGGCGAACGCGCGGCAGTCTTCTGCGGCGCGTCCGGAAATAAATTCCTGTTCTCGAACGAGAACAAGCTCGTCCGGGCGTGGTGGCCGGCGTCGGTGGACAAGGTGTTTCCGTCGTCGTCGTCGTCGTCATCGTCGCAGGAGGAGGCGATCAAGATGCGGCGGATGCTGCCGAACTTCTTCAAGCCGGAGGCCCTGCAGCGCTACGTCGGGATCATGGACCACATCGCGCGGCGCCACTTCGCGGACGGGTGGGAGGGGAAGGACGAGGTGGTGGTGTTCCCGCTCACGAAGAGCTACACGTTCTGGCTGGCGTGCAAGCTCTTCGTGAGCGTGGAGGACCCGGCCCACGTGGAGCGGCTCGGGGGGCCGTTCGAGAAGCTGGCGTCCGGGCTGATCTCGGTCCCCGTGGATCTGCCCGGGACGCCATTCAATAAGGCGATCAAGGCGTCTAATTTTATTAGGAAGGAACTACTCGGCATTATAAAGCAGCGGAAAGTGGACCTTGAAGACGGTTCGGCTTCGGCCACGCAGGATATATTGTCGCACATGCTGCTGACGAGCGACGAGAGTGGGAAGTTTATGCATGAGTTGGATATTGCTGACAAGATTTTGGGGCTGCTCATTGGTGGACATGATACGGCTAGCTCTGCATGCGCCTTTGTTGTCAAATATCTAGCTGAGCTGCCTGAGATTTATGAGGGAGTCTACAAGGGTATGTTTTACTCTCTCTCTCTCACACACACTACATGTGCTTAGGCGGTCTTGTTCCGATTCCGGTTCTAACGTTTTTGAACTACGAGTTGGCAATTAGTAGCTGGTCTTGATTCAAAATCGACAAAACATGGCAAAAACTGAGAAAATCGGGATATGCTAAAAAAATATCTGGCAGTTCTGAATTGAAATTGAAAGCGCTCAGTTTCGGTTCAAAAATAAGACTGCTGAATATCTTCGGTGGAACTGAAATCGGTTGTTTTTGAACCGATGGCACTTATAACACATACTATTATGATCCGGAAAAAATAGGTTTATTAGTAATATAAAATTGGATTTTAGTAGTAATTAGGATTTAATGGATTTTTGGAGACTTTCAGGTTAAATATTTTGATTAACTAAACTTAATATGTCAAAATAGAATTTTTGCTATCTTATAAACTTAATGTGAGATATACTCCATGAATTAATGTCAAAATTGGTTAATAAATGTCAACAGAATATGAGTTTTGTGAGTGTATAAATGTGTACTTAATTAATTCCTCGTGACAAAAGTAGGCAAAATATTTCTTATTAAGACAGCGGCCGGCTTCACATAGTCAACAAAACCTTTTTTTAATTAATATCTTAGTCTCAAAGTTTATTATTATTTTTTTTTACTATGTTGAAGTAATTGACATAATTATTGTTTTTCTGCAGAACAAGTGGAAATTGCAAATTCGAAAAAGGAAGGAGAATTGCTAAATTGGGATGATATCCAAAAAATGAAATATTCATGGAATGTAGCATGTGAGGTTTTAAGACTTGCGCCGCCACTTCAGGGTGCTTTCAGAGAAGCATTGTCCGATTTCATGTACAACGGATTCACTATCCCCAAGGGCTGGAAGGTAATTTCACATTTTCATTAAATATACACTTAATAATAATACCCACCCATTGTCGTACTTGATATGATTTTCTAACTATTCCATACTCATATGTGTTACATTACAGATCTATTGGAGTGCGAACTCAACACACATCAACCCGGAGTGCTTCCCCGATCCTAAGAAGTTTGACCCATCGAGATACGAGGGCTCGGGGCCCGCGCCCTACACTTTTGTCCCCTTCGGGGGAGGGCCGAGGATGTGCCCCGGGAAGGAGTACGCTCGGCTGGAGATCTTGGTGTTCATGCACCACCTCGTGAGGAGATTTCGGTGGGAGAAAATCATCCCAGATGAGAAAATTGTCGTGAATCCGATGCCAATTCCGGCCAAGGGATTGCCTATCCGTCTTTACCCGCGCAAAGTTTGAATGCTCTTCGCCTGCCTATTTAGTTGTTTTGTTGTTTGTATTAAAATCTCTTCTATATTGAAATGTCAAAACTAAATCAAGAGAATGATTTATTCTCTCTCTCTCCAGCATTTTTGTGTTGTGGTTGTGTAAGTTGAAATCAAACAAGTAGAAAAAATTAATTGTCCCATTATTTATTACGTACGTACTCTCCGTCTTTAATTGTCTCATTTAGAATAACACATAGCTTAAGAGATGCGAAGAAATATAAATGCAAAATTCCAGTAGAGTATGAAATTCAATTTTACATATTAATCTTATATTATAATGTAAATACAATGAATTAGTGAAATATGGAATGTAATTAATTTTATTTATAATAAAAGTTAAATAAAGGTAGAGCCTTTCTTTTGAATAATATATTTAGAGTAATGTGAAGTGAGGCGAGGCTTAAATAATTATTCAAATTTGTGCTATAATAAATGTCTTTAAAAAAGGAAACGTGTCATATTATGTGTCTGAAAGTAAATACACGTCATAAGATTAATGAAACGAATATTTTGTTTTTAGAATAAATAAATCATTAACTAAGAAATGATGATTCATCCAAATTGTGATGTAGTTACAAAATTTATTTAAATTTGACAAATTAAATTAGATTCCGCCAACAATATAATTAGGTCAAACTCGAAATTTTTATTATTCTACTTTGGATAGGATTGAATCATTGAATAGTAGAGGTTAAGAAAAGGAATAAAGACGTGTGAGACGAGGCCTATCATCAAGTCATGATAGAGTTGTTTTAACTAAATTATGTAAAGTTGAGAGTTTTAAATTAGTGAAATTAATTTAATATTATAACAAACATGAGACTTTGTGATTTGGAATCTCGAATTCAACATCAACTAAGCCCTCCATCTTTGACACTACATGTCACTAATCCTAAATAAATATTTTATCTCTCTCTCTCTTTGATCGACCTTGATCCTTTATTTTAATGAATTAATTATTGAATTCTTCATATATGTGTATTCGAATCACTGTTTTTAGTGGTTGGTTTAGTCCCACTCATTCATTTTAGTATGAAAGGAAGAAAATTAAGAGAAATTTAAGGATTAATTAATTAAAATAGATGTTCAACTCAGCCAACCATGTACATATGCAAGTAAACCTACCAAACGTTTTGTCCATGTTTAAATACTAATTCTTGACCATTTTCGTGGGGGAAACGCGACAATAATTTGAAAATATTTATATAAAATGTAGAATACGATTTTATGATCTTGATGGATATACATATAATTGTTTGAATTGATCAAATTAATTAGGATATGCAAATTAATTGTTTGAAACTGTACGAACTCAAGTTTTGACTTGTAAAAACAAAAAAAGTTGAAAAAACATCCAAAAACTGAAAAAAAAAACATTCAAAAATCAGTATTTTGAACCAAAATCAGAACCAGAACCGATGGCATCCTTAGAATCTAAGTACACAGAACCGATGGCATCCTTAGAATCTAAGTACACATGTACATGGTTGCATCAAATGTCTCTCTGCAAAGAAAAGGTTAATATGGGATAACATAAACATACAAACGTAGTATAAGCAACTTATGGAGTCCTATTAGGCTTCTAAATAGCTTAATTTGCTAACTTATCAACTCTGCATATAAAAAATATCAACACGATAATATTAATATATCAATACAAATCTAGTTAACATACTTAATTTGTGTTGCCATATTAATACCATTATTAAATTTGATTGCACCATTTGGATATGCACAAAAGAAAACCATGTTATGGAATATCTAAAAAGTATTGATTTTAATTAATTTATTTTTTGTTCTTGTATTTTTCTCACTTTAATTTTTTTTTCTAGACGCCCTAAGCATAGTTTTATTTATCATTAATTATGAGATTCCGTAACGTGATCCAGAAAATGTTAATTATCTAGCTAGTATAGTCTTTTTATTTTATTTGTATTGGCAGCGAGAAATATTGATTTTGCTAGAATGCACATGCATATGAGTTGTGATCTTTATAATTTTTTAGTTCAAATATCAAGGTCCAATTTATTTTATGAGATAGTATAAGACTAATAATACTATTGAGGTCAATTTTCAGATCCGTAATCATCTCGGACTTTTTTCATGTATATTTAGTCATTAATATACTTTAGAATTGTCATACATTAATAGTTTGATAGGAGAGGTTCAAATAAAATTCTTTATGATGATATTTATTTAAAAACTTGATACTCATTTTGAACTTTTGTCGATGTGAATGCAATAAGGTGTTTTTACATTCTCGGAATAATAAAATTTTTATTTTTATCAATCATTATGCCTATAGTTATCGATTAAAACAATATATTATAAGTAAGCGAGACCAGTACACCACCACATAAGGTGAGAAATATAATACTACATCATACACAAACGGGATTGAACCTTAGATCTTTCGCTAGAGAGGGTCTTATAGCGTCTTAGATTTACCACTCGTAATAACTCGCGGGAATACGAAGGGGCTCAAGCTCATAAGTCTATAACTCTCGCCAATATATATTAGGAATAATAACGCTACAAAACAATTTTCAAATGAATATTAAAAAAAATAGGCACTCCAAGAATCAAATACGTATTTGCATTCATTGAGTAAGAGAGATGCACCCACCTTAGATCGTCAGGATCAAGAGCTTGATTATTTACAGGAGATGCATTACCTTATTTTATGAAGAGCAAAAGCAATACATATATTTATTTCTCTTTTATTCATGGATTTTATGTGCTTGTCAATATTTATAACGTAAAATGCATAAATACACATGAGATCTATATTACCACTAAAAATAGTACTCTTAAATCCACAGTTAAAAATCAAAACAAAGCAGTAATTATCGTAAACTTCCTCTCCTCAGCTCTAGCCCAGGAAAGAAATTTAGCCTAGTCATCATACATACATACATAAACCTGACACAAAATCAGTCACCTTTTTCCAAATTCTTAATTATATGTTGTTTTTTTCAACACTTATAATTTGTTTCTCTGCATCAATCTGTAGTCATCGGTTGACTCATACAGCACCTGAAACGAGCTTTTCTCACAGTAGTCATGATCCCCGTCTCTGCAGCCTCGAGCATTTTCACCACCTCACTGAAGGACGGCCTAACATCAGGATTGCCATCCCAGCAGAGCGTCATGATCTGGCTCAGAGCAGGCAGACACTCGTTGGGGATAGTGGGCCGGACACCCTTGTTCACAACAGCGAATGCTGCCTGAACGGCAGTCATGTTCTGGAACGGGAGCATCCCTGTGATTAGCTCCCACAGCACAATCCCAAAGCTGTATACATCGACCTTTTGGGTATAAGGCCGGTGTTGGATCATTTCTCTGCAATTTCATAGCACAAAGTTATGAACCATCAAGAAATACAGAAGAATAGCCACCATGTGGAGAAAGGACTAGGCATTAAGGGCAATCATCGATAAAGTATTATTATGCCAAACTCAAGAAGTGCAAGTGTATGGCCACATGAGTTAAGGTGTAAGATTCAAAGTTTTAGGCTGAAGGCCAATATTAGTCTCTTCAACAAGATCAATTTAATGGAGAGGTCTCACAACTCAAAAGGCTCAATACAAACTAATATCCTCTGTGAGTGAAATTGCTGGCAGCAAGATACCACTCTACTTCTCATTGCTTTTGATAGGTTCCTGTAATGCATTACTATTATCCCACAAAAATCAGACATCCCCACCAAATTCATGGTGGAGTACTCCCAGCTACCGAAACACCAGAATTCATCTGAACTTCTAGAGTTTGCATATGCAAGTTGAGATTGGGAGCTCAAATGCACACACTTTCGTCAAATCAAAACTAACCTGTGATTGATCTCCAACAAATATGCTTGAAAAACATCTAAGCTAATGCAGCAACTTCTATTTATCTTGAGGACAGCTACTATACCCAAAATCAATGATGAACAACTTGAATCAATAATCCAGATACAGTAAAGTATAGGCATGACAGTTCTTATTGCGGTGGATAGTTTGAATATACCTAAAGATCTTGGCATATTCAAAAGATGACACAATTTCTCTTGAACTGAAGCAATTTCTTAATGTTTTGGGTTTAAAAAACGTAACAAAGAAAAATAACTAAAGGGTAACTAAAAGCTGTCAATTAATCCCTAGTCTACAATTAAGAACACACAATTTTAGACTTCAAAAACAATTAATAGGTCAGTGAAGTGAGAATACAAAATCTAAGCAATTTCTAGCAGTGGGGCACATTAAGCATTACAACACTGGATGAACAAAATTGGAGGGTATTGATTTGACATAATGAAACTCTTCCAACTACATTACCACTATGCATAGTGACCCATTAGCGCATGCTAAAAACGCTCTGATTCCATAAAATGGTTATGTAGTTGCCTGACCAAAAGCATACACAGAACACTTTCTAAGATCGTAAGCTCAAAAGGAGCAATTAGAATTATTAGATGATCATAATATCAATCTACAGTTCCCGGGGGGGAAGAGATTGTTACTGGATGCCCATGACGTTAATAGGTAGGGAAGGGAAAAAGGGAGTCATCGTCCCCAAGTGTAAAAGTATAGTATCTACCGACTAAAAGCAAGGCTAAGGGAGAAAGGGATGAGTAGAACTTACGGGGCCATCCAACGGTATGTGCCTGTTTCTGGTGTCATTCCTTCTGTCTGCACTTCAATACGAGCTACACCAAAATCTGCAATCTTAATAGACTTGTCAGCGGCAATTAGAAGATTGTCAGATTTCAAGTCCCGGTGAATCAAATTTAATCCATGAACATATGCCATCCCCCTAGCCACATCTAAAGCCTGCTTGACAGCCAATTTCAAGGGCACTGCACGATTCTGACGTTTTGTCAAGAACTGGCGCACAGACCCTCCCTTGGCATATTCTGTCACGATACACCAAACCATGGGTTTTCTGCATGCGCCAATGAAGCGAACAATATTTGGGTGTTTAAGTGTAGCCAACATCATTACTTCTTGCTGAAACTGCTGCTCCATCGAGTGTGCCCTATCTGGGTCATTCTCCGGCCTCTCCAAAAGCTTAATTGCAACATCATCACCATTATATGTGCCTCTGTATAGCTTCCCAAAAGCACCCTGAGCAAAAGCAGGTCCCATATTGAGCTTTCTCAAGTCAATTGTCCACTCATCATAATTCCCAAGTCCCTCAGTAGGATATCGAGGATCCATCAGAGCTTGAGCGAGGGCATCATCACTCAGACCATGAGAAACTCTCACGTGATTGACACTTGCATCAACAGTATAGTCCTTGACATGCCTGAGGCCATTGTGACCCAAGATACGAGTGTGGGAATCATTCGATCCAACACTACTGTTGTCCACCGACATGGCAACCGAGCCTCCACCATTGCTCAATTGCAAGCTCCCGTAACTCTCAGTTGACATATTTGATCCCTCATTGAGCTTGTGATAAAAATGCATGACATAATTGTCATTATTATTGTTGTTTAGGCCTACAATTCCAGTAAACTTGGGAGCCTCCAACATTTTCTTTTTTAGTGTTCACCAATGCAATCTGCAGCAAGAAACCTCGACAATCTTCTTATATCTACTGCATTAGTATTTCCACCCTCAAGCTCGAAGACCAAAACCTTCAACAACAAAAAATATAACAATTTAACATTTTTTAGCATACACCCAATATATCCAGAACCTTTCGCTTAAGCAACCAAATTAAAACCCACAAAACGAAATCTTTATTTTTAATGATTACTATTAATCATTCTCATAGAAATCCACGACCTTCCCAAACAAAACCTGTCTATAAATGAAATTTCTTACTATCTAAAACTACAGATGAAGATAACACTACAATATCCACCAGAACACGCCAAAAATTTAATCATATTCATATGAATTCAAACGATCAAACCTAGATTTATTACTAAACCCATTTTCTTCTTCAGTCAACTGAGCTGACCAGAATCACTAGCAATAAAATCAAAGGTGTATGTATCCAAAATTCAGCTGTAACAATCAGAACTTCCTTTGAAACAAAACCCCCCTCTCAATGAAAAGAATAAACACCTAAAATACAGAAAAATTACAGCAAATAAGAACTTAATAAACCCTAAAATTCGCAAAATTACACGGTGATCCGAGGGCATAATCGAGAAACAAGTAGAGAAATGCACCTCGATCGAGAGCCAAGAGCCTAGACTGTTCTCGCTGGCTACAGGTAGACGCGATAGAACTCGCAACGGAGCTCGGTGAAATTTACAGCTCTGACCCTCGCTCCGCCCACTTCTCACAAGCCAGCTTACGTTTACACATGAAACACGCAGCTCTAGAGAGAGAAACGACAGATTCGGAGAAGGGCAGCTCTAGAGAGAGAAACTGAGAAATCAACAACAGATTATTCAGAGAAAGAAGATGAATATGAAGGGAAGTATGAGCTGAGTTTCTGTCTAGTCTTCGTCTCCTTTTTCTCTCCCCATTTTTACCAATTTTATTTATTCATTTTAATTTACTAATTAAACCTAAATGAGTAGTTATCCACTGTAACAGCTTGCGTGGATTGTTTGCGTACAATCGACGTCATAGAATTTGAGTAAGATTTTTTATAGATCGAACTAAAATAATTAAATTTGATAATATTCAAATTAAATCGAACCAGAAATTAGAAACTAACTATATATGGAAATTAAAATTGAGTAATTATACTAAGAGATAAGATTACAATTGTAAAGTTATAAAGTAGGAATAAGTAAAACCAATCCTACTAATGCTATTAGCAAATGAGTTAATGAGGAATATTCGATTGAAGAAGTACTTAGATTTTACGACAATCAAGTTTCAACGAGATCAACGTTGACTGCATCCATCGTAGTTGGATGTTGGAGAAGAGCCGAAGACATGGATTTATTCCACTTTGTGACGTGTGCAACTCTCAAAATTCATTATTTTAAGATTCCAAGTTGGTGATTGTTTACACGGGATTGAAAGTTTGACTCATTTCATTTGTCTGTTCTTGTTGTTTATTCAGTGGGATTATCACAACTTTTTGTTTTGTTTTACACGCTTACTCGATTTTACGACAATCAAGTTTGAATAAGATCGGCGTTGACTGTATCCACCGTAGTTGGATGTTGGAGATGAGTTAAAGTTAGGGATTTATTCCACTTTATTACATGTGCGACTCTCAAAATTGATTATTTGAAGATTCCAAGTTGGTGATTGTTTACACGGGATCGGAAGTTCGACTTGTTGAATTTGTCTGTTCTTGTTGTTTATTCAACGGGATTATTATAACTTTATTGTTTTGTTTTACGCACTTACTTCGCTATGTCTTATTTTCTTTAATGCCTGTGTTGCTTTTCGGTAGAATAAAAGTTCATATTGTGACATGTGGCACGAACATCTCATCGCCCACCAACTGAATTTGGAGTTTAACTTTTTCTTTCCGAATTCAATTGGCACATGTCTTGATGAACTATGGTTTGAATATCTCGGATGAGGAACATTGGGTAGAAGAAGTACTACTACATTTTACGACAATTCAGTTGGAAAAGAATACACGTCAACTGCATCCATCATCCACCGTAGCCGCATGACAAAGATGAGTTGCGGACGGGCTTTGTGTCAACCTTACTTTAATTCATCACACTTCTATCACGTGTGCTACTCTCAAAATTGATTATTCGAATATTCCAAATTTGTGATAATTCCTTTGAAGGAATTGGAAGTTTTCATAGTTTCATCTCTCTCTTTTTGTTGTTTATTCAATGACATTTTCACAAATTTTCATAGTTTTGTGACTCTTCTCATATGTCCACCAATGTATATATAAAGGAGAATCATTATTGATCTGTCTTAATAAAAGGATAGAACGACGTCGCCTGCTGTTGTAACAGATCAACAGAAACTCAACTAAAGAAGGCAACTTTTTTAATATAACACAAAGGAATGCATAAATACACATCAAATCTCTTCTATTACCACTAATTTGGTATCTCAAATCCAACAAGTTAAAAAAGAGAAGGGGAGAAAAAAAAAATCAAAACAAGCAGTTATTACCATAATCTTCCTCTCCTTTTCTCTATCCGAGGAAAGAAATTAAGCCTGATACATACATAAGGAAAACTTCCACTTTCTTTACTCTGTTTTCGACACTTCTAGATTTCATCCCAGCATCAATCTGTAGTCATCGGCTGACTCATACAGCACCGGAAACGAGCTTTTCTCACAGTCGTCATGATCTCTGTCTCGGCAGCCTCAAGCATTCTTACCACCTCGCTGAAGGAGGGCCTGACATCGGGATTACCATCCCAACAAAGCGTCATGATCTGACTCAAGGCAGGAAGACAGTCGTTGGGGACGGTTGGGCGAACACCTTTGTTCACAACAGCAAATGCAGCCTGTACAGCAGTCATGTTCTGGAATGGGAGCATCCCTGTGATCAGCTCCCACAGTACGATCCCAAAGCTATATACATCGACTTTCTGCGTGTAAGGCCTGTGCTGGATCATTTCCCTGAAATTTCACAGCTCCAAGTACTAAGAATCCCATGGGCATAAATAAGATGCTTCAAGTCAAATACAATGATAATTAAATGAAGAAAGGTTTAGGCGCATGAAAAGCGATCAAGAACCATGTCAAGAAGTTCAAATGCATACATCTGAAATGCAGAAAGATTTAGATGCTCGAAGATATAGAGAACTATAATGCCCTCTATGTCAAAGGCTGGAGATAAAAGATATTTAACATGTCAAACTCTTATTTATTTTACTCTGGGTCGCAGGAAAAATTCAAGTTTATCGCCAAAACTTCAAATTCAATGCAAATCTGACAAAATAATGCACTATGATTCAGAGCACAATACTCCCAAATCATTACAAAAGAAGAAGCCTCAACAATCACATGGAGTATAAGGTAATGTTATTTATTCCTGTATTTTCGGATTGCTGACAACAAGATGTCATGCTACTACATAGCTTTAAATAAATCCTGAGCAAAAATACACAGAAGATATGCATAATGTATATCTCCACCAGATTCATGGTGGGCTAACCAAGCTACTCAGGTATGTGCACTTCTGGCAACTAACTAATCGATTTGTAGAGCAACTCTCTCATTATTTATTCAAAAATAACCCATTATATCTACACTTGCAAGATGAATACTGATCATTGTCAATATAGAACCATAAGCCAAGGTGCAATATATTTCTTTTGCAGACATCTTATCTAGAATAAATGGGCATCCCGCCTTCAACTCCATATCCGAGGATGTAACTGAATGCAATAAATGACCCATACAGTATATAAATGGTAAAAGACAATGAGAAATAAAGTAACAAAACAATAATAAAAGAAGGGCGAGCGATCAAGCTGAGAAAAAAAAATTGCAATTCCCAGGAAAAGGGAAGTCACTGGATACGTAGGAAGTTAGTAGGTTGAAAGGAATTTAGTAAGTTAAAAAGGCATAAAATTCAAACTAAGAAAGTGCAACCCAAAAGGAAGAAAAATGTAACTTACGGGGCCATCCACCGATAAGTGCCTGTTTCTGGTGTCATTCCTTCTGTCTGCACCTCTATACGAGCAACCCCAAAATCCGCAATCTTGATTGACTTATCAGCAGAAATTAGTAAATTGTCAGACTTTAAGTCCCGGTGAATTAGATTCAATCCGTGAACATATGCCATCCCTCTAGCCACATCCAAGGCCTGTTTTACAGCCAACCTTAAAGGTACTGAACGGTTCTGACGTTTTGTCAAGAATTGGCGGACTGAACCTCCCTTGGCATACTCTGTCACAATACACCAGACTAGCGGTTTCCGGCATCCGCCAATAAAACGAACAATATTTGCGTGCTTCAGCGTAGCCAACATCATTACTTCTTGTTGAAACTGCTGCTCCATCAAGAGTGCCCTCTCTGCATCATTCTCCGGCTTCTCCAAAAGCTTAATTGCTACGTCCTCGCCATTATATGTACCCTTGTAGAGCTTTCCAAAAGCACCCTGAGCAAAAGCAGGTCCCATGTTGAGCTTCCTCAGGTCAAGTGTCCACTCGTCATAATTACCAAGACCCTCAGTAGGGTATCTAGGATCCATCAAAGCTCGAGCTAGGGCATCATCACTCAGACCATGAGAAACTCTCACGTGATTGACACTTGCATCAACAGTATAGTCCTTGACATGCCTGAGGCCATTGTGACCCAAGATACGAGTGTGGGAATCATTCGATCCAACACTACTGTTGTCTACCGACATGGCAACCGAGCCTCCACCATTGCTCAATTGCAAGCTCCCGTAACTCTCAGTTGACATATTTGATCCCTCATTGAGCTTGCGGTAGAAATGCGAAAAATCATAATTTTCATGATTGTTGTTGTTTAAGCCTATAATTCCAGTAAACTTCGGAGCCTCCAACATCTTCAAGTGTTTGTATAGAAGCAGCAGACAACCTTGAAAATCTTCTTATATCATCTGCATTAGTGCTGCAACAAGGATATACAAACAAAAATTATCAGTTTAACAAATACTCCATCCCACCTTTCCCTTGCAAAAGAAGAAGCACCCTAACAACATAAATTAAAAGAAACGATCATTCATTGTTTAAAAAACATATCAAATTAGACCTCCAATACATAAGTGAATCTTCAAAATACTTAATTATACTCTTCTTATATCATCTGCATTAGTGCTGCAACAAGGATATACAAACAAAAATTATCAGTTTAACAAATACTCCATCCCACCTTTCCCTTGCAAAAGAAGAAGCACCCTAACAACATAAATTAAAAGAAACGATCATTCATTGTTTAAAAAACATATCAAATTAGACCTCCAATACATAAGTGAATCTTCAAAATACTTAATTATACTCTTCGCACTTTATTAAAACCCCTTAAACAAACCGAAAATTTAAGCGAAGTCAAACAATTAAGCCCTAATTAGTAGGAGTAATTACTTCCTCCATCTATCCCCCTGCTTTTCACCCCGTTGTGTTGACCAAATTTGCAGCCGACAGATGTCATTTTACAATCAAATTATCCAAATTTCAGCTAAGAAACCAGAAATAACCAAACCTTCAAGCAAAATACAAAACCCCCAATACAAAAAAACACCAGCTTGAAGTATTCCCCCAAAATCAAACCACACGGGGAAGGAAAAACTTCGGGAACCCTAAAATTCGTAGGCATATTGAGTGATCCGCGGCAATAATTGAGAAATTAGGCGAAAACAAACCTCGATCGAGCCTCTGGTTTCCTGGACGGGTTCAGATAATCCCGACAACACTCTAATGGGAGCTCGGTGCGCGAAGGCGGAGTGAAAGTGACGACGACAGAAGGGGACAGCTGTAGAGAGAGAGAGAGTAGTAGCAGAGGGAGATTAAGAGAGAGAAATGAGATGGAAATGAATGGAAGGAGTAATGGCAAAGAGATGGCTTGGTCTCCTTTTCTCTCTCTTTCTTTCTTTCTTTGTTTCTTGTTTTCACTTTTTTTTTTCTTCTTATTTTTACTGAAAAAGGTGGAGGAGTGATAGGGTGTGGGCGAGCACGGGACCCAGCTGTTCACTGGGACCCAGCTGAGGGGGAGATCGATTATGAGGCGTCGGATCCTACGAGGGGGAGGTGGGGCCCACGTGGACATCGACGGCAGTGCACGCGCCGGTCAATATTGTAGCCAGCGTGTGGGGCCCATCCCCCGGACGGTCATTTTGACTGCCTGTGTTGGAGAAAACAAGAGGATACAACTGAGGAAGCGTAAAGTACATCGTGTAGAAGCGGAAGAATTGGACAACTAATCATTTTTAAAATGATCACGACTTTGATGAACCTATATTTACAATAGAATTTTACGTCGTTGATACACTCATAATCAAGGTTAAACTAGCTTCCACGGTGAAATTCTCAGATTATCGTTCTAAGATATTCACTATGATTTCATATTACTACAGTATTATTGAAAAATATTATAAGGAATAGTATACATTTTAATCAATGATTCAACTCAAATCTTATTATAAAAGTAGGAGTTAGATTTTATTAATTTTTTCAATCCATTTTTATTTACATAATTAAAATTTCTGTCTAACGAAAATGGATATTCAATTGCACAAAGGTATTTACTTACGTTTTTCACTTAAAATATTTTGAAAAGAATTCAGATGAATTTGCTAATAGATGTAGCCATGTAGGGCAAGTTCAAGAACTTGGCATTAAAGAGAACATATAGTTTAAAATTTAAATGGAGTGAAATATCTAGGAATGACGGTACAGTCCAAAATCTAAAAGCTAATCTAACTAGTTTGCTAAATTTATAGGATTATAGTTGAATTTTTTGTGCATCTATGTTATTAACTTTAGAGTGGAGTCGCAGAATTTGATGGGCTGGTCCTATGTTTTCTATTCTCTCACCTTATTTTATCTGATTATGCACTTCAATGGTAATTTTAATAAAATGAATAACTCCACAAAAATAAAAATACATTAGATAAATGAATTTGAAAATTCAAGTTTACTAAAAGAAGTATTCTTAATTTCAAAATATTCTTAGTTCAAGATCAATCATACATATTCTTATAGTATATTATAAATGGTCGATTTTGTCTCATTTTTTCAAATGTTTGCTCGAAATTGTCCCACTATTTAGTACTCATTCCGTCCCAACTAAGTTGAGTCGTATTCTTTTTTGGGATGTTCCAACTAAGTTGAGTCACTTCTTTTTTGGACTAAAAACAAAATATCAAATCATTCTTACTTTTTTTCATCACCAACTTTACTCTCTATATATTTTTTACTTTATTCATCTCTTATATTTTTCAACGTAATTTCTTAATTTCTATGCCTAAAAAAATTTGAACAGAAGGAAGGAGTAATTGTCGTTACATTTTGGAAATAAAATATCCCACAAACTATGGTGATAGCAATATGGAGGTGGCAATATTCCTTTATTTAATCAGAAAAATATCCCGTAACAAAAGTGTAAACTTTCAAGAATACAAGCAGAATGATTATATTTACTTTTGTGTATATATGATATTTACTTTCAATTGGTAAGCTTGAAAATGTAGGATAAGAGAGATTGACGAGCAACAAACAAAGTGAAAAGAGAGAATTGGGAA
The DNA here is from genome assembly GCF_004379255.2 of Salvia splendens. NCBI lineage: Eukaryota > Viridiplantae > Streptophyta > Magnoliopsida > Lamiales > Lamiaceae > Salvia > Salvia splendens. Next base: position 39,060,466 of record NC_056035.1, read on the forward strand.
TGCGTGATGTGATGTGATGTGATGTGATGTGATGTGATGTGATGTGATTGCTTATATCTAGTACTCCATCCGTCCCATTAAATATGCAACATTTGATTTTCGACACGGGATTTTATGTAGTGTTGTTTTGTAAGTTAACGAAGAGAGAGTAAAGTAAGAGAGAAGAAAAAGTAGAGTGAATATTGTTTCCATTTTTAGAAACGTTTCATTTTTAATAGAACAGACCAAAAAGGAAAACGTTTCATTTCTAATGGGACAGAGGGAGTACTAGTTTTTATTCCTTTTACCCCATTTTTTTTTCTGTTATTCAACGACATTTCCATATTTTCATTAGTAAAACAATGGAATTTTGTTTTTATAATATTATAATTATAATTTGATCGATTTATAACTATAAAAGTGTTAGTGAAATTAGAATAAGAATGTAAATAAAGATACGAAGCATATCCCATAATGTCACGACGTTGATATATTTGTTTGTCGTGACAAATTTTAATTATTTTAGCAGTTGGGTAGTAAATTTATAAATGTATGATTGTTTAAGAAAGATTTGATACGATGTGGGCCGCGAATGTCCTTGCGCCTATAAACAAAAGAGAAAAGCTGCCTTGATGCGATGATCATCCAAGGAAGCTGCTTCTCCACCTTGTTTTTGTTGCCAAATTCCTACAGATATAGTTTCAAGAAGAGGGCTACAACAAATTTCAGGATTCAGGCATTAGAAGCCAACAAGGTAAGTTTTTTTTTTTCAATATTTTCAGACCCATTTTCTCAATTAGTTGATGTGCTTTACCAGTTCTTAAAATTTTAGTCTGAAAAATGATTTGAGAGGTGATATGTTGAATAATGTGTTTTCACTGAGCGGCTATTGGGATTGCTGTCACTGGTAGTTTGAAATTGAGAATCATATTCCAAATTATTAAGATGAAAGAACAAATTTTTATAACTAAAAACAGTGTTGGCTGTGAAGAAATTTGAAACAAGGAAAATCCTAAATGCCAATGTGATGAAAAAAACTAGTTAAAGTATTAATGGAAAACGGGGCTCACCTCATTGGAGAAAGAGACTTACGATAAATAGACAGAGACTAGTCTTGGTAAACGCATTAAAATGGAAAAACATGACTAATTTTCGTGGACCGAGCTAGTATTTTTAGTGTTATTTGAAGAGAAATGGCTTGAAAGCATGAACACGAGAGTCCGTTGTTATGCTTCTTTAGCCTCACACTGTCTCTAGTAGAAATAGTATGCTCAAGTTTAAATGATTCTGTACACTGTGTTCCATTTTCTGCAGTTGGATGGTGTTAAAGCAGAAGGTTCGAGAACAAATTTACAGCATGATCATCTTACATGGCCTTCTCCGAGTGACAAAATTCCGTTCTGGAAGAGAGAGTTTCTGTCTTGGGACATCAGCGATAGCGGCCATGTTGACATCCGGAAGGATTCTGACCCTATCCATATCATTCATGTCACAGCTGAAATGGCACCCATACCTAAGGTGGGAGGTCTTGGCGATGTTGTGACCGGGCTAGCCCGTGCTTGTTTGGTGCATGGCCATACAGTGGATGTCTTTCTACCTTTCTATGAATGTATCAAAAAACAGCATGTCAAAGAGCTGACACTGATCAGTACGTATGGATCGTATCATGATGGGAGCTGGATCCCCACTAATGTCTATCGTGGAGTACTTTTTGGAATCCCTGTTGCATTTATCGAACCGACTAACCACTTCTTCAAGGGACAAAGCGTGTACGGAGGTTCATATGATGAACTGGAAGCGTATTTGTTCTTTAGTCGTGCCTGCCTTGAATGGCTGCAGGTACTGTGACTGTCTGTGTATTTATTATCTTAGTTATTATGACTTTCTAATGGTCGATTCTCAGATAGATTTTGATTTTGAAACCAGATATCGGATATGGTTGGCTAAATCGAACCTGTTTGTAGGTCTCTGCAACTCAGCCCGACATTATTCATGTCCACGAGTGGCAGACTGCTGGTTTGCCGTTGCTCTACTGGGATATGTATCAGTATCTGTCCCTTCAGGTGGAGGACACTTTGTAACAATCGTTACTCGGTGAAAACCATTTATTAGGTGAGGTTATGATCCGTATATCTCTTGCTGTCTTGCAGAAACCACGAATTGTGTTGACGATCCATAATATGGAGCACTATGGAGAATGCAGGTATGATACCAAATTGTTTCCCATTTATTGCAACTGCATCTTAGCGAAAACTGGCTTCAGCAATCCCTTCACACATGCTCTCATTCTTTTTGTCCGAATCAGCATTTACTGATCGTATTATATCTGTAATTCCGGAAGATAAGTAAAGTAAATCGATAGTTGTATCTTCTGCAGCCTCTGTGTTTATGACTAAGTACACTATTTGAGTTGATGTAGAGCTCATCTCTCTCTGTTCATGACACGAAAAATCCTTCTTTTCTACATTGACTTGTTGATGTAATCCTTTTGAAGGCAAGAGCAATTGAACAAGTGCGGTCTTGACGGATCCGTATATGTGACTGAAGAGAAGGTTAGTCTTCAATACGTCTGCATGCTATAGATGTATGTGATTTAATTAGCCTTCTTACCTCTCCCTTTTAAGGTGATCTTGGGATGCTGTGATTTTCATTTCGAAGGCGTGAAGGGTTGTTTCTTTTGGGCCTATTATCTCTATGATAAATCACCATTTATTATATAGCATAATTTTTCGATTAGTATCGAACTGACTATAAAGAGTTTACTCTCCAATTCGAAAATTGGCAGGCTATGGATGATAGAACTATTGGGCACAACCCCGAGAGAATAAGCTTGCTAAAAGGAGGCATTGTCTACAGCAATGCTGTAGTGTAAGTTACTGTGGATCAAATACTCTTTCTCTTTTTTTCGTGTCGATGCATATAGGCCTCTTTGACCACTGCTACCTTTTCACCGACTCGAATTAATGAAACTCTAAGTTCGTGAGGCGAAATCTGGCTGTTGCAGCTAAGCAATTGATAGAGCTTCTAAGTATATTTGTAATCTCCTGTACAGTTTCTCCAACATATCTCAAGGAAACACTTAACTCGGGATGGCTTGCTGCATGAAATCTTACATCAAGCCACATCTAACTTGAAACACTGCTAAAGATAATTATTTCTCAATAATGGAAACGGACTAAATGGATTGTTTAATGCTTTTGGAAGGTACTTCGGTATTTTGAACGGAATAGATACTGCAATTTGGAACCCTGCCACAGATGCATTCTTGCCTGCTAAGTTTGATGGTAATAATCTTATCTACCCACAACATTCTCGACGTTCCATAGTCTACCATATTGTTACTATACTTTTCTACTCTTATTTTCTAGATTAAGATGTCTGACATCTAGATATAAGGTTTGAGCTAAGAAATTCATCAAATTGCATTTTGGAGCTTCCTATCTAGTTTCCTTCTATGCATGTTTGTCACAGCTGAACAATGTTTACATTAGATTATCAGCACGCAGTGGTGTTTACTTCTGCCTGCATATAAATTATACAATGTTCATATGCAAAGCAGAATTTAACCGAGTTAGATGAAAGGTCGGTAATGTTTTTTTTGGTGGTTATGTTGTTGCCTGCTTCCTTGATTTCGGCAGCTAACCAAATCGAAGGGAAAAAGATCTGCAAGCTTTATGTGCAAAGAGGGCTTGGTTTGGCTCCCGAAGCACAGGACTCTGCTAAGGTGCCCCTGGTCGTCTGCATCACTCGATTAGTTGCTCAGAAAGGTCTTCATTTGATCACTAATGCAATCAGACATGTAGGTGCCCTTGTATGTTTCTCTCACTCTCTCTCTCTCTCTCTCTGGATGCAACTTCTTTATCTTTAGTGCTATTGACACGTAGAGAGAATCATTTGTCGCGAGTCGTGACCTTTGCACTCCCATTAGCAGGGCTGCTGAGTATGCAATCTTGTGGAATCCTTTTATACCTAGAGTAGATTTAGAAAATACCAAGGTCCATCACAAGTTCTCTGTTATGCCCGGAAACGACATTTTAGATTTAATAAAAAGAAGACATTTTGAAAGTTTCAAACTTGCCAGTGAACTGAATCTTGGGATCCAACTTAAACACTTTACAGAAATTGCAAAAGTTGTCTATATAGTAATATGCCTTCTATTTGTGTATATTTATATATTCCCTTTCTTGTGTTGAAAATGAGATGCGACGTTATTGGAGATATGTTAATCGGGATCCGTTTCAGAATGGCCAAATGATAATTTTGGGGACTGCTCCAGATGCTCGAGTTGGCAGCAAATTTGAAGGTCTTACTTAATTGGTAAAATGCAAATTTCCTTCTCCATTCAAGTATGTTAGTTTTGATGTGCAAAATATCGGATCAAGTTCTCCTACAAAAATGTCGAACACCATCTATGTTGGACCGATCTCGTTCCATTCCAAAGTTAAAGACATTTTTGGTCGAGGCACGTACAGTAGTCAATAATTAAATGTAGTATACCCAACTGACTTCATTTCGCTTCTAGCACAACGAAGGTCCTAGCATTCGGATTCTTCAGATGTACAGGTGATTCTTCTTTCTCGTGTGGGATTATTTAGCATTATAGAGTAGCCAGTGTGACCCCCTGCCTTCTTGTCGTGTGGATTATGCAGCGAGGAGCTTTCCCACATGCTCTATGCAGCTGCCGACATTGTGTTGGTTCCATCCATATACGAGCCATGCCCATGCGGACTTTCTCAGATGATTGGGATGCGCTATGGAGCGGTATGTGCATTTGCTACAACATAGACATACGAACAAGTAAGGCTTAATCACAATCCGTTGTGTCATTAATGTCAGGTTCCACTGGTCAGAAAGACTGGTGGTCTTGCAGACACTGTTTTCGACATGGATGATCAGTCGCATTCTGAGATTGCAAACGGGTAAGGATCAGATCAGCTTCAGTGTTGTATGTTTGTTAGAATATTCTGAGAATCTGAGTTTTACTATCACAGTACTGTTAGTTTTACACTGTTGGATCAGATCTTATTATTAGCTCTTTTGTTTTGGTGTTTTCCTTTTCTCCGTCTTTCTGATTATCCACTGCAGGTTTGTTTTCGAAGGGATCGTTGAACTGCGCTCTAGATCGTGCTTTTTCTTTCTACCGTGAGAGTAAGTAGATAGCTTTCTTTTTTGCCAAGATCACTTAGAGGTAAAAAATCATCCTTATCGCACTGACACGAGACAATAAGGCCAAACGCAAACACAACACAAGAATACTAACAAAATATGACTCAAGCAGATATGTACATGATACCAACAATAGCCCTACAGTGTCTAGATTCTCTTAAGTTTAATCCTTTAGTTTTATCATGTTGGCCCGATAGCAGGTTACACGGGTCCTTATCGTGTCGAAACGGTAAGGAAACATTAGTTTCGTGTGTGCTTTCATGTTGTGTCCAAAATTGACAGCCCGTTACTTTTGGTGCAGAGCCTAATGAATGGAGGGACACGGTGAAGAAGGTTTTGCAGATGGATAATAGCTGGAACAATGTAGCAGGAAAGTATATTGATGTCTATAACAATGTCAGAGTTAAACATCATTGAAAATATGTCAACTCCCACTCATCAATAAACAACCTATCTATGTATCATAATCACTTAAGCTTTGGTCAAAATAAAAACAATTTAGAGGTAGTGTCACAAGTTTCATGAAGAAGACATTAATACAACATTACAGATAAATTTCAATAATTTGAAATCTTGGTTATTTAACAAAGGACAACTATTCATTCAATTGATGTAACAATCTTGCTGCATTCTATTTTGAGGCTTATACGGATTGCTATTGCCTAGCAGCTTAAATAATTGCCCCACAATTGAACCAAGAAAAAGGTAAAAGAGAAAAGAAAAGGAGAGAGAAACAAAGGCAGCAAATACTAGACATGGGAGGCTTCTAATCCTTCCCATGCCTAAAACTACAATCTTAACAAGAGAATAGAGAAACAAACGAACACGACCGACAGAGAGAGAAGACAAAGAAGTATGAAGGCTATCCCAGATTCCAGCCTCCTTTCTTACCTGAGAGAAGCACATAACAGCCAAGTACTCACACAGAGAAAATGAGACAATACTAAGGGGGCAGAGATTATGCAGCGCAAGTGATGACGGCAAGCATGGGACGAATTAAATGGTCACCTCAATGATCCCAGTCAGCAACTTCCCATGCCAATTGTCAACTAATACAAGCAGTTGCGGTCTGCTGGCGTCTCAACATTGGGGCTACTCCACATCTTTGTTTGAGAGGCTTTTAACACCATCTAACTGGAGGGTGTCAGCCAAGTTATCTGACAATTGATTTATTGAATCAGTAGCAAGTGCAGCACTCGTATTCCCAGCTGGGGTAGCTCGCTGTTTTGCCTTCCGATCAAGCAAGGCTTTCTCTCGCTCATCATAGAAGTTGAAATCATCAAGAAGAGAGGTTTCGGCATCATGGTTCTTGAAGATCGTTAACATTTCAATTCCTTGTTCCAGTTTCACCTAAAAACAAGATGAACTGAAGTTAGTAAATACGCAACATGAAACTCAAACAGAAGAGTTTGTTCCTTTAAAAAAAACAGAAGAGTGATTCTACATGTATGGTATACAAAACTGAAATCCAAATAGTTTGAAAGTGTACAAACCTCTTGTGAGTCTCGACTGTGAGTAACTGGCTTGTTGTCATTATTTTCAACAAGTATGTGGCGGAAGCAACTGTTTGGTACATCTTTGATAATATGCCATTTAACAGGAAACTGACCACTCCACCGATCCTGCTGCCAGTAATCAGCATCAGTCTCAAAGTCAACAGGTCCAACCATCTCAGCTACACCACAAAACTGTCCACTAGCATTCACCTGCAAGTAATCACACTTTTTACTAGAGCTCATACAGAAATGGATTTAGCAGTGAAAAATAAAAGAATTGACCGCGATGCAGTTGCATGCAATTGTTACTGGCTGTGTGATATGGAATAACAGCAATCAATGTAACTGCAGAAACATTATGGTCAAGTGATATGCAACAAACAACCAATGAAATTACGGCATAACTATCATAAAAGTTGAACACCAAAAAGTCATATTCCACTACATTAAATGAAATACAGGACTGTGGCATGGTACCTAAGTGGTAGCCAATCAATTACCAATGAATTCCCATCATCAAAAAATTTGGTTCCACAGCATAAAGCAACTAAGTTTATTAACGGTGCCATACATTTATTTTAAAATTTGTAGTGTATAGTACTTTGATTGTTCAAGTTTCTGTTTCAGGAGATTGCAAGCAGCAAATCTCCCATACAAGTTTTATCAATCAAGAAGTCTTAGAAACTAAGAACAAGCAGATAAGCTTTCTGTAGGACATACATTATTGAGAGTAAGTACAGGAATCTTACAGAGAAAAAGAGGAAAACTGGACAAATGCCCTCCATTTCTTTTGCTTCATTATACGCAGCATCCAATTTTCTGTTTCCAAGTGGCGTGCTGGCCCAAACACTGTATTTAATACTTTTATGGATATTGTCTTCACTGAATGACTTGATGACAAAGAATTTTGCACGTTCATAATCGGTTATGAAATCCGGAGAGTTAAAATGCTGGACATGAAACCTAGAAGTAGATTCAACATCTTTATTGCCAGTGGCCCCCTCTTCAGATGAAATCTTGCTTGTGGGCTTCGAAGCCCTAGGTCCTCGGTTCCGATCACCAGAAATACAAAGTGTATCTGTAGAAACATTGATAGTGTCTCTGTCCCTATCACGTCTTCCATCTCTGTCACCAGTAAATCGAGTCCGGTTGGAATTAGGCCCAAGAGTGTTCTGGTAAGAACCACCATGGGAAAAATGCCTAGCCGAGGAGTTCACGGTTAAACCAAAACCCTGATATGGTGCCTGCCATACAATATCAGCAATCCAGAAAAGGGTGAGGTATTAATACACTGGATACTTCAAAGTGTTTTAAAGACAAGTTTTTATATATCAACGATAACTACAATGTTTACATTTTGCACAAGAGATACTAGCATTAGATATTCAACAAACAAGACATGAGAGAAAGAATAGTAAAAAATGAATCCACGTACAGAGCTTAACAGAAGGGTATACAGTAGACCATAAGTGGTTTTAAGCATTGTGATTTGTGAGGATTGCAAGTGAGACAATAAGCTCACAACAAATGAACTGAAAGTATAGGGGAAAAACTATAGAAGCAAGCAGAGTGCCTATAAAGCTATCAGCTTTTATTTATCACCTGCTTGTTTTTGACAAAGCCAAACATGATATGGAAGGAAGATAATGAGATATTTTCATGCCAGCATATACTTATACCAAGTTCATGACTCTGTTTATCTCTCTTAAAGTGGCGTACCATCCATCTTATTAACAATTTAATAGACCTAACAAAGTTTTCTAAACTATCTAGGCAGATATGATCTTTCATTGCTCAAGCAGATTTAACACAATGTGAAGCAAGGGCAACCAGTTTTCTCTACTCTGTGGATAGATATGCAAGAATATATCTTTTTTCTGCACATAGTGTATATAATGTCAAATGGGTTTAACAAACCTGCGCAACATTTTGCTCATACGATCCAAGTATGCCAATAGGTTGAGGATACACATTTCCAGAAGTCAATGGAGACATGAACCTGCTAGTATCTAAGGAACTTGAGCGGCTTGGCATTGGTTCATTGGATGCATACTCAACAGGGAAATTGTAAAGACCATGACCACTATTTCCAGAAATATCTCCACCAGCAAAAGAACCAAATGGTAGATAGTAACCTGATCCTGGCCCAAAAAATGCATTGTCGATAAGATTTTCTTGATTGCCATTTCCTGATGGCATCAATTCAGTCTGTGAAGCTGGAAGTCCCGAAGTAACATGGGGTGGACCAGGTGAAACTGCTGGTGGATAGTAAGGGGGAGTCACAGGCATTTGGTGTGGAGAGAACAGCTGACCATCAATCATTATTGAAGACATTGGGCTAGCAAGCGGGGAGAACTGTCCATATGCCATCTGGGAGTCGAAGCCATAGCTTGGTGGATAGAAGAGTGAAGAATTATCATTGTACATTCCCTTTTACAAGGTTAAAACATAGATTAGTGCCTATGGCTTCCATTCATACAAAAATAAATGTATGACAAAAATATTTATACTCACTGGAGGTATGACATGCAAGTTGTTGGCATTAACATAGTTAGAATGTTCATCCCAGTTACCACTGCCATTTTCATAACCTAAAAGGAAAGCAACGTCAGAGTTAACTCCAAATGATGGAAGGTATATCATAGACATGCATGAACAGGACATAGTTGACATTCATTGGTAGCACCCGAAAAGGACACAGATGGCTAATTCTAACAATAACAACAACTTATATGCTTGTAGAAGCTGTGGTAGAAAAAATAAGAGCAGTTGGCATGACTGTCAAGCCTAAAGTCAAATAGCTACACTTGAAAGTATGACTGTATGAGTGCTGTAATTAATTGCTATACATAGATTAAATGGGTTTAAATTTTTCCTGCCCAGCAGAAGCTTGAATGATTATCCTGCTTTCATCTTAATCATGCAAATATGCAGTCATTGTCAGCAACATCGGAGCGCAAAAGAAAAATGGAAGCTCCATATAAGGTCATAAATTTCTATGCATGAGCAACTACAGATGAGATCATTGATCTATGGATACAATTAATCATGTGACTATTGTGCTATAGAAAAAATATTCCATCAATATCAATAGGTTCTTCAATAACTACCTCCAAAATATAAACCCTGTTCTTGAGGGGTATATGCATTGAATGGATGCACTGCAGTAAGAGTTCCACTTGGTTCTGTAGTTGCTGGCCGATCTTTGGTGGTTCTTGAGGCACCAGAAACGGCAGTATCTGGAGAAGGATTTGTAGAAACAATCCTTTCACCCTTGGGAGAGGTATGCTGGTAAAAGGTTGAGAGAGAAGCAGATATCGAGAACATCAGACATGCAAATACAAACATATGGATTAGAAGCAAAAACCCTAGTAAAGTAAAGGATCAGATTATTGAAAAGATACCTGTTCAGGCAAATTATGTATCTCAACAGCTCGGTCACCTGGATTTAACAACAATTGTCATAGAAAACCAAAAAATTTACCATCTTTTTCAATATTGAACAATACTGAACTAACACACACAACAAACTGAAATTAGTGAGCTAAGCAATCAAAAAAGTATTCTTATGCTCAGCTATAAATCATAACATTGAGTCTACACCAACCGCAAGAGACTATGAGATAAACGAGTTAATGAGTCTTTAACATTAAAACTCATAAAACTGAGCCTACAACAATTATTTTCATCTGAATTGGCACTAAACTCGTTCCTAAAAAGTAAAACACATCCTTGCCCAATGCCCAATCAAACATGTTTTCAATTCCTATAGAGTAAAGAGATTCTTCTAGAAAAAACAAGCTCATATGGTTTATCGTGATTTTTCTTCACTCAGAAATAGAGAACATCTTTGTTATAGCTCATCTAAGGCTTCCACCAAAACCATTCCACAAAATTCAAATCAGTACAATATGATACATAAATTCTCCAATACCCTAAAAGTAAACCCTAAAAAACTAAATCTGAGAAATTGAAATAAAAAGGGGTTCCAAAATTCCAATACCAAACCCCCTCATTGTTGATGATTAAATGCTTCGGAGTGAATGTAGGGCATAAAGTCGAGGGCATGACGTGACGTGACACCAAAAAAATTAGCAATCACGAGCATGTAAACTCAATTAAATGAGCACAGTCAATAAAAAAGCTGAGAACAAACCAGGAGACTGAATTGGGGCGAAGTGATCGAGGCTCGGCTGATTACCATCTTCCATTGAACTCAATCGAATTAATTCAACCAATCAAATCAAAAAACAGCCACCAAAAAAACCAGATCTACCGCGAAGTGAATCACTCAGTTGAAGATCCAATTAAACCAATCGAATTACTTGAATCGAGTGTACGAGTGTGTACAACAGAAAAGCCCTCTCCTTCCACGACACAATTGGAATTCGCTCTCAATTCTGCGAGGGCATCAAGAAATTGCGAAATCAAATTGCTTCGCGGGAGGGTTTGAAAACTAAGGGGTTTTAGAGACCTAATATATACATACAAAATATTCATGCATATATAAATCTGTGCGCTAATTCCGCTTAATAATATAATTATAATAAATTTTGAAATATTGATTTAGGAAGTTGAGATTTTGATATATATAGATAAAGATTCAAAATTGGTGAAAGAGTTTATTGTCGAAAATGTTCTCTCGTATGTTGTGTAGTTAATTTTTTCGCTTAAAGTTCAATATAATAGTAATGAGATGAGAATCGATGAGTCGATATTGATTTGTAATTATTCGCGCTTTTAAAGCTTATTGTCGAAATTGTTCTCTCGTGTATTTGTAGTTAACTTTTTCGCCAAAAGCTCACCATAAAAGTAATGAGATGGGAATCGATAAGTCGATATTGATTTGTAATTATTCGAGTTGAAATTTTGTGTGTTCTACTACTTGATAACATGAGATAACAATTTCATGAATTTTAAAACTAGTCAATTAATTTCGAATATAAATGTCAATTTTGGTTGCAAATTTGTGTTAGATTATAGTAAGACGTTACGAGTTAATACTACAAATTGAAATTTTATTGCAATATTTTTAAAAGTAGAGCTAAGGCACATAAATATTACAGAATTTAATTTGTTAGCATCTAATCATAGTTATATTATAAGACGAATATTTCGTGAAAGATAATTTGTATATAAAGGGCGAGCGTCAATTCTATGCAGATAATACGTAGCACCTACGTCCATGTAATTAAATTTGCTTTTAGGTTAATGATCACATCTCAATCCATATCATTTTATAATTTAAAATTCTATCTTAAACTTTGAAATTTATTATGTTATACTATTCAATAGTTTGTATATGTATTAAATCTATCACATGTTTTTCAACTTATCAATTGTACTACTAATCCTTTTAATTCACATATAAATTTAATCACTCAGATGCTTTTTTTTAACAAAAGGTTGATTAACATTTTCGCACACAACATTTAAAATAAATAGATAGATCATCTTGAACATGTCATGTCACAATTCCACGGTTAAAGTAAAATATAATAATCGAAATTGCTACTAATTGAAAAGATGAAAATTTGGAATATAATTGGTACAATTAATTAAAAAGTAGAGATAAACCTATATAAGTTTTAACTTAAGGACCCGTTCACCTTCCCAGAAATGCCCAGAAATGGGCTCAATTCTGAGCTAAATCAGGTCATGGTTTTATTACTGCCCAGCCCGTTAGATATGGGGAAGCCCGCACTATTCAGTGCATTTAACGCAAGAAAAAAAAACTGAAGAACTATGTGATTTTCAATTCTCGTTTCACTTTTTACATCAAGAAATGATTGTGCAATTACATTTTTGCCCTCATCTTCCCTTACCATCGCTGATTCTCTCTCCTTCCTCACATTTACATTAGGCAAACGGAACCCTAGGCAACCTGGCATCCACTCTTTCTTCTCCGACATACAACCGGTGCGTGCATCGGCGTTTTGGCAAACTACTCTGGGCACGCTGCTCACACCCCGAAGTGAAGGGGAGATTATGTTTTTACCCCAGAATTGAACGCAACTTTATTCCGGAATTCTCGCCCAATTTTTCCATCTTGATTCTACAATTCAATTCAATTTTTCTTCTTATTGGCGTTTGATTTCCATGATTCAGCTATTGTAGGGTGTGGAGCAAGGTTGATTTTTTTTTCGTTATTGTGTGGTTGGCTGATTTGGGATTTTGTGCACAATTTAGCGGAGCGAGAAGAGAATAAAAAATGGAGAAATATGAGCTTGTGATGGATTTAGGGAGTGGAAATTTTGGTGTGGTGAGCCTTATGTGAAACAAGGAGGCGGAAAGAGCTCGTGGCGATGAAATACATTGAAAGGGGCATAAGGTTTTCATCCTACCTTTTGTTATGCTGATTAGTACTACATTCTGATTAAATTCGTTCTTTTAATTTGATTGGTGCCTTTTTTATCCTATATTAGAAATGGGTCACTCACCCCTTAAAAGGGGTCATAAGGGGAGGGTTATCCACATTTATATAGGCCTCATAAAGGGAGGGTTATCCACATTTATATAGATTAGAAGGGATCTTCACCTAGTCGATGTGGTAGAGAATTTAACACGCCCCCTCACGTGTGGGCCGGAAAGGACATTGGTCTTCCATCACGTGGGTAGGCAATGCAAGAGAAACCATCATCGATGTGGGCCGGAAAGGACATCGGTCTTCCACTCGTGAGGTAGATAAGAGATAAAGAGAAAACCATCATCGACTTGAGCCCGCTCTGATACCATATTAGAAATGGGTCACTCACCCCTTAAAAGGCCTCATAAGGGGGAGAGTTATCCACACTTATATAGATTAGAAGGGATCTTCACCAAGTCGACTTATATAGATTAGAAGGGATCTTCACCAAGTCGATGTGGTAGATAATTTAACACATCCAATCTTTGTTTTCTGAACTAGATTGATCAAAAAGGTTGAAAATTGTAGTGTTGTTGCAGAGGGATCATTCCAAAGATGGCGGTGGCTGATGGACGATGTGATGACGACGAAGGCGCCGCCGCTCTCTTCAAGGAAGAAGGCGTCGACTACGCCGATGACATCGATCATTCCGATACACCTATTCACCTTCGTCCCCTCGCTTCAACTGCCGAGTCTGGCAACCTCGACGCCCTCCGCCAAGCCGTAGATGCTTTTGATGGTAACATTGATGAACCCGGCTATCTGAAAATTGGCCAACTACTTTAAGCTCTGCTAATGACAGTGTGGAGCGAATGTCGGAGACTATTGGTATGGAAGGGGATACGCCTCTTCACCATGCTGTTGGAGACTTTGGTCTGATGCACAAAAAGAAGTTGAAAATGTAATGGGGTCTTTTTCGTCATAAGACATAAAATAGAATAAATTAAGTGAAATTTTGCAGGCAAAACTGGATTTATATGTTGCAGGCAAATGAACACACCCTAAATACTTTAGAATATTTAAAAGGAAAAATTGGACAAAAACCAGGATGAAACTTACTACAAATCCAAAATTCTAAAAAAGGAGAGCATAAATGTCTAGCGAGAAAGGACGCAAAAATTTATTTTGACATGAGCCATATATTGTAAATTTTTTTTATAATACGGAAGACTAGATTTTCATGTTTTTTTATTAATAAATGAATGAAAATTTATCGTGCTATAAAGAATTCGAACCTTTTGTGATAATAGGGGCTAAAAAGCACAACGATGATTCACGTAAAATAAAAACAACAATTAGTGACGTTGATGCAATTGTCACACCTACCACCGTGCACCGAACCTAGCTCGTTCCCCACTTTCTGCAACACGCTTTTCACAAAAACTCATTTTTGCTTGCTGACAAGAACACCAAGCCAATGCTTTTGGTAGATCAGCGAGTACAATCCCTTTCCCAGGTGGTCCTAGAATGAAAGAGATGAGGTTTCACCCCCACCCCCTAAACTACATGTCATATCAATTGGTGAATATTTTTGTCTCGTTTCGCATCCCGTTCTGTTATAGTGATGTACCACGCGTGTATACTGATGACGATAGTCTTTACTACACGGTTAAATGTAAAGCGAAATATTACCCGGAGATGAGGTGAATGTACCCAAATAGGGCTACATGTGTAGTGAGATCTCTGTCCAACAGAATGAGACAAAGGCCCCTAACTTCAAACATAACCACTCAGCTAGAGTAATAAAGTACCAGTGTGTGAATTAGTGCAATCAACAAATGCTGTCACATGTTTTTTTCAATTTATCCTAGGAAGGACTTTCCAATCCATCAATTATAAGCATGTAGTTTAAAAGGCCTAAATTTAACCCAAAACCATAATTAAAATTAAAAGTCAGACTCCCCTTATATGTTATTCCATACTTTCACATGAAATCATAGTAAGATTCAAACCACACTCCCACGGATGGGTTCACCATCCATGGGCCCCTATCTTCGGTGGAACTTCTTTGTTCACACATTTGGATAACCCCTTTTCAATAGGTCATATTTAATGCATTAAATTGATAACAACTTCGCATATATTTTAGAGAGGCTTAACTTAATTCATAATTCCGAAATCATGATAAAAGGTAAATGGTTGACTCCTACGTTACAACAAAACAGAGTAAAACAAGGGACAAATATTTTGACAGAACAACATAGTCTACAACGAATGAAAAAGATGAAAAAAATGAGAAAAGACATAAGTTATAAACTCCTTTGAGTGGAATAAAAGGTACCAGAAGGGTAAGGTGGTTTGAAGAGGTGATGATGTTCTTGCTGATGTGATGAGCCACCGTTGTGCATATGCAAGAGCCAGGCAGCCAAGCCCTGATCGAGCCCGACCTCCTCGTTGGTCTGGAACAGGGTCAATTGTTGCACGTCCACCGGCGATTCGCCTTCGTTCAAGCTCCATGAATTGGATGACAGAAGAGAGTGAGCACTCATCAGGTCCGGAGCCATCGACGAGTTGTTATGCAAACCTATGTCATCATAATTCATTAACATATTCATTAAAATTAAACTTGGCCTAATTAATTTGTTTTTGTGTTTCGATTACTCACATTGATCAAGAATCCGAGGAGTGGAGTGGTGGTGGATGACGGAAAGCCTCTCCGGATCCAATTGTCGTGGGGGGTTTTCCCACGACGAGTTTGACAGACAGACGGGAAGTCCGTTCAATAGAACAGTCTCCTGTCTGTGGTCTGTATAACAATGAATTTACTTCAGCTAACATTGAATTTACTTTATCATAAAAACTGAAATTACTTTTACCGGTGTACAGTGCAGGAGAGACAACTCCTGACGAGGCACTGAGCTGGACGGACTCAGGCTGCACCCTGCGCCGTCTGGCATTGTGGTCGGACAAGCGCCGCCTGCAGCTCCTCTTCTTATCGTCGAACTCCGACAGGTCATGGAACCTTCCACATATAACCACCACCACCACCATTTGCCCCTTTTAAAATTTATGTTTATTTATCGATAAAAAAAAAGGGACTACCAGGTAGTGACTGTACCTGCTGCATTGCTGGCAGAAGCGGCGCTCCATGCCGGCGACGACGACCTTCGGGCTCTTGGAGTGCGTCTCGCAGATCCTGTGGCGGCGGTGGTAGTCCTTGGCCAGCTTCAGGTCGAGGGCGCAGCCCTCGACCTGACAGCAGGGGTTCTGCATATTGTGGTAGGACGCCCGCGACCGCTTTGTGGGAGGGGCCGCGGGCGGCAAGGGGGAGGGGAACGCGCTGAGACAGAGGCCGACGGCCGCAGGGTCGGGCATCTGGCCTGCTGTCACGTCCTGATCAGGGACGTGGCAGTGGTAGAGGTGGGGGAGGGACATGGAGAAGTGGAGGGGCTTGGTGGAGGTGCAGAAGGCGAGATTCTCCCACTCGAAGGCGGAGGAGGAGGTGGTGGTGGAAGGGTGGCCGTCGTCCATTAGAGGCGGTGCTCCAACATGATGGAGGGAGGAGAGGGGGGGTTAAATATGGGAGGTAGGTGGCAGAATGGGAAAGTGCTCCCCTATGGGAAAACAGGCTACATAGGTTGCTAGAGAGTCCCACAACTATGGAGGTGTAACAATTATGGCTTTCTCTCTCATCCCCCTACCATGTGGTGTGGACGCCATTTTTTCTATTTACAACGAGACAGAACACGCTCTATCTCATCACACAAGAAAATTTATACAGTAATTTTATAAATCAAAATGGTTTCTAACCCAACAATTTTAAAAAATACTTTGTCTTATGCATTTTTAGTAGGAAACGGGCTTTAATGCATAATTGATAAAGTAAGAGAGAGATAGGAAGAAAAATTAACTAAAGCGTTGTTAGGAGAATGAGTCTAAAATTATTAAATTAGAAAGTGCATATTCTTGTAGGATGGACTAAAAAGGAAAGAGTGCATATTCTTTTGGGGCTGAGGTGATATGATTTATAAACCGAATTTGATGATTTTTATGCAAAGTTGTATTTCACTTACAAAATACTAATCGATTGTGGTATGGAAAATATTAATAAGATTAGTACTAAAAGTACTTTAGCTTCCAAAATCATAGTACATAACTTTACCTAAATTCAATTCAATGCAACATTTAATAAAAATGTCAAAGTTAAAATATAAATATCTATTTTTAAAATTACATGATTGATAAGAATTTGTTCAAATTTCACCATTTTTGCGACGGCTTAATTTAATTGGTTCAACTTTTCACTCATTTTGGTTGGAAATTAAACCGGTTATTTTGAACCAAGTTAATCCTCTATTGTCTTATACTAGTATATCTAATGGGAGGGGAATATTAATTATTAAGTGGTGATTAAAAGGGTTGTTGGAGGGCATTAAAGAAGGGTTGTGGCTTTTGTTGTATTGCCATGTTTTTGCCTGTCAACAGCTATGGAGCCCCCAGTGAATAACAAGGCCATGAATTTGACTGCATCTCGTGTAGTGTACCGGCTGTATTCACTGTCCTTAATTATTATTACAACTTCTTCGTTCTTTCTTTTGAAGTCTCATTTGCTTTCGATACAAGTTTTAATGAATTTATTGAGTGTGTTAATGATCACTACTTCTATGTTCTTCGTTAGAAGTCCCATTTGAGTCTTAATAGATTTATTGAGTGTGTTAATCATTACTACTTTTATGTTCTTCTTTAGAAGTCTCATTTGCTTTCGCTGCGAGTAATAGTGAATCTGTTGAGTGTATTATTAGAGTATTGTGATTATCAGTTATAGCTCGTTTAGTAGATTATTAACGCTTGGTAAGATAATGACCATGATTGTATCGTGGTTTACAGCAATTATGTATCTAGTTTGTGTGTTTGGTAGCTTAGTTGGGTTTACACTCTTTTAAGAAAGGGTCTTATTCTCTTATCATATTTTACTTTTTATCTACTTTTACTATTTATTATGTTTTTAATTTATATTTCGCGCAAAAGATAGATAACATGCTAAATTTCATATGGACTAAAATATTCTGATTGTTTTTGCACTATTGAGAGTGTGAAAGATATATGGTAACTCTTTAATTTTTTTTCTAACTATTCCCCGCGCTGATTTATAGGCATCTCAAATGATGTGACAATTGACCCAATGATTTAAAGCTGCTCCATAACCAAAGGCAGGGATCGATCCCCTGATCCTTTGGCTAAGGATGGACGAGTCTCATATTATTCAACCTTACTCCTTGAGTTATCGAATGACCTTTATTTATATGTAATGTGGCTTTATTTTATAGAGGGATACCTCAAAACAATAAAATGATATTTAATCAAGGTAATAGATTGTACTCCGTACTATACAAACAAACGACTTCGCTGCTTATTACAAGACATATGCCTTCTCTTACATTCATAGTATCATTCTTGATTTCACATG